>NW_012148618.1:25043-31059 GCF_000956105.1 Propithecus coquereli
TGCTGAAAGGCCCTAGCTCTTTTTATTTGTGATTAATTAAAGGTTTTCTCTCTGATCTTCTGTTCCTTTCTCCCCTTCCCGTCCTTTTAATCTTCCGGCTTCTTTTGGTCACCCCCAGGGACAGCCATGGGGACTGTTCAAACCATTAATGGGAGAGTTGAGATCGGGCAGTTTGAAAGTTCTGAACACCATCCTTTCAGGGAATTGTCATTTCCTGCAGAGGAGAGATTCACTTTCTCCCTGGAGCCTCACAGGAGCCACGGTTGAGTGGTTTGTCTCTTAAATGTGTTTGAGCCCAGGAGCTGCTACTTCCTAGAGGCCTTGTAGCAAACACACTGGGCTCCCCCACTCACGCCTCGTGCCCTCACCCTGATTTAAGGTGCAGCTGGGATGGGCCAGTTCTTCTGGGCCTCAACTCATTGTCTGTGGACAGCATCTTCCTCTGTGGCTGGAAGTCGGGTGGGGGGTGATGACCCCAGGGTAACCCCTGGTGGATGGGAGAGGAGGATCCACGGATAAACGCTCCACCTGCCATCCTTGGGAGGGACACCACACTCCTCTTGGGAGATCTCAGGGACAGAGACTTCCTGTAGGGCAGGGCTCCCTCCATTGTGTCCCCACAGCGGCCCTCCCTGCCTCCCTACTCACTCTCACCACTCACGCCCTGCTCCTTGCCTCAGCCTCTGCTTTTAAGAGAAACCAAACCAAGACAGAATTGCCAGAGGAGAGAACAAGGCTGATAGAGTCCTGGCCGTCACTTTGCTAAGGAGGGTGACTCACAGACAGACTCACATTCAAATCCCAGCCTTGCCACTTATGATCTGTAGTTGCAGGGACAAATTAACTTCTCTGCGCTAGGTTGCAATTAGAAAACATCAAATGCTCATAAAATGCTCAGCAAAGGGAATCACTTGCTCACTGGGATTCATAAGAATGCTCCCTGCATAGGGGACAGAACTTTTAGCCTTTGAGCACTAAAGGGACAGAAACTCTAACCTTAAGTCCAGGGCACACAAGACGGTCCAGCCCTGCACAGCTCCTTCCAGTTCCTGAATCTGCCTCGACACAGTGTCCCTGGCCTGCAAAGAGGAAGCGCGAGGGCACACTTGTGGCCTGTGGCCTTCATTTTGAACCCTAGCTCGTGACCACTCCTTTCTTCCATTTCCATCCTATTCCTAATCTTTCATTCATTCCCTCAGTCAACCAGTGCTCACCCCACTGTGTAACTGGCCAAAGGGGGCATTTGCTTTAGATGGAAGGATGGCTTATCTTCTTGGTCAGATCTGACCCAGGATGTTGACTGGTGAAGCCAGCGGTGAACAAACACAGCCTTGGGCATGCACCCATTTTGTCCCGACCTTACCCCCCAGAACTGAGCCTCATGAAACCTCACATCCTAGTCTTCACCGCAGCTACACCACCACAGGCCACCCTGGGACCACCCCTCCTGCTCCAACACAGCATCAGGACCCTCATCCTGGCACTGTCTCCAAGCTCCCTCCAGCAGGGTGAGCCTGGGCCCATAAGAGGAACCTGGACAGGGACAGTTGGGGATATCCAGTGTGGAGGTGAGGACCCTCCACCACAGTGGTCTGGAAAAAAACAAGGAAAACCCAGGTGAAGGTCTGGAGCTGGCACCACTTTATACTCCTGTAGGGGCCACAACATCCAAACAAGCTTGGATAACCTGGGGGTGGGAGCGGTCACAAGCTGGGGAACCCCCAGGATGGAATGCCACCACGCCAGTTTGTCACAATCCTAACCGGAGGCCATCCCTGCACTGAATCCCCATTGCCCTGAGACTTTTTTCCAGATCTTTCTTAAGGCATCAGAGATGAGGAGGTTAACTTGAAATGTACTAATAGGCCACAAAGTGCTGTCAAAGCAGAGAGTCTGATGTTCAGAGTCTGACCCATCCCGAGGCTGTGCACCTCCCACACCTGAGCAGCTGCAGACTCACCCGTCCCACTCTTGGCCTTTTGTCACTACCACCACCCGTTTCCTCCTCCTTTCCAGCACACAGTGGCTGAGCCAGCAGAGCCCTCTGACCTGCCAGGCTTGGTTGTTTTCTTCTCTGTTTTTCACTTATTAGCCTAATTGAAAGAGTCTCAGTGTTGCCCAGGGGCTACTGGGAACCACGTAAATACCAGAGAAGTACACATGTGCTCTTTCCACAACCCACAGCCCCTGGGCTGGAAACCTGGCTGGGAAAGACTGTGGGGGAAAGAAACAGGGAGGCTCAAATGGTCCCAGACCTCATCCTCACCCAACCCGGTCAGGCCGTGAGACCTGGTGCTCTGTCCACGTGTGTGGTGGCCAGGGCAGCCTGAGGGGCACAGCAACACAGAGGAGCAGGGTCAGAGCACAAGGGCCCTTCTCTGCCCCAGCCCCCTCCCAGCCAGGGGTGCTCCCTCACCTCATGGGGATCTGGGCAGCTTGGGGCCAGGACAGGTTTTTCAACAGAAGAAGAGGGCAAGAGTGCCCCCCATGCCCGCCAGCCCCCTACCATACCCTTTATCTTTTTTCTTCTGTACCTACTGACACACTATGTATTTTTAAATAAATTTGTTATTTAGTACAGTCTCTCCCCACTAGAACGTAAGCCCTGCAAAGCAAATACCTTTGTTTTGTTCACTGCTGTACTCCAAATTCCTGGAACAGTGCCTGGTATGAAGTGGTACTCAATAAATATACGGAGGAAATGAATACATTCTGCCTTTATTGCTGAGTGTTTTACCTGCTGTTTCCCCACCACACGGAAGGAACTTGAGAGAGGTTAGGTCTAATTTATATTCGTGTTCTCCAGGGTGGCTGGCACAATGCCTGGCTCATAGTAGGGGCAATAAATGGTCTAGTAATTGAATTATTCTCACGAGGACCCATCCCCCGGAGGACTGGAGGGGAGGCGCTGGTGAGGGGCTTCAGTGAGACAAAGGCCAGTGGTCACGTCCGAAGCCTCGTCTCAGTTCCTCCCTCTGCACCAGTCAGGACAAAGACTGGCAGATGACAAGAGAGGTATCCACAGGCCATGGGTGACTCGAAGGCCACTGTTTCTCCTCAACTGGGCCTTAGACATGTACACACAGAAGGATGCTGGCCCCGAATGTGACTCAGGACAATTAACAGGGTCTTTTCTAAAGGAGCTGCACCTTGGCCTATCCCGGGAGAGGAATTTAAGCACCGAGTACTCGCTTCTCCCTGGAATTCTACACAGATTTGATATAACTGTTTTTTCTTCAGGTCCTCAAAGACCTGTGTGGCTCAGAAAAAAACAACATTAAGAAGTACGAGCCTAGAGAATCCCTGGAAGAAACCACAACCTTCCACCACCTCCCACCGACCCCTGCTCACTCAGTCTCCAGCATGCCGGGCTCAGAGAACGGAGCACACAGGAAGCCTGCCGTAAAGCAGTGCGCTCGCGCCACACCACGACGGTTTGAGACGCCTCTGAGCTGCAAAGGAGGCAGCTGGCGGGACAGGCTTCCGCGCAGCCATTGTGCCCATGGCCCCCACCCTTGTCAGGCACTTCCAGACTTGAGCATAAATTTGAGTTTATTTTAGGAAAGATGTTTAAAGCACAAATTACAGAGAGAAGGAGCTGGAATCTTTCGGGAGCCTGAGCCTCTTCTCCTTTCCCTTAAGGTTCCTGCAAAGCACCAGCCCCATAACATCCTTAAGCTCTGCAGCCCACACCCAGAGCCCCACACGCTGCTTGGATCAGCTGAATCTATAAGAGTCATACTGAGGAGTCCTGAAGATGCAATCACTGAAGGGTTTTTCTTCCTCAAGCCTAGCACAAGCAAGCCCCAGATTGCTAGTCAGGCAGAGCTGCAGACTCTGTCCCCAGACCCAAATGATCTCCTAGCTTCTGGGCCCAGAGCCACAACTGCACGGCCATCCCCACCCACTCAGAGACGAGGGGAGAAGCCGGCCACCGCAATGCTCTCCCCAGAGATGTAGCTGGCATCCGAAGAGCACAGGAAGGACACGAGTCCTGCACAGTCCTCAGGCTGCCCAATCCTGGGTGGGAGAGGGCACAGCGTCAGTCTTCCTGTACTCTGCTTCTACTGCTCTGGGGCTCACCGGCCACAAGTTGGAGTGGGTTCCATGGCGGTGGGGAGGATGGATACAGGGGGCTACTTGCACCCTCCAGGGCCATGTGGACCCCAGACTTCAGCAGAAAGAATGGCCAGTAGACAAAGAGTGCTCTGTTTCTGAGACAGACACAGCCACCCCTCCCCAGCTGAACTCAGACCAGCTAAGCTCCAAACCCCACTTGCCTCTGCAACTGATGGGATTCCTTCATGTTTTTCCAGATAGCCTTGTTCTTCTGTAACTGGGCAAAGAGAAGAGATGAAAGGGTCAGTGCTGCTAAATAGGAACAGAGCCCCAAGGTGGCCACTTCGCAGAACACCCACCACAGGTTTGCCCTTCTCAGGAGAAGCAGCATCTTCCTGGGGTGGATGCACTAGACCACCACTGAGTTCAGAAGACAGTGAGGACCTCAGCCATAAGCATGCTGACCTGAGGCCCCAGTCACCTATTCATCCCTTAGTCACTAGGGAGGGGGGACACACCCTAGTCCTCACCACTTTGCTGAAGCCAGTGTCAATAATTCCTGGAACCAGGCAGTTCACCCGGATATTCCTGGGGGCTAGCTCCAATGCCAGTGTCCTGGTGAGGCCCAGCAGGGCTGTTTTGCTTACGTTGTAGGCACCCAGTTCCTGGGAAGGGATGGAGAGAACAACCGGATGTCGGGGTAAGGGAAAACGAGCTAGGTTGCTCACCTGCAGTGGGCCCCTCCTGTACAAGCCCAGAGCCCAGATGCACTTTCGCCAGCCATGTCTGAGAACAGGAGCTGGATATGAGGAACCCAGCAACCACATGGGGACAAGCTCAGCCCAGGGCACCAGAAGTAAGGTAGGGGTCTGTCGTGAGCAGTGTCCCTGTGGGGCTCTGGGGAACAGAGCATAGTTGCCCCTGACCCTGTTATCACCCAGCAGCACAAGAACTACGCACTTACCACGTGTGGTATATAAGCTGCAAGGGAAGACATCAGGATGACAACACCCCCCCTGAAAGGAGACAGACAGACGCAGAGGAGAGATGAAGCTAACAACCTACTACCAATGGAGGTGCAGTGATTAAATAATGCAACCCTCACAACAGCAGCACAGGTCCTAGTATCCCCCATTTCCCAGTGGAGGAAACTGAGGCTCAGAGAGGTTTTGTAACAGCCACTAAGTGGCAGGTCTGTGGTTCCAGCCCTATTTCTCATAAATTGGATGTCCATGCTCATAACCCTTACACTGCCCTTCCTCTCTAGCCGGGTGTGTGAAGAAGAGGGCAGGGTGGGCTTGGTGAAGAGGCACCAGGGGCTGGTGGTGGATGCCCCTCAGTGGGAAGCCTCTAAGGAGCAGATGGGCAGAGGAGACAGAAATGATGGTCAGGAACCTTCCTTCTGCCCGAGACAGCCCCCAGCCGGTCCCTAAAGGGTATGTCTGTAAGGAGCACAGTCAGGTTTGCAGGATGTGGAACAGAGGCAGGGTCCCTGGAGACCAAGATGCAGGGAATGAGGAGGAGTCTGGGATGGGCTTCTTCCTGTGGGGAAAATGGGGCAAACCGCGTTACAGTTTTAAGATGGTGAGACCGGAGAGTAGGGCAGGTGAAAATGACCAGGCCACAAGCTTAAGGAGCTAAAGCACAGCCTCGGCCCAAACCTGGTGATGTCAAGGGCAAGGAGAGCACGCGTGGGCCCCTGGAACATCACCCTTCTCCAGCCGCCACCGGAACTAGAAACAGCAGCCACACAAAGTGAGAGGCAGCACAGAGGGAGATGGGGGGATGTCAAGGACCCACAGAGACTCCTGTCCCCACTCCTCAGGCTGTGCCCAGCTCTATTCTTGTGCCCCAGGCTCCCCAACTCCCAGCAGTCCCCACCCCCACGCTGTGGCACCTGTTCTCCATGTGGGGCAGCAGCTGGCTCAGCAGCAGGGCTGGGGCCTTCACGTTCACG
>NW_012148618.1:31894-32372 GCF_000956105.1 Propithecus coquereli
GAGATTTCTAGAAGAGTCACCTTTGTCTCTCTCTGCTTTCACTTGTTTATGCTCTTGCCTTGTCCCAGTAGAATTTAAGAGATACTCACAATGCATCAGGATAAAACAAATCAAATATGTATTATATGTGAAGAAATGAGAATAGGAAAGGTAGGTGTCGAAAAATAAGAAAAAGCGTGAGGTTGGTGCCCACAGTTCACGGCACGTGGTAAGGACTGAGCATATTCTATTAATTGCTCACAAAAACTCGGGCTGTGAGGGCCCACACACACACACCAGTTTATTGCAGCCTTGACTCTGAGCTCTCCTTCGCCCAGTACAAAGAGGGAGACACACCGTAGAACTGCCATTCTGGGAGTGAGGTGCCTCTCCCGCCCCAAGACTAAAGTCTGGATCTGGGCTCAGCCACACGGATCCTGACACTCGGTCTGGTGGGCGTGGGGTCAGGGAAGAGTCAGAAAGGAACTGGCAAGGAAAG
>NW_012148618.1:44132-45583 GCF_000956105.1 Propithecus coquereli
CATGGAGCTGGGCCAGTCAAAGCAGCCCCGGCCAGGCTGCAGTGTGCAGACCATTCCCTCAGGAGCCCCCAGAAGGGAAGGCTGTGCCCTTGCAGATACGCGCAGGTGTGAAGGCAGGATGAGGACCTGGCATGGCAGACTCAGGTATGAAGACATTTCATCATGAACTGGAAAGATGTTAGAGATGTCTGTCCAGGAGACCCGCTTTCCCCAGTCCCCAAATTCCCCAGCTCCGCACCAGTGCTGACCCAGAGGCTCCTGCCTCCCCCAGTATGAGATTCCCACTGGCTTGCCATCCCCTACTCTTCGAGGAGTCTCCTCAGCCTCCTGCTGAGGGAGGTGGCCAGGGCACTCAGGGACTTGGGGATGTGCTTCTCATGTGGGGCAATGCCAGGAAGATGCAGAGCGGTAGGCTTTGGCAGCTCTGGGCCAGGGGGCTGACGGACGTGAACTTTCAGGAGGCCGTGTCGTTGGATGACTGTCTACAGACTCTCATCAGTTCCAGACCTGCTCTGGCCACTCCATCACCGAGGGACTCCTGGTTACTAAGCAACCCCTGCCTTACCTACTGCATCTCCCTTCGTTCCTTAGCAACCCTTGCATAACCCAGTTCCCCCCAGTTAGGGGTCAGGAGCTATAAATGATAAGTGAATGGGTGTTGCTCAGGAATTGTGCACAAAATTTAGATGCTATATCAGTCTGTACTCAGTGTCATAATGAAGGTGACCAAAAGTTCTGCTTTGGGAGGAAAGCCTTGGTTTCCAATTTGTATCTCTCGTGATATGTTACTTGCACAAACACTCTTTACAGGTGCTGGGCCTCCTCCCTTTTTTCTCCCAGCTGCTTTCACCATGCTTGCTCTCCAGACTCCCTCACACACGCTGTCTCCTCCCTGCAAGGTCATATTTACAGCCTTCCATTTCAAGGGGATGAGGGGGTTTCAGCGCCTGATTGTTCTACTTTTCCAAACAGGACACCAGATTCTAAGCCCTGTTATGCCCTCCTGGGGGACTCCTCTCTCTCACCCCCGCCCCCCACAGCTGCAAGCACAGATTACCCCCCTTTCCAGGCTGAGAGGAATCTCCTCTCCTTGTCTGGGAGGGCAACAGGAAAAACAGGGCTCACCTTTCGTCAGAACAGGACACCCCCTGCTGGAAGGCCAGAGTCACAGCAACTCTCAGAAGTGTTCCCTTCTCCTCAAGTCTGTGACTGTCCCCTTTCTAGCCTATGGCAGTTCTCACCAAGCCTAGCTTGTCTGAACTTGCCTCCAGGTGGTTTGCAGGAAAGCTGACCTCTTGCAAGGCAAAGCAGCTCTGACCTGTTGCAGATAAACAACCTGCAGAAATGAGGTCCGTCCTCTTCTATTTCCCTTGCTTCCTCTTCCAGTGCAAAGCTCCTCTTTTTGGGCCAGGGGGCAGCTCACCCTCCCCCACTCACTCATGCTCCACCTT
>NW_012148618.1:47078-56788 GCF_000956105.1 Propithecus coquereli
GGAAAAAAGATTTATCAATAAATGATGTTGAGACAACTGTATAGCTCTCTGAGGAAAAAGAAATGAAATTAGATCCGTGCCTTTCACACAATACACCAAAACAAATGTCAGATGGATCACAGATCTAAAGATATTTTTAAGAACACATAAAACCTACAATAATTCTTTTATTTCTACGTGGAAAAAAATTACATAAGCAAAGTCAAAGGAAAAGGACAATGTAAATAAAATCCTAGGATAGGCAAAACTAGACTAGAGTGATAGAAATCAAATCAGTGGTTGTCTGAGTACAGGGGCCCAAGGAAGCTTTCTAGGGTGATGGGAATGTTCTATATCTTGATAGAGTTGATTTTAAAAAAAAAAAAAAAAGGACAAACTGAGGACAAATCTATAGCTCTGGTGTTTAAAGAAAGCCAGATCTTTCCATGAGAATTGATGCCTCTGGATCCTGAGCTGCCCCCAACCCCTTCCTTCTCCAGTGGGGACCCTTCCCCAGCCTCCCCTAAGCCTAGACACTCAGGGCTGATTTCCTACGGCAGCAGGGGCTGTCTTCACAGAGGTGAGCTCTGCACTAAATACACTATTACCAGACGGAAGCATCCTCCAATCTTTGTCTCTGGGATGGGTTCGTTGGTTGCTTGACTAGTTGGTTGATTGGTTGGTTGGTAGGTTAGTTGATTTACAAATTGAGGAGATGAAAAATCGAGAGACATTTTGCTATGGGCAAACTCTGAAAGGGAGAAGAAAAGAAGGAACACACTAAGAAAAGAGGGGGGAAAAAAACTAAGAAGGAAAAAAACCTAAGGCTTTATACATTTCAAGAAGTATGGACCATGGAGAAATTTTATAAGACAAAAATGGGGAAAATAAGAAATAGGGAAGTTGGCATATGTACATTTCCCTGAGGGGGAAGAAAAGAGTATGGAAAAGAAAGTTCCTGGAATGACCTTGTACCATCTCCAAAGAAATCCCCCTTAGTAGCCACAGCCTTTGATAGCCATGGGGTAACGTAGAAAGACCTGGTTAGAGCCCAGAAACAGGAAAGTTACCAACCTTATAGTGGCTACAGCAGAGTTACACAAGCCTGACTCCAAAGGCTACATTTTGTGGAAGACACATGTATATTTAAGCACAAAAACAAAAACTCCCCTTGCAACATTTACAGTCTCCCTCCAACGCATCTCCCACCCCCATGTCATAACCTCTCGCTAACTTGACGAGCAACAAACACATTTTTCAAGAGAGACGTTAGCTTGCCAACATGACTTTGCCCCCAATACCCTCCTCTCGAGCTTCTCGTCTTATCCTCCGGTGAGCTCTGGCTCACAAAGGTGGCACACAACACGCTCCAATGAGCATCAGCAAATGGCCAATGGATCTGGGTACAAAAACGTCCTTCCTCATATCCCGTTTATGAGGTTTCCAGACTAGCAAAAAAAATAAATAATGTATAAGACATCCAGTTAAATTTTAATCTGATATACACAACTAATCTTTTAGTATAAATATGTCCCAAATATTACATACTAAAAACTATATTCATGCTTCATTTGAGATTCAGACTGGATGTCCTGTATTTTATCTAGCAACCATACCCCTTTGCCCTAGTGATGATTCTCCAGAGAACAATGACAACAAGCTTATTGATCAATCTGAAAAAAATATCAAAAATTGTATAAATTTTACACATCACCCAGAAGAAAAGTGAAGACGAAACATCCTTTATAAAATAGATTTAAATGACACCAGTAAGACGTCAATACATTCTCCTCGTAACCATTTTAAAAATACAGATAGAGCAAAAGTTCTTCATCATTAAGCCACCGGATCCCTGTACCCTTCCCGAAAGAAAACACAGTTAATAGTGTGTTCTTCTAGAATTGTCCTTTGCATTTGCATACATATATGTAAGTATAGAATAGGTAGACCTGTTTTGTATGTTTGTGTGTATTATACTGTAAACACATTGTTCTACAACTTGTTACATGTCAGTGTATATCTACCTCACTCTTTTTTTAAAGCTGTATCATATTCCACAGAATAAATAGTGCCTTAGTTTAGCAGTTCTCAAAGTGTGGGCTGGGAACCCCTGGGGGAGCCCTTTCAGGGGATCTATGAGGACAAAATTATTTTCATAATAATAGTAGGACATTATCTGTGTTTTGCACCCTCACTGTCTCACAAACATACAGTAGAGTTTTCCAGAGGCTACTTGGCATGTAATGACATCACTGCTCTGACAGTTACGAAACGTGTATGTGTCTATTCTTATGTTTTCCAAATGTTTTTAAAGAAGTAGATTTAAAGTATAAATATATGCATTTTCAGATGTTAACTCAGGTTCTTCTTGGGTTTTTACCATGTTCTTCCTGGCTATCTTCAGCTATAAATGCTATAATCTCCATTCTATCTTCCAATAAATTGTTATTTTGGAATTCTGAAGTTTTCCTTGTACCTATCTGGAATCACAAGAAACAAGTACACTTTATCTTGTTTGGCAATAACATTTTTAAATGCTTTTGAAAAACCTTTAGGAATTTTATTCTGTTATCTAAAATTGTTAAATTTAATATTTTACACGAACACATAAGACCCTTTATTTATAATGCATTGATTCTTATATTCAAGGATTTATCATTGGCTTAAGACAGATACATTAGAAGATTTGTTTTCTCCACCCACAGCTGCACTGTCCACGGCTAAAAACATTGCAAAAGATGAAATTGACATATCAGAGAGTTCTCTGACTAGCTGAAGGGATGGATATAATCCAAAAAACTGTGCAAAAACTAAGAAACAAAATATGATGAAATCTATATTTCCCTTATCTATATGTATATTAATAGTTTAAATTATTATGGTACGCAATGGCACATTTTGAAGAGTATTATAGCATTAGGTAAGTTGCAGCATTATCTGAGATCAATTATTCAGAGTTTAGAGAAAAAGGAATTGACTATTTTCAATGTAGATCTCATGAGCTCCCTGAAAGGCAAAAATTTCACTTTTCAAACTAGAAATAAAAAAGTTACTGAAGCATCTTACAGGGTCACTTATTGTATTGCATTAGCTGGAAAAGCCCACACAATGGCTGAGAGGTATGAATAGTAAAGCCTGTATCTGGGCTTCGCTGAATGCTTGCTGGATGAAAAGTCAGTGAAAGAAGGCCTGGGCACTGCCACGTCACAACAACACAGAAACTCACCAAAATTGAAGATGTAGCTGCAGACATGAAAGCTGAGCTCATCTCTCGTCTGAAGAATTGTACATTTGCCCCGACACAGGGACTTGCGGTTTTCTTATATTCACCCAGTGTCAGCGCCAACGAATCCTCTTAAAGATCTTTTATGTGAATACTTGGCAACAAACACAAGTGGTGGTGAAATTCTCAGTGTTGACAAACATGTTTGACTCTCACGGTTTCTCCTGGAACAATGGTTTTGATATTTCCACCGACAACACAAAAGCAATGGTGGGAAAAAATGCTGGCACTTAGCACAAGTCAAGGCAATGGCACCAAACTGTCCAAGTTGTCATTCTGTTCCTCTCTGTCACAGGCCCGCAGTGAGGGGGGGAAAGCCAGTTTCACTTCAGATTGTTTTCTTACGTCTTGATCCTTGAGAACACATCTGTTTAACGTTCTTCGTGAGGAAACGGAAAGTGTACATAAAACGTTTCTGCTACTGTATACTGAAGAACGATGGTTATCTGAAGAAAAAGCATTTGCGCAATCGTTTGAGAAATGATCTGAATTGTCTGCTTTTCTCATGCAACACTATTTTTACTGCACAGAATGACTGACAGACAAACTGTGATGATTCAGATTTGGATATTTGGCAGACATTTTCTCAAAAATAAACAGAGACTGGCACTTCAAGGAAATTACTTGACAATATCTGCTGCCAATGATAAAATTTGAACTTTCCAACAAAGATTAGAATTGTGAAAAATTTGTATCTGCCATCATGAGCTTGACAACTGCCTGACACTATGAAATTTTTCCCGTGAGATCAATCTTGATAATAATCAGTATGATTTTGGGATATTGTACAATGGAATATGTCAATATGTGGGAGATCTGCGTATCTCAGCGAACCAAAATTTTCCAGATGACTGATGCAATATGTTACAAAATCATGGGTAGATGAAATATCCACTCAAAATACAAGATAGACCAATGGAATGTTAAGATGACAGTATAAAAAATGCATTGAATTGGCTTCAGATTCCACATTGCAACTAACCTTTAGGAAACCATCATTTGTCAAGTTTTGGTGTAGTATCAGAGGAGAATATTCATAATTCTCTGAAAAAGTTAATACTCTTTTCCAACTGCATATCTGTGCAAGGCCAGATATTCTCTATACACTTCCATCAAAACAGCATATTGCAACAGATCAAATGCAGAGGTACGTATAGAATCCTGCTGATGACTTCTATTAAGTCAGATATTAAAGAAATTTGTAAAAGTGTGTGACAATGCCACTCTTCTCACTAACTTTTTGTTTTAGACAATACAGATATTTTTATTATAATATTATTTATATGACAACATAATAGTTTTCTTCTTTTTATTTTTAGTTGACATGTCATAACTGTACATATTTATGGGATACAGGGTGATATTTCCATACATGTATAAAATGTGTAATGATCGAATCAGGATAATTAGCATATCCATCACCTCAGGTTTACTATTTTTAATGAATGAATAATTTTTTCATTTTCTCAGTATTAATTTCTATTATAGTAAATATGGACAGATATAACTCACATAAACAAAAGCTATTTGGAGTCCTCAATAATTTTGAAGAACATACAGGGCCTTGAGACCAAAAAGTTTGAAAACCCTCCCCTATTTTATTTCACTATGGCCCTATTGATGGGCATTTAGATTGTTTCCCTTTTTTTGCTATAAGCAATGCTGTAATGAGGATCTCGTACATTTCTTTTTGTGTACAATTTAAGATAGTCTGTTTCATTAAGGGAAAACATTCTAAAACAGGGGTGATCAGTGGTTATCATCCAGTGGCTCTGATTCATGTGTAGGGGAAAAGGGCAGGGTAACAGTGCCTGAGCCTGGAGGTACCTGGGTTTGTCATTGTCAGCAGAAAGTATTGTCAGAAAGGCTGAGCCCACTGTGACAAGGCCTGCAGAATCAGACACAGTAGCGTTGGCACAGGAAAACAGAAGGCACTGTCGACAGAATGAGAGTATTGAAACTCTGTCTCCCGAGATGAGGAACTTGTCAATTTCCTCATCTGTCAAATGCAGGTGATGATACCACCAGGAGAGTTGAAGTGGTTTGCACCTGTGAAGCACCTGGCAGCATGCCTGGAACATACCAGGCATTGAGCAGATGGTAACTCCCGTTTCCTCTTCTTTTTCCATCTGTGACATGGCTGGCCTCAATACTTCTGGCCATCCCATGCCAGAGCCAGGAGAAGGCCTAGTCCCAGACTCACTTGTGTGCCCTGCCCTGGCCCTCACACCCGCTGGGCTGCAGGGGATGATGGGATGAGGCAGTCTGTTGCCCCACAAAAGATCAGAGAAGGGAATCTGATGCCACTGCCCTCAAACTCCCTGGGGCCCATTTTGGGAGACTTCCATTTTCACTAAGGCTTTAACCTATTGCCCAGCCTAAACCCACTCCCCTGATGCCTTTCCACCCTCAGTCTCCTAGATCTGCAAGCTGAGGGGCAGGGCAGTAGGCTTACAATTGCCCCAGGGGCAGCCAGGGCTGGCTAGGCCACCCCATGCACAGCACAGAGAGCCAGGCCCTGGGACAGATCCTCTCCCAGCTGCCCATCACCCATTCCTTCCTGAGAAAGATAACTCAGAGAGCAGGTTCCCAGACAGCCACCTGCCCATGGGCAAAATCCCCAACTTCCTCCTCCAGGAGACTCCACCCTGACCAAGGGTCTGTCAGTTCCTATCTACCCCACAGGCCCCACCAGCTGAGTACATCTCAGGCTCCTGGAAATTACGGGTCAATTATTGGAAAGATTGATGTCATGTCTTCCATGGCCGCCTACCAAGAACCTTCAGGAGACTTTTTCTCCATCCTCTTCTTTCCTGAGGACATAATTCCCCTGTGAGTCCTAGCTACTGATTCAACAAACTGTTGCTGAGTCATAAATTATTTTTTTAAGAATCAGTCAGGTATTCATTTCACATACAGTACACAGAACGTCCCCAGGGGTCTCCTCCAGCCCCTGTTCTCCCTGTCCCCCACTCCCTACTGCTGTCTCCCAGGGCCCCCAGAACCAGGTGTGTTGATTAAGTCAGCCTCTCCCTAAACCTCACAGGTTACACAAAAGCTAACTCAAAATGGAACGGAGACTTAAAGGTAAAACATAAAACATTTAGAAGAAAACACAGGAGAATCATCCTTAGTCTGCTAATATGGTAAATTGCATAAGTTGATTTTTGAATATGGAATGAGCCTTGCATCCCTGGTTGGTCATGATGTATACTGATTTTTATATAGTGCTGAATTCTATTTGCTAGTATTTTATTCAGGGTTTTTGTGTCTATGTTAATAAGGAATATTGGATCATAGTTTTCTCTTGTTTTCTTTTTCTTTTTTTTTTTTTGGTACCATCTCTGTTTGGTTTTAATATCAGGGTAGTACTAGCTTTATAAAATGAATTCGGAAGTTTCTGAGCTCTTCCATTTTCTGGAAGAGATTATACGGAACTGGGTAGATCCATGTCGTATATTCCAGAGGAGACAAGTGTTCATTTGTTTGTTTCTTTGTTTAACATCGGCTAAGAATTGTCTTGGAGAAGTGAACCACTTATCTCTTATAATACAAGGTTCAATTCTACCCTATTTGTTTTTACACATCTATGATACTAGTATAGCTTTACTAAATGTCAGAAACTATTCTAAGCACTTTGTAGATATTAATTCTTTTAATCTTCATACAACCATTTGAGGTAGGTACTATGATCATCCCTGTTTTACAGATAAGAAAACCAAGGCCCAGAAAGACAAAGTAATTGTCACATGATCACATAGGTAATAAACGGCAAAGTTGAGATTTAAGCCCAGGCATCTGTTCTCTTAACCACAATGCAGTTCTGCATGTGGGAATGTTGAGTAGAAAGCCTAGCAGGTGCTCACGTTGATTTTGTCCCTGAGATATGGTTTCGCGCAGGAAACTAAGGCCTGGCATTTTCCCCCCTGCTGTCCGTCCAGGAGCTTCTCAGGAACACTTTGAGGCTATCAAAACAAATTCTAAAGGCAGTTTCTGGCGAATGCAAAGAGAAAGATTTACATTTCCTTTTTGTCTATTGAGATCCTTTCAGATGTTTGTGAAAACAGAGTCCCTGCAGGGTGCCTGCTAGCTGGGGAGAGAAGCCCAGAGAGCTCATAGGATTGATCTTTAGCTGTTATTAGACAATTGGGGGATTAGATATTTTCCTGTTATTTCAGCAAGGCTGCCCTTTCAGGGGACATTACTGTTATTTTCATACTTTAGATAAAGAAACTGGGCCAGGTATGGTGGCTCACGCCTGTTAGTCCTAGCACTCCGGGAGGCTGAGGCAGGAAGATCGCTTGAGCTCAGGAGTTCAAGCGAGACCCACACCGCCTCCCCTCCCGTCTCTACAAAAAATAGAAAAAATTAGCCAGACATGGTGGTGCACACCTGTAGTCCCAGCTATTCGGGAGATTGAGGCAGGAGGATCGCTTGAGCCCAGGAGTTTGAGGTTGCTGTGAGCTACAATCACACCACCGCACTCTAGCCTAGGCAACAGTGAGACTCTGTCTCAAGGAAAAGAAAGAAAAAAGATGTTTACAATCTTGTGGGGAATGCATATGTAAATAAGTATAAGTGAAAGGAGTGACCTTGCAAAAATAACAGGAAAATACCTAATCCCACAATTTCCCTAGTAAATTAAAGATCAATCCTATGAGTTCTCTAACAGGCACCCTGCAGGAGTTCTGTTTTGCACAATTTTTGAAGAGAGCTGAATAGATGGAAAAGAGATGTAAATCTCTCTCTTTCAAAATTGTTTTTTGAGTATCTGCTTTCTAAAGAGTCTAAAGAGTTCCTGAGTGAACAGCAGGGTGCGAGCTCCAGGCCTCAGTCATATCTCCTGGACAGAGTCACCTCTCCTGTGATAATCCCTTCTCCAAGGAAAGGCAGGAGAGCCAACTCTTGGACTTTGACATCCCCACAGTTTTTGTTATCTACCTGCCTCCAAGAAGAAAGGAAGGAGTGTATGCTGCAGATTCTGGCTGTACCCTGCTGTTTTTACAATCCCCTGGGCCAGCACATTCTTCCTTTTTTTTTTTTTAAAGACAGAATCTCACTCTGTTGCAGCCCTGGCTAGAGTGAGTGCCGTGGCGTCAGCCTAGCTCACAGCAACCTCAAACTCCTGGGCTCAAGCGATCCTCCTGCCTCAGCCTCCCAAGTAGCTGGGACTACAGGCGTGCGCCACCATGCCTGGCTAATTTTTTCTATTTTTAGTTGCCTGGCTAATTTTTTCTATTTTTAGTAGAGACGGGGTCTCCCTCTTGCTCAGGCTTGTCTCGAACTCCTGACCTCAAGCAATCCTCCCACCTCGGCCTTCCAGAGTGCTAGGAATACAAGGCGTGAGCCACCACACCTCAGTGACCAGAGCTGGAGCAGCTGTCTCTGACCTAAGGAGGAAGCCACATATGGAGGATGGTGGATAGCAATGTCAAAGCAGTCTGGGTTCCTGGTGACCACGAAGACACCATGTGAGGACTGCTACCATCTTGTCTAAGCTGCACTTACATAAGTGTCCTAGGCTGAGTTGCCAGAAGCAGATCTAAGGCTTTGTGTGCAAGTGATTTATTAAACAAATGGCCCCAGGAGAAACCAGCAGAGAGTGTGGGAAGCAGGATGGGGAAAAGAGGAGGACAACAGGGTATGCTCTTGGCAAAGTCCCAGCCTCAGCCTGACCCCTAAGGGCAGCTCTGGAGTGTGAATTACACCTCAGAGTTTGCCCTTATAAAGAGAAAATCAAAATCTCAGGGCAACCTGCCCCCCCACAACTCCTTATGCAGAAGAGAAGGTGAGGGCCTTAGGCACCTGTGAAGAACTGGCCTCACAGATCAGTCATTAAGGGAATTACTTGCTGATCTCCTATAAACAAGGAAAATTGTAACTATGTCCAGCACTTAAAAGCCCGTTTGATTCCACACTAGTAATGAATTACAAGTTTATCTTTACAAGTAACCAAACTGGAGACACAGAATCATTCTTCCACCTACTTGGGGACAGCTACATACCTGATGTTTCCTTTACTGCCTTCTTCCCTCCAAACATTCCCCTATGTCATGTAAAATGTGGATTTCCTGGGCCTCACAAGAATGTAACCACTTTGCCTCATTGGCTCCCGGCTTTTTGCATCAGTGTGCCTTTAAAATGTTGAAGCTTCCAACTTGCCTTTCCGGAAAAAACAGCCACAGCTTGTCTTTGGTTCGTGTTTTTCCCAGGCGCTTCCTCAACTTTAGCTTAATAAATCTCCACTGATTGAGGTTTTTGCCTCTGTCACTTATTTATTATCTGCCAGGGAATTGGGCTTTCACACTTTCTCACCAGTTCAGCTAAAAGTTGCCCCAGGCTTTCTGCCTGGTCGAAGCTGTGGGAGAACATAAACAGGTCAAAGGGGCTGTGGTGCAACCTCAACAGCATGGCCGAAGCTGTGGGAGAACATAAACAGGTCAAAGGG
>NW_012148618.1:58916-66342 GCF_000956105.1 Propithecus coquereli
CAGCTGAAAACTTTCCACTCTCTTAAGCAAGCAAGCAAGCATAATACAGAAGCTAATGGCTGGTTATTTGCTCTTATGGTCTCTAGACCCTAACATTCCCCACTGGTTTTCAGGAGGAATCAAATCATTGATTCTTCGTCATTTGTGTCACAGATATGCTGATAGTGAGTTTGAAGAACCATCAGCTTAACAGCCTGAATCCTCTGTTTAATATAGGACATCAGGCAGTTAATGATGTAGGGTCCAACTAGCAATGCTGACAGGATAAGGATAAGTGGTCCTGCTATGGCTGACAAGAGCATTGTCAGCCATGGAGACCAAGAAAACAAGTTTTCATACCAATTATTGCTTTCCCTTTGGCTCTCTTCTCTTTCCCTTAACCTATTCCGTACTTGGGAGAGGCTGTTTCTTATAACACTGGAGTGGTTGGCATAAAAACAACAGGTTTCACCTAGAGCTACATAAAGGCCACCTTGTTTCAGGAACAAGAGGTCTAGGCCCCGGCGATTATGTAGAACTACTTTTGCAAGGGAATCAACTGAGTGCCCTAAGCGGCTGACAGAATTTTCTAGTTCTCTGAGATTGAGATCGATCTGCTGACTCAAAGCTTTAAAATTTTGATTGCTTGTTATTAATGCAGAGGTTCCTATAGCTGCTGAGCCTGCAATTCCTAATCCTACGAGTACAGGTACTAAGGCACGGCTCGTTTGACACGAGAGGCACTGGAATCTGTAAATGCTCTCTTGATCTGCGTGTGGTGGATCCAGTGACGCTTTCTGGCTACCTTCACGGCTGTTGGCATGGTGAGGATCACTGGTAGGGGCCCAGTCCACCTGGCCTCCAGGGTAGCTGGTTGGATTTCTTTACCCAGACAAGGTCTCCAGTCTGCACCTGGAACGAAGCCTTTTCAGGGGGAAGATTAGTTGGTCCAGGATGAGCAGCCCTTACAAGGTCTCGGGTCTGCTGGGCACCAGACTGTAAGGCCTGCAATGACTTCAGAAGGGAATGGTTATTTAACTCTGCTACCTTGTCTTCCCCTAGCTTGGGGATGAGAGGGGGTGGTTGGCTGAACATGATTTCATAGGGGCTCAGACCTTTAACATAAGGAGTACACCTAACCCCTAGCAAAGCAAAGGGGAGGAGGCTTACCCAGTCTTCGCCAGTCTCTAGCCTTAGTTTACTTAGTGTTTCCTTTAAAGTTCTATTCATTCTTTCTACCTGTCCTTAAACTCTGAGGTCTATAAGCACAGTGTAATTTCCAATTAATTTTTAATGCCTCAATTAGTAATAGAGTTGTCTTGGCGATGAACGCCGGGCCATTCTCGGACCCCAGTGTCAGTGGGAGGCCAAATCTAGGGATAATTTCAGTCACTAACTTCTTTACAACCACCTGTGCTGTCTCTGACTTTGTAGGAAAAGCTTCCGCCCATCCAGAGAAGGTGTCAATGAATACAAGCAAGTAACCGTATCCGTATTTGCCCAGTTTTACTTCTGTGAAGTCCACTTCCCACTGTTCCCCCGGGGCTTATCCCCCGAGGAGGATTAGTTCCTTTACCTGAGTTGACTTGTGCACAGGTGAGACATCTCGTTGCTACCTGTTGGGCCATCTGATGCAGCCGGGGTATGTAGTAATCCCTCTGGAGAAGCTCAGTCAATTTGGTGCTGCCGAGGTGGGTGCTCTGATGTATTTGCCTGATTAGGTCTCGTCCTAGGCGTTCAGGGACTAAGACCCTATTGTCTGGGAGGATTTTCCCACCTCCCAAATCAGCCCTAGTTTTTAGGGCTTTTCCTATTTTAACTTCCTCTTTGGTGTAGTTTGGAGAGTTTGGCAGGAGCCGTTCTGGCAGAATGGGGAGAATCTGAAGAGGCCCCACTGGTTTTTGTGTGACTTCTTTGGCCGTCGCATCAGCAAAAGCATTTCCTCTCGCCACTGGGGAGTCCGTAGTTTGGTGTCCCTTGCAGTGGATGATGGCTACCTTTTTTGGTAACCAGATGGCCTCTAGCAGGGCCAGTATCTCAGGTTTATTTTTATTTCCTTGTCCCCTGAGGTTAAGAGGCCCCGCTCTTGGTAGAATGCCCCATGTACGTGTACTGTTGCAAACGCATATCTACTGTCTGTGTAAATATTGACAGTCTTATTTTTCCCCCACCTCAGGGCTTGGGTTAGGGCTAGGAGCTCTGCCCTCTGGGCTGAGGTCCCGTGTCCTAGGGCCTGTGCCCAAATAACCCGGTCAGTAGTTACTACAGCCGCCACTGCATACCTGACTCCCTCAGACATGTAGCTGCTTCCATCCGTATACAGTTCCTCATCAGGGTCTGGCCATGGGTGATCGATAAGATCCACTCTTAGGTTGGTAAGAGACTTCAGTATCTCCAAGCATTTATGCAGCAGCTTTGAAGGTTCATCATCTGGAAGCAAGGTGGCAGGGTTGAGGGAGGCCGTCTTCAAGAAGCGAATCCTGGGGAGATCTAGCAATAGCACCTGGTACTGGGTTATACGCGAGTTGGAAAGCCATCTTTCAGGAGGGCTTTTTAGCAGAGCCTCCACTGAGTGGGGGGCGACTATACACAAGTCCTGCCCCAAAGTGAGCTTGGAGGCTTCCTTTGCCAGGACTGCTGTCTCAGCAATGGCCCGCAAGCAGCCTGGCCAGCCAGATGCTACAGGGTCTAGCCTTTTAGATAGGTATGCAACCGGTCTATTCCAGGGTCCTAGTTTTTGGGTTAGGACCCCTTTAGCTTTCCCTCGGGTTTCAGCAACATATAACTGAAAAGGCTTGGTCAAATCGGGCAAGGCTAATGCAGGGGCACTCACAAGCGCCTGTTTGAGGCGCTTAAAGGCTTCAGCCTCATTTTCAGTCCAAATCAGGGCGTCTCCCTTTCCCCCTGTGCTAGCATACAGGGGTTTTGCTAACTCAGCAAACTTGGGGACCCAGAGTCTGCAGTAGCCCACTGCCCCCAGAAACTCCCGTACTTGTTTCTTAGTCTGGGGCTGCGGGATCTTCAGGATAGCTTCAATTCTACTGGTGGAGAGGGTTCGTTTGCCTTCCTTTCGTTCATACCCTAGGTAGGTTGCTGTCTGGGTACAAAGCTGAGCCATTTTAGCTGAAACACGGTAGCCCAACTGAGCTAATTCTATTAGTAAGTCCTCAGTAGCCCTTTTGCATGTGGCTTGATCCTTTGTGGCTAGAAGAAGATCATCCACATACTGCAGGAGGGTCACTTCTGGATGTTCCTCCCTAAAATGAACCAAGTCCTGGCTCAGGGCCTCATCGAACAGAGTGGGTGAGTTTTTGAAACCTTGCGGCAGTCTTGTCCAGGTCAATTGTCCAGGATACCCTCCCTCCGGGTCAGTCCATTCAAAAGCAAAGATGGGTTGACTTACTGCGGACAAAGGGAGCGAGAAGAAGGTGTCCTTCAAGTCCAGTACTGTGTAGATCTGATGGCTTGGAGGCAGCAGACTCAGGAGGGTGTACGGGTTAGGCACAGTGGAGTGAATGGTCTCAATCCTCTTGTTGACTGCTCTGAGGTCCTGCACTGGTCGGTAGTCGTCAGTCCCCGGTTTTTGAACAGGAAGCAGAGGAGTATTCCAGGCTGACTGACAAGGAACTAGAATGCCCGCCTCCCGGAGTCTTTTAATATGGACAGCAATTCCCTTCCTTGCCTTTAGGCTTATAGGGTATTGTCGGACCTGATCGTGGTGGCTGTGCTGGTTAGCTGGACAATAATAGGAGGCAGGTGGGAGGCCAGTCCCAGTGGATTAGCTTCTGCCCACACACTGGGGATCTTGCTTTGAAGTTCCTGTAGGTAAGGGCTTAGAGCTAGCTGTGAGAGTGCTCCATCCATCAGTAGATATTCTTCTGACAGGGGACAAGTAAGGAGGATGGTGGATGGGCCTGGGTTAAATGAAAGTTCAGCCGTGTTCCCCTGAAAGGATATGGTCGCTTGCAATTTTTGGAGCAGGTCCCTTCCCAGGAAGGGGTATGGGCATTCCCGCATCACCAGGAATGAGTGGGTGATGGTTCCTGCCCCGAGGTTAGTTATTCTAGTTTTTGTCCAGGGGTAGGCCTTGGTTTTTCCTGTGGCCTCTTGAACGAGGGTTTTGCTTTTGGAAATGGGTCCTTCAGCCCATTGGAGAACAGAGTGCGTAGCTCCGGTATCTATCAGAAACTCCATGGGCTTGCCCCCGACATTTAGAGTTACCTTGGGCTCCTGGGAGCTTATCAGAATGGAGCCCCGGCCCCATCAGTCGGTGCCCTCCATGAAGACCGGCACAGGCTTAGCCATCTCCTGCTTTCGGTGAGGGCATTCATTTTTTTTTTTTTTTTGAAACAGAGTCTCACTGTGTTGCCCGGGCTAGAGTGCCATGGCGTCATCCTAGCTCACAGCAACCTCAAACTTCTGGGCTCAAGCGATCCTTCTGCCTCAGTCTCCCGAGTAGCTGGGATTACAGGCATGGGCCACCATGCCCGGCTAATTTTTTCTATATATTTTTAGTTGTCCGATTAATTTCTTTCTATTTTAGTAGAGACGGGGTCTCGCTCTTGCTCAGGCTGGTTTCGAACTCCTGAGCTCAAATAATCCGCCCGCCTCGGCCTTCCAGAGTGCTAGGATTACAGGCGTGAGCCACCGCGCCCGGCCAGGGCATTCATTTTTCCAGTGACCGTGTTCCTTGCAGTAAGCACACTGGTCATGGCCCAAGCCGGTCTTCCCCCTTCTAGTGCCCCCATCTGATCTTTTGGGCCTTGTGCCTTTCTCAGCTTTAGATTTTCCTTGTTCCACCATAGCAGATGCGAGGATTTTGGCCATCCTTTTAGACTGGGCAGTATCAGGGTCCTCCCTGTTGTTATAAATCTTCTGGACGATTTCTACTAATTCAGACAGCATTTTACCCTCAAATCCTTCTAACTTCTGCAGCTTTCTCCTAATATCTGGGGCCGACTGGGTGGCAAAAGCAATGTTAATAGCACATCTATTCTCTGGTGCCTCTGGATCTATGGGAGTATACAGGCGGTAAGCTTCAAAGAGGCGTTCTAGGAACACCACCGGGGACTCATTAGGTCCCTGTGTGGTCTCGCTTACCTTAGACAGATTAGTTGGTCTTCTAGCTGCGGCCCGTATGCCCCCAAGCAGAGTCTGGCGATACTGATCAAGAGCCTCCTTACCTCCGTCCTCATTGGGATCCCAGTCTGGTCGTGCAGAAGGGAAGACATGCTGTACTCGGACTGAGTGAGTGGTGGGTTGCCCATCTGGGTCAAGAATGATTTTGGCTGCCTCCCTCCTTATCCATTCGTGCTCTTCAGAAGTGAAGAGGGTATGGAGGAGCTGCTGGCAGTCCTCCCAGGTTGGCTGGTGAGTATAAAAGACAGTTTCCAGGAGAGAAATTAGTCCCTGAGGCTTCTCAGAAAAAGAAGGGTTTTGATTCTTCCAGTTATACAAATCACTAGTTGAGAAGGGGACATAAACCATGAACGGGGGACGGTAAGGCCCCCCTGGTGGGGAAGGGACCTGTCTTAGAGGAAGGATTTGTGCTCCTGGGGAGTCAGACCCCCGCGAGGGGGGATCGGGAGAAGAGCTATAGTGTGAGCCGCTTCGTGTGTGGGGAGGGCTGAAGGGCTTACAGTTCCCTCTAGGAGCCGGTTCGGGGGGAACAGTGGGATATGGTGGGGGTCCCAGCAATAGGGGATCCTCTGGTGGGTCAGCCAAAACGGGGCTCGGTTTCTCTGGGTCACATTTAGGACCGGACTTTTCCTTTAAAGGAGGCGCAGCCAAAAAAACTGCTTTTCCTCTTGCAGCCTTGTCCTTATGAGGCTTAAGACAAGACCTTAACCACTTAGGACTATCTACCAGGATATCATTCCAGATCTGTACATAAGGAATTTGGTCTGGATGTCCTGGGTTGCCAAAAACCACAGCTCATACCCGGTTGGCGAGGATGGCCTGGGCATTGCCCTCTGGGGGCCACCCCGCTCCAAAGGTGGGCCACTCTCGTTCACAGTATTTCTGTAAATCAAAAGCGTTAACAGAGAACCCATAGGGTCCGGCCTGCCGCTGGAAATCCTGAAAGTTTTTTTTTTTTTTTTTTAAAAACATTTAGTCAGAGAACAGGCAACACAAGACATAGACAACCCTTTTTGACAAGAGGACACGACACACTACCCCACAATACACAGAAACACAAACTGAAAACAATAAGACAATTAGCCAATATCACTTTTTGTTATTTCTTTGTTGTTCTTGACCGTGGTCTGTCAGTTGCAGGCACGCTAACAGGAAAGACAGTGCTGTGGGCAGACACCAAGGAGTCACTGAATAAAATCCAACAATGAGGTAGGGGGCCGGCTCAGTCAATCGGCACTCTCCAACACCACCTATACCTATTAGCCCTTTCCTCACTCCCTTGCCGGCCCCAACGCTCTCGGCTGGGCCTAACACCTGCGGTATTAACCCTCTTTCTTTTCACCGAAGGACAAGCTGACACGACAGGCGATGGCGAGGGCTAAAGCATGTAGAAAGCCAAGACTAGAGTATCAAGAGACTCAGAAATTTCTTAGATCGTTTCCAGAAAGATGAACTTACTACTGCCCAATGCAACACAGTGAGAGTTATCCTCTCTCCTTTTCCCCAGTCCTCCGGGGACACCAAATAAAGTCCAACATCCAACAAAAAAGCCAACAGACCAAACACGCTGGCGGTGAGATAGTAGGCCGGCCCAGTCATCTGACTGTGTCTTAGAACCAGAGAAGTAAGAAAGTAGAAGATCACAATGATAGGATACCAGAAAACCAGATTCCCGCCGAGCGGCCCTGGTCTTACCCCTCTCGGGTGCCTCCCACTCTTTGGGATAAAACCAGGAGTTCCAGGTGACGTTTCACCTCTTGGAACCGCGTCTCCAGACAACCAGAAAACCAGAAAAACCAGATTCCCACCAAGCGGCCCTGGTCTTATCCCTCTCAGATGCCTCCCACTCTTTGGGATAAAACCAGGAGTTCCAGGTGACGTCTCACCTCTTGGAACCCGACCCTGGGAGTTCAGCTGCGTCCAGCCTCCCACGGGTAATCAGACGGGCCCACAGACAACAGAACAGATCAGAACAGAACTCACCGGTGAACAGACAGAAGACTCGTCCTGCAGCTTTTTAGGCGCTTTTAAGGTACTTGCAACCGGCACGTAGTCTAGCCCTCCCCGGGGCTGAGGAGAAAAGTCCTCCTCAGGAGCTCCCCCCAGGTTCAGGCACTCGGCCCCGTACCAAGTCTCCAAGCACCAGTGGCCATCAGGTGCCCCGGTAACAGGGCGATCTCACTGGGGCCTCCAAATGTTATGGTCCGGAGAGCGAGAAAAGACCACTTAACACCGAAACTGAGCCAAATTATGAGTCTTTATTAGCTGGCCAGCGACTGCCCCTACACCGCTTAGAGGTAGCAGCACA
>NW_012148618.1:67567-78577 GCF_000956105.1 Propithecus coquereli
ATCCACCCAACTCGGCCTCCCAGAGTGCTAGGATTATAGGCGTGAGCCACCACGCCTGGCCTGGGTCTGGCTTTTTATGAAGAAAGGGAAAACCCCTTCGGAGGCCTACTGCTCTCTAATTCAAAATGTTCTTTATACCAAGGAGTCATATTTTGAGGTGAAATTTCCTGAGCTCCTTCAAAAGAAATGGGAAACAAAGTTGGAAAACCAAATTGTAGTCATTGGGACTGTATGGAAAGCTTTAAATGCCTGGCTAATTCCTAGACAGAGGGGAGCCAGGAGGAATTTTGAACCTGATAGTTCAGAAGATTAATCTGGCAACTACGTGTGGGATGAATTGAAATAAAACTTGTGCGGGTAACACCCATTAAAAGGCCATGTCTATAGTTTAGGCAAGAGAGAATGGCGGCACAAGCCCAGGTGGTGATACTGGGAAGGGAAAGGGGAGAACAGTTGCAGAGTCTTGCAGAGAAAGACCTGGGCTTTCTAAGCACTTTGGTGTGGGGGGCAGGAGACAGAGAGGATCCAAACATGAAGCTGCAGCTGGTTTCTAGGCTGTGTGATAGGGAGAGGAGTGGTAGAGCCAACAGAAATGGGCCACAGAGGAGAAGGAACAAGCTTGGAAGGAAATATGAATTCCACCTATTGGACATAGTGGTTTTGAGATGCAGGGAAGGCTTCTAAGTGGAGTTGCCAAGCAGGCAGTCAGAAACACAGGACTGAGAAGAGAGCAAGCATAGAGCTGTGCATTCGGGCGCTGTCTGCAGAGATGTGATTATTGAAGCCATGGATATGGACAGTGGGATTGCTAAGGAAGGGAGCGCACAGACAGAAGAGGGAAAGGCCAAAGTGATGTGCTCGGACGTTGTGCTGGCATTGGCCTGTTGTCTCTCAGCACCACAGCCCCCCTACCACCCTGCTCCGTGGTGCGGGGCTGTCGGTCTGCCAAGGGCCTCCCCAGACTCGCTCCTGCCAGTGGGTTTCCTCTTCATTCCTGCTCCTGAGGGGCACTGGGACATGGCTGGAAGGGTGTGGGGTGACAGAAGGAACTTGCTTCCTGTCTCCAGCTCCTGTCAATGTCCCTCCAGAAGGGCTCTAGCCCAGGAGCCAGCAAACTTTTTCTGCAAAAAGCTGGGTATAAAGTAGTTTAGGTTTTGCAGGCCATATGGTCTCTGTCATTGTAGCGTGAGTGCAGCCACAAACAATATATAAATGAACAAGCATGACTGTGCTACAGTAAAATTTTTTTGACGGACACGGGTGTTTGAATGTTTTATAATATCGTGGGGCATAAGATATTTCTTCTATTTCATTTTTTCAGCCATTTAAAAAATGTGGAAAACATTCTTAGCTCACGGGCAGTGGAGAAACAGGTGGCCGTGGATCTGGGCCGTGGGCTGTGGTTTGCCCTGCGCCGGCCGCCTCACTCTTCAGGCACTCCACGCAGCTGCTGGGCTGCACCTCGTGGCCACACCAGCGCCCAGAGGCCCGTGCACTGTCCCATGCGGCCCCATTCAGCGGTCAGAGCACACGCTGTGCCAGGCTGCTCCTCCAAGCCTGGAGGCTCTGGTGGCACTGTCTCTTCTCTTCTGTTCCCCAGCCCTGGGTGGGTGGGGGGATGGGCAGCTGCTTCCTGTAGTTACCAAGTCAGATCATTGCAGCATCCCCGTTTGCTCTTCCGACCCTCCAACATGGGAATGACCAAGCCCTGTACACATTCCCTCTGTCTGAAATGCCTTACATGGAATCATTTTCCTGTCTGGACCCAGAATGATACAGAAATCCTTCCATGTGAGGGGTGGAAAGAGGAAAGGAAGCCAAAAAGGAGAAGTCAGAGAAGGAGGGGGCAAATTAGGACTGTGCTGGCCCTGAAAGGAAAAGAGACTCGGGAAGAAGGGTGTGGTAAGAAGTCGCTGCTGCTGACAGGTGAGGAGGATGCCTGGGGAGAGGATGATGATTTGAGAATCTTCCAGAAGGCATCCTCAGGGAGTGGTGGGCGCCTAGGAATGGGCTAGAGGCAGACACAGCCTCCTCTCGTGAGAGTTTGTGAGGGGCAGGGCCTGGGCTCCTCACCCTTGCAGGAGAGCAGAGTGGAGATGGAGCTGCCCAGGTCAGGACTGTCAACCTTCCCCCTCGGCAAACACGTGGGCTCACGGAGTAGCCACCTCCTCTCCTCCCAGTAACCCGCCCCACACCGCATACTCCCAGCCCTGCCTCTGATGACAGAACACACCTGAGAACCAGCCCAGGGTCCCTGCTCCTGTAGATATCCTCAGGATGGACTCGGCCCTCATGAGTAGAAAGCACAGGTGAACTACCTCAGCCCTTGTAGAGTGTGATGGCCAAGGACACCCCTGCAAGAGCTGTCTTGTGGGTGCAGAGCACTGTGGGTGTTTTAAAAGTCTTCATGTCTTATTAATCCAGCCAGTGAATATTTATTCACCACCTCCTGTGTACCAGGTGCTACTCTAGGTTCTGGTCACATAGAAGTAAGTCAAAAAAAAATCTATGCCTTCTAGGAGCTTACATTCTTGTGCAGGAGACAGGTAATAAACAAGTAGATATAAAATGGCAGGTGCTAAGAAAGCTCTTAAAAAAATGCAGCAAGGCGAGGGGGACAAGGGGTGCAGGATGGGGTGGTGTTTCATATGGGCCAAATCAGGAAGGTCTCTCTGGAGAGGCAACAGGTGAGCAGAGACCTGAAGGAAGTGAAGGAATCAAGAATGTTCCAGGTCGTGGGAAAAACCAAGGCAGAGTCAGCAGGTAGGAGTATGTTTGGCATAGTTCAAGGAGCAGTGAGGAGGCCAGTATAGCTAGGGTGACAGACTACAGGAGAGGGAGGAACGAAGTCAGAGAGGGTCAGGCTCTAAGGTCATGATGAAGACTTCAGCTGTTACTCTCAATAGAGGGTTTGCTCAGAGAAGTGACACATTTGATTTTCACTGTATAAGGTTTACTGTGACTACTATGGGGAGAAGAGACTCAGGATGACCCCTTCATTCTTAGAACAATGTTGCTGTCCTAAAAATAGGGATAAAAAGTCAAATCCCTGAACTACAAGCTGGTGCTCAACTGGCTGAGTATAAAAATAATAGAAAAAAAGCTGTGGGTCAGAGTTGGCCACGACCTCAGCATGAATTAGTAGAGTCATGCCATGGGGAAACCCCAAAAACCCGACAATCCTGGAATACGTGGATATAGACCTCTGACACACAACGACTTGGACACTGACTTCGTGCACGTTTGGCATAGATGGCTCCCCGCCACGCCTTATGTTTGCAATGCTTCCCATCTGTCCTGCAGCCCAGGCCACACACAGACCTGTTTCCCTCCACACGTGCTTCCTCCCAGTGGTTTTCCTTCTCTTCTGGCTGGGCCTTTTATGCCGTCATTCGTTCAGCAACTACCATGTATAAAACTTTACGAGGAGTACCGCGTGAGAGCCTCTGATAAGTGCTTGAAGCTCAAACCCTTTACTAATTGCTTCTAGAGAGCTATGTCTGCTGTTGGCACAAATCTCTCTTAGTCCCTTCTGGTTTATCCTCTAACTGTGGCTTTTCTTCACCTCTCACAACTGCACTCTTGGTGAATTTCCCTATTTATGAAGCTCTATGGAATATATGCCCTATCAGACAAAGGTCTTCTCCATAGTCAAGAATCACTGGATTCAGATTGGGTCAAACTGACAACCTAGCCTCTGTCTGTATCCAAGTGAAGACAGTCAAGGCTAGGGTTGGCAGAATTGTGCAAGGGAGTCAGTGTGTCATCTTTAATTCCTCCCCTCCGAGCAGAGCCCTTTTTCCTAGCAAGCGAAGGCCCTGCGTGAATCAGTGCAAGGCCAAAGCTTGAAGTATCCAGAGCCAATCCCTGCCCCCTTTCCTGGCAGGTAATGGAGAAGAGAATCCCTGTGTGGCTTTGCATCCAGAAGTAATGAGACCTTGAAGCAGGAGACACTGGGTGGCTGAGCCAGGGTGGGGGGACTTGAGCCAGTTCCCACCCTGCAGAGAAGGTGGAATAGATGCCTCTCCCTCTTTCCCGGCTTGGAGCTCCAGCCATGAGGATTCCAGGGGGTCTCCAGCCTGGCCCTCAGCCTCCTGCTCCAGAGTCCTCGGCAGAGTCCTGGGAACTGGAAGTGACCAGACAAATGCTCTGAGAGGCCACAGTGGCTGGGGGTTGAGGCTCTGGGCCCAGACACTTTGGCAGAGAGCCACATGGTAGCTCCACAACCTCCAACTACCTGGAGCTGGAGCAAAGGGAGGGAGGGAGGGAGGTCTGGTCCAAGAACTCCTGGGACAGTCCTGGAGTCATATTTTCAGGTGTTTTCCTATGGTGCAGTTTAAATCTCTTAACAACCTGTAAGGTAAGATAACACCCATTTTAACAGGTAAGAAAGCTGAGTCTCAGAGAGGTTGCCCAACTTTCCCAAAGACACACAAGCTACAACCTGGCAGGGCCTAACACCAGGTCCTGCTCAGATGCGTGGGGAAGAGCCCTCGGCAGCCTCTTCAGGGGCATCAGCGGCCTGTGAGCAACCGGTGGATAAACACAGACCTCACACCAAAGTCGTGTCTGCAGAGAGAGGCAACTGCGGTCTGGAGAAGTCAGGTTATTGGCCTAACAAACCACAAACTTCACCCTTGCCTCAAGTGCCCTAGGCTTGCTGACCTTCCCTCCCTAAGACCCACCAGATCCAAAACCCACTTGACATTGATGTCTAGTTAGCATGAATGCGTTCCAAAGGGATAGCGGCTCCAGCCCTGCGGAGCTTCCAGAGGCCTCTTTCCCGAACTGCTGGTGCTTCCAGGCCTCTTTGCCCCCATCTCCCCTCCTTTCTGATCTGACTGTCTGTGCCAGAGCCTAGCCTAAGGAGCAGTTCTTCATGTAAGCTAAAATAAACCCTTAATCCCCCCAGCCAACTAGACGGAGCCCTTTTGCCAAGGAGACCCCAGAAAAACCTTAAGGCTGAGTTGCAGGCCATGAGGAGAAGGGAGATCAGACACACCTAGTTATATTCTGTCCCTTTTGGAGTTATTCTTTGTAATAATAAGATACAAAATCATTAACAGATCTAAGGCCACATAAGACAAGGATTAAACCACACCTGCAGGTCATCAATTTACTGAACAAATCACTTGAGTCTCGGTATCCGTCCGGTGGCTCGTCTCTGATTAACAGACTTCCTTATCTTAACCTAAAACATTCCAAGCCTTTAGAGGAAGTTTTATTTCTTTAACCAATTACAAATCAAAGAATCTTCAAACCCACCTATGACCCATAAGCCCCCTTGCTTTGAGATGTCCTGGCTTTTCAGGCTAAATCAACATACACCTTCCATGTATTGATTTATGACTTTACATGAAATCCCTGTCTCCCTGAAATGTATAAAATCAAACTGCAACCCAACCACAGGGAGATCAGATACTCAAGGCTTCTTGGGCATGGCTCTCAGGTCATGGTGGCATATATGCAGCTCAGAATAAACCTCTATAAATTATTTTATGGAGTTTAGGTTCTTTTCCATTGGCATGTAGCTCCAACCACAGTTCTGCAGAGTTCGTGCACCCCATCTCCCCTCTGCCTGCCTGCTTCATCCCTGCCCAGTTAAGTGATTTGGGTAGAGTAGCTTGAGCTTTGAATTTCAGAACAAATCCGGAAAACCAAGTCTCTAGCACATGGGCCCTGGCGACCCAATGGGGCCTGGGGCCTGAGGGTCGGGAAGCTCACAGTCCCAGGGTCATGTGACAGCCTTTAGCTTTTTATTCACCATTGTCAGGCTTTGCTTAGCACCTGAATACGGCCCTGCCCTCTAGGGCCTGGAGTTGGGTGGGGGAAGCACAACCACAGACAACAGGATGTCAGAAACTCCCAGCAGTAGAGACAGAGTCCAGTGGATTCCAGAGGACTCCTAGATCTACTCAGAAAGCACTCCACCAGACCAGTGAGACTGTCATGGGAAAGGAGGGGCTTGAGGGGAAGCTCATGGAGATGAGTTCAGAAGTGTAACAGAGGGAATGGCCTGAAAAAAACGGCAAAAATGTTTTCTGTCACTTTAAAACCTCACTCTTGTTGAGAACTAAAACCTGCATCCCTGTCTCAGGCCAGTAGGCAGGAGGAGCAGGGGAATGTCCTTTGTTCTTTGCACTACAACAGAACTGTGTGGGTGGGCGGAGATCCTGGGTGAAGGTCAAGAATTGTCTTTAGCAGAAATGCCACAGAGATGGAAAGATTAGAATCACCAACTGTAGTTGAACAGCAACTGTCTGAAGCTGACAACCCACCTTTAAAAGCTCTGTATTTCTGCTTATTATGAGGACAATGGCATTTTTAGACTCCATCCTCCTCATTTGCTGGCAAATTAATAAACTCCTCTTTCCTTCTGCTCAAACCACTTGTCCTCTTCTTCTGATGCAGCCTTGAAGACAAGTGCCAAGCTTTTGGTAACAGAAGTCACACTGAACCAAGGGCCAGGACCAGAGTGTCTGGTATGTCATCAGTCAACGTGAAAACTGTCAGGAGTCTTTCCAAAGTTGTTCAGGGGTCTCCTGAGCAGGATTTGAGGCCAATCCCACTGCTGCCAACCATTCACCCATCCTTCCTGTCCACAGCCTGAGGTCACCACTGTCACTGATGTCCGAAGGCCAGAAGTAGAAATAAGTTACTTGGCCTTCTAATGTGCTTCATCTAATGCTTGATTTATTAAAGATGATGAAACAGTGACCTTTTGCAATGAGAGCCCTGCAAGGCACTGAAGCTGCTGGATGTGGTGTCTGGGTCCCAGCATTCATGTTATGCCTACATATGCTTTCTGCTATAGAACAAGGTCACACTACCCTCCCAGTCCAGCATTGGCTCTGGCAGGGGATCACCACGAAATATTAGTGCAATTAAAATTACCTTACTCTCCTCTTACTGTAGCTTACCAGTAAGGGGACATGGCAGTGTTTGAAGGTGAAGGGAAGTCCCCTTCCTGGATGGGATTATGACCTTAGACATGTACCCAGGAGGAATGAATGCCAGAATCATGCTGAACATATTCAGGACTGCTCCTGCCCCAGCATAAGCAGGGTGTTCACCAAGCAGGAAGAGACCTGTCAAGATACCAGTGAGCAGAAGGTCAGTACAAGAGAGTTCTTGCCATCCATGTCAGGACTCAGGGGCAGAATTCTCAGTCATTATATGGTCTGGCACGTGAAGCCACAAGGTCAGATCCGGAGGCACAAAGAACCCCAGGATCATAGAAAGACCAGCAGCCACACCGCCTTGAAGCCAAGCTAGCAAATTACTGCTATGGGTGCCTCCCACCCACTAGGTAGAATCCAGGGCATAGGAGAGAACGGAATGGTGTTAGGAAGATATTCCTGACAGGGTGATGGAGTGTCTTAGCTTGTTTGGGCTGCTGTAACAAAGTACCACAGACTGGATGGCTTACAAATAACAAAAATTTATTTCTCAAAGTTCTGGTTGCTGGAAGTCCAAGATCAAGGTGCCGGCAGACTCCATGACTGGTGAGGGCCCACTTCTTGGTTCATAGATGGTGTCTTCTCACTGTGTCCTCACGTGGCAGAAGGGGCGAGGCGGCTCTCTGGGGCCTCTCTTAGAAGCACACTAATCCCATTTACAACAACTATGCCCTTATCACCTAACCCCCTCCCAATACCCAACTGCCCCACCTCCTAATACCAGCACATTGAGAATTAGGTTTTAACATATGAATTTGAGGGGGACACAATCATTCAGACCATAACTCAGAGCCTCAAGGAAAAAGAGCTGGGATGGTCGGTCAAGTCTCTCCAGGAGGGGAGAAAGCTAAGGATGTGACTAGGGTCAAGCGGGTGAAGCTGGCTGCCTGCTTTACCCAGTTCATCTCCCACCAAGGGCAGGGCTTGGGGGACTCTCCACGGAAAAGTCCATAATGAGACAGCATGTGCAGTGGTTAAAAAACATAGGCTTTAGAGATAAAAGAACTGCTCTGTGGAAATGACTCTATACATAGCTGTATGACCTAGGGCAGTGGTTCTCAACATGTGGGCCTTGGTCCAGCAGCATCAGCCTCACTTGGGAACTTGATACAAATGCAAATTCTTGGACTCCACCCCAAACTACTGAATCACACTCTGGGGTGAGGTCTCACACACAGTTTTAACAAGCTCTGTAGGTGATTCTGTTGTATGCTAAAGTTTGAGAACCACTAATTTAAGACATAGTTACCAACCTCTCTAATGTACAGCATTCTCATCTGTAAAATGGAAATAATAATAGTGCTTATCTCACAGGTTTATTATGAGGATTAAATAAGATACTACCAGTACAGAACTTAGCACAGAGCTTGGTACATAGTAAGGCTTCAGTGAATGTCTTTTATTATTACTATTATCTCCCACCTAATCTTCAAAAAAAAAAAAAAAGTCCAAGGCCTAGTGGTGCCCTTTTGCTGGGACACCTGGTCAGTGTCATGTGTCAAGCACCCACAACATTGACAGAAAGACACAGGTGTACCTTCTACTCACAGTAGGCATTCACCATGTAGTGAGGCAGGGAGAGCTGAGAGCTGCTGAGAGGTGTCCCGGTTGAGGTCGCAGCTCCAGAGCTACCAGCTGTGTGAAGCTAGACTTGACCTGCCAGGTATGAAGCCACCTTTGTATCTCCCACACAACAGAACAGGGGACATACTGGTGGCTCAGTCCCCACTGAAGAGCGAAATCAACCTCAACTTCCCCATGTCCATATTATAATGAGCCTGTAACTCCATCTGTTTCAGGGTTGTTATAAAGCTATGTAATGAAAGAACAGATTGCAAAGGTCCATGTGCTTATGCAAACGGACACTTTGCTAGGGAAGTGTGGGGATGAGGACTAACCTCGTGGTGTGAATGCCCTTAGCCTCGTGCAAAAGCAAATTCTGGTCAAGGGCTGCTGGAATATAAACAGCAGGAACTGAGTTCATGGTTGCCATGTCTGGAAGAAGAAATCCCACACGGCAAAGGGAGGAAAGGGCTGGGGCACCTGTTGGCTCCATGGGGCAAAAGGAGAAGCTTCTTTTTCTTTAGCAATAATGGATTTCACAGATACTGAAATCTCCTGCATTTATTCTTGGCACACAGCATTCTAAACAGTTGTTCCCATTTTTATTCAAAGATGTCAATTTAAAATTTTTTTTTCAATTTTTCTATTTTCATCAATGAGAAAGAGTCAACTATATGTTAATCAGTCCTTAACACCTGCTAATTTCCTGTTTAATAAAGTTCTGTGAGAAATGACAGTTGTAGCTGCAAGACGTAAAATTCCACCCTGGAAAATGAGATGGGTGAACCACTGAGTCCAGAGTAAGCACCAGAAACTAATTTCTGGTTCCAAAATAGTGGCATAGAAGCAAGCTGCCTTCGCTTCCCCCACAGAAAACAAATAACAAACATGCAGTGCCAAGAATATCCCCAGCAAAATCCCAGAACTCAAATGTGAAGATGAGACAGTTCCTGGGGCCACAGGGAAGTGAAAAAACTCTGAGCAGAGGGTAAGAGAATAGGACTTCCACATCTGCAACACCTCACCCCAATCTGCCCAGCACCAAGCATGCAGAAAATTTCCCTCAAACTCAGGGTTTCTACACTGAAAAGAGTGAGATTGAGGTAGACAACCAGTTTCCCCACCATCTTGGGTTCCCTTAAAGGAGACCTGTCCCTGCCTCAACCCAAGGGAAGTATCTGGAGTGCCTGCAGGGAGAAATATCCCTGAGGACAGCCAGAGAAAAAGGGCAAGACTACAATCCCCAGTCCTGAAAACTTTGTTCTGTCACTTAGCCAAAGGAGACTCCAAACCAGAGTGGCTTTTCAGATGCACCACACTGTAGGAGGTTCATTCCACAAGTACCCTGGGAACAAACCCCTAGCCAGCCTTGCCACACTACCAGGATATCCCCTTTAGAAACTCCCCATTCTGGACAATCAGCACTCCCAGTGTCTACTACAACTGAGGTGAACCTGGGCTTAAGGTGCCATCTAGTGCTGAAAAGGAGGCAGCAACCCAGTAGGAGAAAAAAAGAAGGAAATCAACAGGTAAATTATAAAAAAAGCTCTAAGCGAACTATCCAATAAAAACCAAAACAAGCCACACAGAGAAGACTAGAATAAATAACTAATGCCTCAGTGCAAAGACATAGATGTACATCCACAAGAAACAACAGCAAACAGGGAACCGTGACCTCCTCAAATGATGGACAAATCAAGGAGCCAGTGACTGACCCTAATGAGACAGTGATATGTGAACTCTCTAACCAAGAATTCAAGTAACAGTTTTAAGGAAACTCAGTGATTTCCAAGATAACAAGGACAAGAAATTCAGAAATTTATCAGAGAAATTTAGCAAAGAGGTTGAAATAATGAAAAATAAAGCAGGCAGAAATCTTAGAACTGAGAAATACGTTTGCTGAACTGAAAACTTTGATAGAGATTCTCAATGGCACAATGGATCAAGCAGAGGAAAGAATCAGTGAGCTCAAAGATAGGCTATTTGAAATTACATAGTCAGAGGAGAAAAAGAAATAAGAATGAAAACGATCAAAGATCACCTATAAAATATAGAAAATTACCTTAAAAGACCCAATCTAAGAATTACTAGTGGGCTAGGCATAGTGCTGGGCTCATACTTATAATCCTAGTACTTTGGGAGGCTGAGGTGGGAGGATCACTTGAGGCCAGGAGTTTGAGACCAGCCTGAGCAACACAGTGAGACCTCATCTCTACAAAAAAAAAATTTAAAAATTAAGCAGGCGTAATGGTGAAAGCCTGTAGCTCCACCTACTTGGGAGGCTGAGCCAGGAGGATTGCTTGAGCCCAGGAATACAAAGTTACGGTGAGCTATGATCATGCCACTGTCCCCTAACTTGGGCAATACCGTGAGACCCTATCTCAAAAAAAAGGAGAAAAAGAAAGAAAGAAAAAGAAAGAAAGAAAGAAAGAAAGAAAGAAAGAAAGAAAGAAAGAAAGAAAGAAAGAAAGAAAGAAAGAAAGAAAGA
>NW_012148618.1:78768-84620 GCF_000956105.1 Propithecus coquereli
TGAGATAAATTTTTTAAAAATTTTTAAAAAGAGAGTTAAGCAAAAGCAGGGGATAGAAAGCTTATTCAAAGAAATAAAAATGGAAAACTTTCCAAAACAGATAAATATTCAGGTATAGGAAGAATAGAAACCCCAAGGCATATAATAAACAAACTCTCAAAAATCAAGGACAAAGAGAGGATCCTAAAAGCAGCAAGATAAAAGAAGCAAATAACATGTAAAGGAGCTCCAATTCATCTGGCAACAGACTTCTCAGTGGGAACCATATAAGCCAAGAAGGAGTGGGGTGATATTTTCAAACTGCTAAAAGAAAAAAACTGCTAATCAAGAATACTGTATCCAGGAAAGCTATCCTTAAACTGTGAATGAGAGAGAAAGTCTTTCTCAAACAAAAGCTGTGAGAATTCACATCACCAGACCCATCTTACAAAAGAATGCTAAAGAGAGTTCTTCAATACGAAAGAAAAAAAAACACTAACATGCGAAAAGAAAACATTTGAAGGTATAAGATGCACTGGTAAAGTTAAGTACATGGACCAACCCAGAATAATCTAATACTGTAATTGTGATGTCCAATCCACTTATAACTCTAGTATAAATCCTAAAAGACAAATTTATCAAAAATAATAATACCTAAAGCAATCTGTTAAGAAATAGACAATACAAAAAAATGTAAATTGAGACAACATAAAGTCCAAAGTGGGGGAGATTTTTTTTTAAGAGATGGTGTCTTGCTGTCACTGAGGCCAGAGTGCAGTGGTGTAATCATAGCTCACTTTAGCCTTGAACTTCTGGGCTCAAGCAATCCTTCCACTTCAGCCTCTGAAGTAGCTAGAACTACAGGTGCATGCCACCATGCTGAGCTAATTTTTTTAAATTTTGTAGAAACAGGGTTTCACTATGTTGCTCAGGCTGGTCTCAAAATCCTGGCCTCAAGCAATCCTCCCACCTCAACCTCCCAAAGTACTGGTGTTACAGGCATGAGCCACCATGCCCAGCCTATAAGTTGTAATCTCTTTAAAATAACTTGTTATATCTAGAATATATTTTTTGTAAGCTTCATGGTAATCACAATACAAAAACCTATAATAGATTCACTAAAAATAAAAATCAATGAATTAAAACACACTACCAGAGAACATTACTTAAACACAAAGGAAGATAGTAAGAAAAAAAGGAATAGAGGAGTTGTAAAACAACCAGAAAAAAAGCAACAAAATGGCAGTAGTAAGTCTTTACTTATCAGTAATAACACTGAATGTAACTGGACTCAATTCTTCAATTAAAAGGCTTAGAGTAGCTGAACAGATAAAGAAATAAGACCCAATTGTATGTTGCCTGTAAGAAACCCACTTTACCTCTAAAGACACATATAGAGTAAAAGTGAAAGGGTGGAAAAAGATAGTCCATGCAAATGGAAACCATAACAAAGTAGGAGTAACTATACTTTATATCAGACAAATAATTTCACAAATCAAAGACTGCAAAAACAGACAAAGAATGTCACTATATCATGATAAAGGGGTCAATTTGGCAAAAGCATATAACAATCATAAATATCTACATACCCAACACCAGAGCTCCCAGATATATAAAGAAAACATTTCTGGGAGGCTGAGGTGGGAGGATCGCATGAGGTTGGAAGTTCGAGACCAGCCTGAGTAAGAGCAAGGCCCCATCTCTACCAAAAAAAGAAAAAATTAGCCAGGTGTGATGGCCCATGCCTGTAGTCCCAGCTACTTGGGAGGCTAAGGCAGAAGGATCGCTTGAGCCCAGGAGTTTGAGGTTGCTGTGAGGTAGGCTGATGTCACGGCACTCTAGCCTGGGCAACAGAGTGAGACACTGAAAAAAAAAAAAAAAAAAAAAAACCTTACTAGATCTAAAGGGAGAGACAGACTGCAATACAATTATAGTAGGGGACTTCAACACCCCACTCTCACTAATGGACAGATCAGCCAGACAGAAAATCAATAAAGAAACCCAGGGATTAAACTACACACTAGATCAAATAGGCCTAACTTATATTTACATAACATTTCACCCAATTGCTGCAGAATACACATTCATCAGTACACGGAACATTCCTCAGAATATACCACAAAGCAAGTCTCAACAAATTCAAAAAAGTAGAAATCATATCAAGTACATTTTCTGACTATAGTGAAATAAAACTAGAAATCAATAATAAGAGGAACTTTGGAAAACACACAAACACATGGAAATTAAGCAACATATTCCTGAATGACCAATGGGTCAATGAAGAAATTAAGAACTTTGGACAACACACAAACACACGGAAATTAAACAACATGTTCCTGAATGACCAATAGGTCAATGAAGAAATTAAGAAGGAAATTTTAAAATTTCTTGAAACAAAGAAAATGGAAATATGAAATACCAAAATCTATGGGATACAGTAAAAGCAGTACCTTAAGAGGGAAATTTGTAGCAATAAACACCTACATCAAAAAAGTAGAAAGACCTTAAATAAATAACTTAAAGATGTACCTCAAGGAACTAGAATTGTAAGATCAAACCAAAGCCAAAATTACTAGAAGGAAAGAAATAATAAAGATCATAGCAGAAATAAATAAAATTGTGACTAAAAAAAATTACAGAAGATCAACAAAACAAAAAGTTGATTTTTAAAAAGGTAAATAAAATCAACAAACCTTTAGCTGGACTAAGAAAAAATAAGAGAAGACCCAAATAAATAAAATCAGAAATGAAAAAAGATATATAACTGAGACACAGAAATCCAAAGAATCATTAGAGACTATTATGAACAACTACAGGCCAACAAATTGGAAAACCTAGAAGAAATGGATAAATTCCTGGACACATAAAATGTACCAAAATTGAACCACAAAGAAATAGAAAACATTAACAAAGCAATAATGAGTAATGAGATCAAAGCTGTAATAAAAAGTCTCCCATCAAAGAAAAGCTGAGGACTGATGGCTTCAATGCTAAATTCTATCAAACTTTTAAAGAATATCAATCCTACTAAAACTGTCAAAAAATACTGAAGAGGGAGAAATACTTCCAAACTCAATCTACAAGGCTAGCAGTACTCTGATAACAAAACCAGACAAGGAAACAACAAAAAAAGAAAACCACAGGTCAATATCACTGATGAACATAGATGTAAAAATCCTCAATAAAATACTAGCAAACCAAATTCAACAACACATTAAAAAGATCATTCACCATGACCAAGTGGGATTCATCCCAGGGATGCAAGAATGGTTCAACATATGCAAATCAATAAACATGATATAGCACATTAACTGCACCAAGAATAAAAACTGTATGACCACTTCAATAGACGCTGAAAAAGCATTAGATAAAATTCAATATCCCTTTATGATAAAAACCCTCAAAAAACTGGGTAAAGAAGGAACAACTCTCAAAATAATAAAAGCCATATATGATAAACCCACAGCTAACATCATACTGAATGGGAAAAATTTGAAAGCCTTTCCTCTAAGATCTGGAATAAGACAAAAATGCCCACTTTCACCACTTTTATTCAACATAATACCAGAAATCCTGACTAGAGCAATTAGACAAGAAAAAAATATAAAGGGCATCCAAATTGGAAAGGCAGAAGTCAAATTAGCCTTGTTTGCAGATGGCATGATCTGATACTTAGAAAAAACAAAGGACTCCACCAAAAAACTGTTAGAACTGACACAAAACCAGATACAGGTTTTGCAGGATACAAAACCAACATACAAAAATCAGTAGCATTTACATATACCAACAATGAACAAAAAATCAAGAAAGTAATCCCATTTACATTAGCTACAAAGAATATTAAATGCCTAGAAGTAAATATAATTGAAGTAAAAGATCTACACAAGGAAAATTATAAAATGTTGATGAAAGAAATTGAAGAGAACACAAAAAAATGGAAAGATATTCCATGCTCATGAACTGGAAAAATTAATATTGTTAAAATGATAATTCAGCCCAAAGAATTTACAGATTCAATACAATCCCTATGATAATACAATGACATTTTTCACAGAAATAAAAAAAGAAAAAAAACTCCAGCCGATACTAGTGGCTCACCTCTATAATCCTAGCATTCTGGGAGGCCAAGGCTAGAGGATTGCTTGAGCCCAGGAGGTCAAGACCAGCATGAACAAGAGTGAGACCCCCTCTCTACTAAAAATAGAGAAATTAGCTGGGTGTGGTGGTGTGTGCCTAAGTCCCTGCTACTTGGGAGGCTGAGACAGGAGGGTCGCTTGAGCCCAGGATTTTGAGGTTGCAGTGAGCTATGGTGATGCCACTGCACTCTAGCCTGGGCAACAGAGCAAGACTCTGTCTCAAAAACAGAAAAAAACAACAAAAAAATCCCAATCCTAAAATTTATATGGAATCACAAAAGACCCAAATAGCCAAAGCAGACTGGGTGTGGTGGCTCACGTCTGTAATCCTAGCACTCTGGGAGGCCGAGGCGGGCTGATGGTTTGTGCTCAGGAGTTCGAGACCACCTTGAGCAAGAGTGAGACCCCATCTCTACTAAAAATAGAAAAGAAACTAGTGGGACAACTAAAAATATATCGAAAAAATTAGCCAGACATGGCGGTGCATGCCTGTAGTCCCAGCTCCTTGGGAGGCTGAGGCAGGAGGATCGCTCAAACCCAGGAGTTCGAGGTTGCTGTGAGCTAGGCTGATGCCATGGCACTCTGGCCCAGGCAACAGACTTTTGAGACTCTGTCTCAAAAAAAAAAAAAAAAAAAAAAACAAATAGCCAAAGCAATCCTGAGCAAAAAGAACAAAGCTGGAGACAACACACTACGTGACTTTGAAATATACTACAAAGCTATAGTAACCAAATCAGCAACGATACTAGCATCAAAACAGACACACAGACCAGTGGAACAGCACAGAGAATCCACATATAAATCCACACATTTACAACAAACAAATTTTTGACAAAGGCACCAAGACCATATGATGGGGAAAGGACAGTCTTCTCAATAAATGGTACTGGAAAAATTGGATAACTATATGCAGAAGAATGAAACTAGGCCCCTATCTCTCACCACATACAAAAATCAAATAAAAATAGATTAAAGACTTAAACATAAGACCTGAAACTATGAAACTACTTGAAGAAAATGTTGGGAAAATGGTCCTGAACATCAGTCTGGGAAAAGATTTTTTTGTGCAAGACCTCCAAAGCACAGGCAACCAAAGCAAAAATAGACAAATGAGATTACATCAATCTGAAAAGCATCTGCACAGCAAAGGAAACAATCAATGAAGTGAAGAGGCAACCCACAGAATGGGAGAAAATATTTGCAAACTATCCATCTGACAAGGAATTAATAACTAGAACATTTAAGGAACTCAAACAACTCAATAGAAAAAAAACAAGTAATCTGATAAGTAAATGATAGATATTTCTCAAAAGTTGACATACAAATGGCCAACAGGTATACGAAAAAATGCTCAACATCACTAATCATCAGGGAAATGCAAATAAGAACTACAATGAGATACCATCTTACCCCAGTTAAAATGGCTTTTATCAAAAAGACAGAGAAGAATGAATGCTGGTGAGGGTGTGGAGAAAGGGAAACTCTCATACACTGTTGGTGAGAATGTAAATTAGTACAGCCACTGTGGAAAAGAGTATGGAGGTTCCTCAAAAAAACTAAAAATAGAACTTTCATATGATTCAACAGTTCCACTACTGAGTATATATCCCAAAGAAAGAAAATCAATATATCAAAGAGATATCAAAGCAATATCTGCATTCCCATGTTTATTGCAGGACTATTCACAATAGCCAAAATATGCTCATCATTAGATGAATGGATAAAGAAAACGTGGTA
>NW_012148618.1:84833-148983 GCF_000956105.1 Propithecus coquereli
TATAGATAGATAGACATACACAATGGAATATTATTCAGCCACAAAAAGAATAAAATCCTGTTATTTGCAGCAACATGGATGGAACTGGACTCCATGAGTGCCCAGGAGGTTATTGGGGTATTGTCCAACTCCCCTTCCCCTCCCCATCCCACCCCAAGGAATATTCAAGCTCTTTTTCCAACTCCACTGGATGATGAGGAAGGCCCAATCCCTTATCCTGACTCCCCAGACCACCCCTGTTTCCAACACCAAGCTGCTCTTTTACAGCCACCTAGGAAACAAATGAGCTTTTGAGAGAGGGGTGGGTACCAGAAGATGCTGGACTCTAAGGGACATGAATCTCACCAAAGCATTGTCCTCTCCCTACAGGGGAAAAGAAAGGACCTGCATGTCCCATTTGCCCGACTTCAGAGAGCTCACAGTCCCTAAGGCCCATCCTTGGGTCCCTCAGTTCATAGATCTCAGGTTAAAAATCCCTGCACCATAGTGAACGCAGTCCCACAGAGATGTGTAGAGAACAAGTTCTCATACATCCAGTGTGGTTTCTGCCAGACTGTTTCCTCTTTCAGCTAGCCAAACCTGGGAGCAGTGAGAGATGGGGACACTCAAGCAGGGAAGGACAGCCATGTAGAAAATTCTGAAATCAAGATCTGACAAGCAGAGGGAAGGTGTTTGTCCACCCCACAGCAGCCAGACAGAAGAAACGCAGTGCCAGGTTGCTGACTATTCTTACCCTCTCCCACCAGCAGGATCTCCGGCCCCATCCTGACCCCTGGTGGCTGCCCATGAGATGAGGCGGGAGATCTTCCCAAGCTTCGCCCTGATCTAGAGGCAGAGGGAAGTTAGGGGGTCCCAGAACAGCTGGAAACCTCCACCTTCACCCCACCGGCCTCAGCTGGGGTCCCTGGGAGGAGCCAGCATGTTTCCTAGGGCTCCTTCAGGAGGACTTGCTCCACTGGAGTCACCAGATGCCTTCTCAACATAAGCCTAGCAATCAATCAAATAAATGTATACCATATAAAGAAAGCACCTTTCACCTGTCAAGTTGGCCAAGTGTGTGTGTGTATCTGTGTATCTGTGTGTCTGTACATGTGTGTGTTACAACTAAAGGTTAATGCAGGTCAGGGTGCAATAAGACCAGTACTCTCATGCACAATTGGTGAGAGTGTAAATTTATACAGCCTTTGTAGAAGTGATTCTAGTAAAATAAAGCCAAAATCTTAAAATGTGTTTCTATACTGTGACCCAGTAATTCTACTGTTAAGAATTCAGGCCAGGCATGATGGCTCAGGCCTGTAATACTAGCACTCTGGGAGGCTGAGGCCGGAGTATAGCTTGAGGTCAATAGTTCAAGACCAGCCTGAGCAAGAGTGAGATTCCCGGCTCTATCAAAAATAGAAAAAATTAGGCGGTTGTGGTGGCACTGGCCTGTAGTCTCAGCTACTGGAGAGGCTGAGGCAGGAGGAATGCTTGAGTCCCGGAGTGTCTGAGGTTTCTGTGAGCTATGATGATGCCATTGCACTGTAACCAATGCGACAGGGCAAGATTCTGTCTCAAAAAAAAAAGGGAATTCAACTTCTGATATAACATCACATGATACCCGGAATTTGAAGTAAATGGGAGAGGAGAAAACAAGATTAGCCAAAAGTGATCATTGCTGAAACTGGGTGATAGTATATGGGGGTTCTTTATCCTATTTTGTCTACTTTGGTATACGTTTGAAATTTTCCATGATAAAACATTTTTTGAAGAAAGCATCAGAGAGCCAAAAATTTTCATATAAAAATGTTAATTTTTTATGCCAAAAAAAGTACAAACAGTATAAAAGTGCTCTGCTAGAATAGTTAAAAACAGTATTGTGCATCCAAACAGTAGAATACTATATAGCCATTAAAAATTAAAGAATGTTTTAATGACATGGAAAAATGCTTACAATGTAAAGCCAAGTGAATAAGTAGGATATAAAATTGTATATGCAACATTTAACTAATTATGTTAGATAAAATGCATAGAAAAGAAGACTATATGAAAATACACTAAAGTGTTTGTTAGACAGTAAGACTATAGGTGATTTTAATTTTTATTCTCAATATTGTGCTGCATTTTCCTAATTCTATAATGAACATGTTTTAGTTTTATAAACAGGATCCCCCAAATTGCATTTGTTAAAGCATACTAATTTGGAAGCCTGATATATATTGAGCTCCAAGGGCTGCCATATATAAGCTTTGCAACATTAAGCAAATTAATTAACTTTTGGGTCCCAGATTCCGCACCTATAAAACTGGCATAATGCCAACCTAATTTTCAAGCCACCATTTACTGAGCATTTACTATGCACTGGGCACTATGCCAAATGGTTTTCCCTCCGTATATTATTACACATACTATTCATACTTACAATTCATGCACAATAGTTTCAATCCTCACAATAAGGTATGCAGTAGGTTATGATATTCCCATTTTAGAGATATACAAACTGCAGCTCAGAAAAGCTGGGTAATATGCTCAGGTTTACCCGACTAGCAGGTGGTAGAGTCAGGACTGAGACATGGGTCTGTTCATTTTTGGAAGCCTATCTCTTGGCCTTTAGCCTGGAGTGCTCAAAGTTATAGCTTTGTGATTAGGATTGAATGAGGTAATACAAATGGGGTGCCAAGCACAGAACCTGGCTCCAAGCACAGAGCTGCTCCATTTAACATTAGTATCCTTTTCTATGACACCTGAATGTTGGTCAATTGTGGCAAAACAAACCACTGCACTCTCTGAAAAAAAAAAAAAAATGCCCCTGCCCTCAAAGAGGGGATCGTAGGACCTGTAGGGACAGACCAGAAAGGGGCTGGGAGGCTGGCTCATTCTGGGATACAGAGAAGGCTGGGACTTTGCATCCCATATGTTCCAAGGTACTTCTGGTGGAGATTTCTTCAGGACTTCATTGGACCCTACACCTTAATTTGCAGCTCAGAATACAGTGAAGAGTCACCCTACTAACAAGGCATCATGCCCCAGCTTCTGCTTATCCCTGCTACTCTTTCTCCCTAAAGAACAGGGCACAGGTATTCCAGGACCATAGATTGGTTTTCTTTTTTTGTTTTCCCCTTTCTTGGAGAAAAGGGGAATATTAGGGGCTGGGTGGGACAAGGCACTGTGTGGAGAAGGAAAGCTGAATATCTAGTGGAGAGCGATGAGCTGGCCCTGCCCCAGAACTCCCTTCTGGATTCATCTTAAATGCCTCTTTCCCTGGGGAACCAGCTGAAGTTGGATTCCATCCCTATTTCCTATTCCCACCATGCAAACTTGTCATGGCACTAACCACACTAGAATTGCTACCTAGTTGTCTATCTTCTCTACTAGATAGGAAACTCCATGAGGGCAGGCACCACAGTGTTCACCACTGTATCTCTAGCACCCTGGCAACGCATCTGCTATACAGTAAACTATGTAGATGTTTGATGAATGGAGAAATAAATGAGTGAACAATCTATCAATGGTCACATCTCAAGCGGACCCACAGCAGCCCTGCTCTGTGCTAAGCACTTAGAGGATGTGGTCCCTGCCCTGGAGGCTTAAAATTTACATGTTTCCCCAATCTCTTATATACTTTTAGGAAAACACAGTACAAGGGAAATCCTTGTTTATTCCAAACCTCATGCTCTTTATTATACCAAAGGACTCAGAATGGAGTCCCTGAGTCTAAGGGAAGTTCCCCAGTACATGGAATCCCGGGAGAAATTACACAACTCAAATGGTCTAATCCTGGCTCTGTGAGCTCTGCTGTGGGATCTCTGGTGAGTGACTTCCCTCTCTGTGCTTTAGTTCTCTCTCTAAAATGGGGGTGGGAGCTGGGGGGAGGGGTGGTGGAACAGGCCTTGAATGAAAACAACAGCAATTGGTAAATTTGGGTATTTACCTTGTTGTGTATAACTGGACACAGTGTTCTCCTTCCTAAACGCTTCAGGACAGGGTAGAACTAGAGGCAGAGTCTGAGCAAACTGAGGGGGAGGGAAGACAGTGTGTGCCCTCCTTTGCCTATAAACAGTCGAACCTAGGATGTGCCGCCTCTCTGGCAAGTGGACAGGACAGTAGGCTGGAGGACACCTTGCCACAATAAGGGCCCCACCCAAACATATCTATGTGTCTTTGCCTCTAGGTTTGCAAAAGACACGACTCCAAATCCCTGGGATCTTCCTGGCATCACCAAGAATGGTCCCCCTGCTCCCCATTCAAAAACAATACACTCCTTGCCTTTCAGAGGGACAGCCCAGGGAGAAATAGTTGGTGGAGGGTGAAGGGGGTGAGGCCTGGCTTACAGGCAGGGCCCCATTTCAAGCTTCTTCAGAAAGTACAAGAGGGTGAGCCTCCTGGTCCCCTCCACCACTTTCTTAGGGAGGACAGTGGACTAAGTGGATACAGGCATCCATGCCCAAAGGCTTCTGGCTTCAGTCCAAGCAGCTGGCAGCTTCATCCTTCTCCCCAAAGGCCCCACAAATACCACTTCCGGCCCTCCTGCCTCTATCTGGGCTCTTCCTGCCTGGATTTCTATACCCACGCCTGCCCTTCCCTCTGCAGAGCTTTCTCCCTCCCTTCACAATCCTTATTTTGCTCTCTGTCTCCATATCTATTTCTTTCCCCCTCCTTTCCTCCTCCCCTGCTTCCCTCCTCCTCGCCATCCCTCCCCAGCCCCGGAATGGGTCTCCCTCCCGTCCTCCCTCTCCCGCCTCCTTAGCTCTCACCCCTGCACCTCTTTCTTTGTATTCCTCTCGCCCTCTCTCGGCCTCGCCCGCATCTCTCCTCCCCCGCCCTGCTTCGGCCTCCCCCTGCCTCCCCATCTTCGGCTCAGTCTCCTCCCCCTCGCTCCTCTCCTCTCCCCTCCCCTCTGCCTCGCCCCACTCCCTGCCTGCATGCCAGGGTTTCTTTCCACCCTGGGGGTCTCTGTGCCTCTCCTTCTCCCCTCTGCCTTCCTCCTCCCTCACCGCAGGGTTAGCGAGCACCCATCCTCTTCTGCCTGGGCATCCCTCCCCGACCCCCACTATCGCCCCTGTCTCCTCTTCATCGTATCCTCCTCTACCCACTCTCTCCTCTCCTCTCTTCTCCCTGCCCCTTTAAATCTGCCTGGCCCTGCCTCCCCCGTGATGCTGGGATGGAGCAAACATTGATTTGTGCTGGGATGGAATCGGAATTTTGATTTATTTTTCCTCTCCCAACCATAAGAAGAAAAAAAATAATAAAAACACCCCCTCTTGATAGCCCCCTCCCCCTTCCCATCCAGCTCCCAGCTCCTCTTCCCTATCTCCACCAAAGGCAGATTTTTTTCCTACACTATTCCCATCTCCCCCCACCCCTGCCACTACCTTGCCGTCCCCCCCCCACTCTGTTCCTCCAGCTGGGGAGAGAGGGGACTCTCTCCGGGCTCCCCCACCTTCCTTCTCTGGGTTGGAGCAGTCTCTCCGGAAGGGGAGGGGGCTTGGCTTGTCCGGGTGAGGTGGGAGTGGAGGTATCCTGTCATGGATGCGGTGTCTGGGAGGCAGCCTGAGCTCCAGCCCACATGGTGAGTAACCTGCCCCCTCCCTCTGCCTGTCTGCCCATCCCCACCCTGGCCTTTCCCCTGCAGAGTCTCCCCCATGCCCATCCTTTGCCCCCTGAGAAACCGTCAGCCCTCTTTGGTCAGATCTCGCCCCTATATTTTCTAGTCTCCCCCCTTTGTCAGGGAAGCCAAAGAACCGGGGCAGAGGGGTCCTGACAGCAGCCAGAGAAGCGGGTGGCCTACGACTCTGCCCAGCCCCCTCTCGGGACCCCCCCAAATTGCCATCCACGCTGGACACTTTGGGGTCCTAGGTTGACGAAGTGGGACTCCAGCTTGGGCTTGGGCTTGAGCTTGGGAGGGGCCCTCTCCAAGAAGGGAGGAATGGGAAAGCCCCCGCGCCCCCAAAGCTTGGGAGCTGCTGGAAGGTGCTGCCGAAGGAGGGGGGAAGTTGGGGAACGGTGCTGATGCCCCAGAGCCACCAGGCCAGGGAGCGGCGGGCAAAGAGGAGGGGCCTCACTCACCACTTGCCCCCCCCTTTCTCCGCAGCCACTCAGGATGAGGGTCCGGCCCTGCCTGCCCGCGCTGGGGCCCCCCCGCCCAGCCCAGGTCTAACTGCCCCCGCCTCCAGGCCTCGCCCGGCTCTCAGGCCCCCAGCCGGCTCTCCAGCCCCAGGATGCGCTGAGCCGCCGGGGGGCTGAGGCCGCGCCAACTACATGCATGTCCCCCGGGGGCAAGTTCGACTTTGACGACGGGGGCTGCTACGTGGGGGGCTGGGAGGCGGGGCGGGCACATGGCTACGGCGTGTGCACAGGGCCCGGCGCCCAGGGCGAGTATAGCGGCTGTTGGGCGCACGGCTTCGAATCACTGGGCGTCTTCACGGGGCCCGGCGGACACAGCTACCAGGGCCACTGGCAGCAGGGCAAGCGCGAAGGGCTGGGCGTGGAGCGCAAGAGCCGCTGGACGTACCGCGGCGAGTGGCTGGGCGGGCTGAAGGGGCGCAGCGGCGTGTGGGAGAGCGTGTCCGGCCTGCGCTACGCCGGGCTCTGGAAGGACGGCTTCCAGGACGGCTACGGCACCGAGACCTACTCCGACGGAGGTGCGGGGCCCGGCCTACTACTGTCTGTCTGCTCGTCCGCGTGCGCTTTCCCCAGCCGTATACCCCCACGCCCTGCTGTTCCCCATACGCCTTCCCCATCCATATGCGCCCCTGAGCCATCCTTCTGTCCCCCACACCCCCGTCCCTCCCCCATGCCGTTCCCCATCGATATGACCCCAGCCCCCACCTTTCTCCCCTTTCTGCCCTCCTGCCTTCCTCATTTGTCTCTCTCCTGCCAGTTTCTCCCTCACCCCTTCCCTGTCTGCCTGTCCCTCACACCTCCCCTCTCTACCTGCCTGTCCCTGGCACTTCTGCTCTGTCCGCTCACACTTATTTCCCCAGTCAGCTTGCCCCTCAGAGTCCTGTTTGTCTATTTGATACATCTCCATCACCCTGTCCTTCACACACCCCAGCGGCCCCTCCCTCCCCTTTGCCCTATCTACCCACGCTGCCGAAATCCACGGATGGCTCCTGCTACTTGCCCGTCTTCACTCTGCTCTTGCACACTTTCCGACCCAGCGTGGCCTGTCCCCAGCTCCTGGTACCCTTCCCGACCTCCGCGCTGTCTCCACCCCTCCCACCTGACACCTGGGCTTCCAGGGGCTCTTGAGACTTGGGGTGCAAGGCACCTAGCGGTGGGTTATGACTCTTTCTCCCACCTCTTCCCCGCCCGCAGGCACCTACCAGGGCCAGTGGCAGGCCGGGAAGCGCCACGGCTACGGGGTGCGCCAGAGTGTGCCCTACCATCAGGCGGCGCTGCTGCGCTCACCCCGCCGCACCTCCCTGGACTCGGGCCACAGCGACCCCCCGACGCCGCCCCCGCCCTTGCCCCTGCCGGGCGACGAGGGAGGCAGCCCGGCCTCGGGCTCCCGGGGCGGCTTCGTGCTGGCCGGGCCCGGGGACGCCGACGGCGCGTCCTCCAGAAAGCGCACCCCGGCGGCCGGCGGATTCTTCCGCCGCTCGCTGCTGCTCAGCGGGCTCCGGGCTGGCGGGCGCCGCAGCTCCCTGGGCAGCAAGCGGGGCTCCCTGCGCAGCGAGGTGAGCAGCGAGGTGGGCAGTACCGGACCCCCGGGCTCCGAGGCCAGCGGGCCCCCGGCCCCAGCGCCGCCCGCCCTCATCGAGGGCTCGGCCACAGAGGTGTACGCGGGCGAGTGGCGCGCCGACCGGCGCAGCGGCTACGGTGTGAGCCAGCGCTCCAACGGGCTGCGCTACGAGGGCGAGTGGCTGGGCAACCGGCGTCACGGCTACGGGCGCACCACCCGCCCCGACGGCTCCCGCGAGGAGGGCAAGTACAAGCGCAACAGGCTGGTGCACGGCGGGCGGGTCCGCAGTCTCCTGCCTCTGGCCCTTCGGCGGGGCAAAGTCAAAGAGAAGGTGGACAGGGCTGTCGAGGGCGCCCGTCGAGCCGTGAGCGCTGCCCGCCAGCGGCAGGAGATCGCCGCTGCCAGGTGAGTGTCCAGTGCAGAAGCCAAAGCTGGGCTAAGAGGAGAGGGTGCTCTGGAGACTGGGAAGGAAGGGATCTCTAAGGGAGGACAAAGACTCGAGGCCTAGGGCCTGAGGGTGAGAAGAGCAGGCCTAAGAACAGGCAGTTGTATCCTTGGATATGTGTGGGGCGTTTATATCTGAGGCCACAGGTGGATGTGGGTGTGACTCTGTGGGTGGCTGGGTATTTGAGGGAGGTGGTATAAGACCATAAATGTGTCTCGCTGTCTTTTGTGTGGAGATGTTTATCAACGGAACCCATTGTTGTATGTGGGAGTAGCAATGGCTGCTTTGTGCAAGGGAAGAAACCTCTTGGAACTCAAACATGTCACTAGTCTTCCTCCTGTTGCAGCTGATCCAGCCTCCAGGCCTCAGTCTGGGAGCATGAGCCCTGGGTGGAACAGGGACTGTCCCTTCCTAATCACATTCCAGCCTGACACCATTTCAGCCTTGGGCTTTGGGGAAGCCTAGTTTGTACAGCTGCCCTACCCACCTGAAAAGCTAGTCTCTCCCAGCTTTGCCTCCTCTGCCTTCTTTTACCCAACTGATAAAGGTTTGAGGAGAGGAAACTTGCCTGTAAATGAAATTTTCTATATCAGATTACATTTCCATGTATCACAAACCTTGCTATCTAAAGCAGTGATGTCTAATATAATCTAAGCCAAATATGTAATTTAAAATCTAGTGGCCACATTAAAAAAATAAAAAGAAGCAGGTGAGATGAATTTTAATAATATATTTTTACTCAAACCAATATATCCAAAATGTTATCATTTCAACCTGTAATCAATATAAAATTATTGAGACTTTTACATTCCTTTTGAACTAAGTCTTTGAAATCTGATGTGTATTTTACACTTACAGCACATCATTTCAGTTTAGACTAGCCACATTTCAAGTGCTTAGTAGCCACATATGGCTTCTGACGACTGAATTAGATAACACAGATCTAAAGGAAGCCCAAAATCCACTTGTAATGAGATACATAGGTCCCTGATTTATACAACTCACACATTTGAATTTTTTATATATTGGATTTTCTTTAAAAGGGTTGGGGGCATAGTTGAGGAATTTTGTTTAAATTTCAGATTTTTTCAGAGGATTAGAAATCAGGAATATGTCCAAATATGCTTCAATGAGTTTGTATAATGGGTGACAGGGTGTGTACACGTGTGTGTGTGTGTGTGTGTGTGTGTGTGTGTGTGTGAATATGAACACATCAAATCCAGAGTAGATGCTTGAGCCAGAGAATGTGCATCTGTAGATATGTCTGAGTGTCTGGATGTTAGAGTGCAGGGCCTTAAGCCAGGGAAGGGGGAGGGCAGAGCACCAGGGAACATTTTAGACAAGATAGGGTGGAGGCATGTACAAGAAAAACTGATCTCAGTAACTAGAGGATCAGACAGTAGGAGGAGGTTGGTTGGTCTCCCCAGCAACAGGCCTGGCAACCGTGATTGGCTGCCAGCTGCCATGGAAACAGCAGAGCCTTGGCAGCAGGTGCCTCTGCCAGGTAGCCTGAGCCTGGCCTGATGCCTGAGCACAGACTAAGTCTACTATATAGGACTTGATCATCCAAACCCTTCATATACAAAAATACAGGCTCTTGTCAATGCATCAGTTTCATGGTTGCCAAGAGAATGCAATACAACCCAACACTGTGATCCTCCTACACTGCCCCAAACCCTGAGACCAGCTCAGTTTCAGATCAGGGCTAGTCATAGGAAATCTAAAAGCCCTAAGACAGAGCAGGGTTATCTGAGATCCCTCCAAGCAGGCTCTAAAGGTCCTTGACCCACCAGGTTTGAGGGGAGGAGGCTGACCATATCTCCCAAAGTATATAAAGTAAGAGGTGGACCTAAGAGTACAGTGGACATCGTCATCCTCTTCCTCATTCTCATACACTACCTTCCTAAGCCAGGTAAAACAGGCCTGTGGCCAAAGGAAGTCATGGGTCTTGATCCATTCACATGGATCAGAAGTAAGCACATCTGATTACCTCTACCTCTGCTCTTTTGGGTCCCACCTTCAGCCAGTATTACAGAACTAATTGAAAGGTTACAAGGCATCTACCATTAACAGCGGAGGGTGAAAGGGAAGAGAAAATTAAGGAAGCATCTTGACATCAGAGAGAGAACTAAGAAACAACAATGGGGGAAGGACTGATGATGCGTCAAGTTTACCTGTACCTAAGGAGCAGGACAGGAGGGAGATCGTGGAAGGGAGACTAAGAGCTTTCCCAGAAGGTATAATCACAGTGGTGAGAAACCATGCATGTTAGCAGGAAGAGGGAACAGCATCATAGCAGAAAGAAGAGACCCACCTTATTTCAGTTCCAGAGCTCAGAAAAGCATGAGGTGGGGCAAGGGGGAGTGGCAGTGGCAGTGACCGAGGGGGGAGAACAATGTGATAACAGAAGAGGCCGAAGAAAAGCATGGTGGGAAATTCTCATGTCAAGAAGAGGTAGGATTCAATAATAACTAGGGCTGGCAATGGAAAGGAAAAGGAGGGCAGAGGCTCCTAACAGGAGGGCTAGAGGGGTTGATAACAACAGGAGGTATTAACTGCAAAGAGGGTGGTGGGCATAACTCGTAAGCACCAAGCAGGACTACAGCAGATGTGCTAAGAGAATGAGGTCTCAACTGTCACTGGAAGGGAGCAGTAAAGGAATGGAATAACAGAGTTCCAGGAGGGCCTGGAAGAGGGAAGTGTTACTACGGGACATAATGGTAGAAGGGTGTGAGAGGAGGAGGAGGGTGTAAAGACGGCAAATACAGCCCAGGTCCAGGAGAGGAAACCAAAGGGGAGCTGCCCTGGCCTGCCAGGGAGGGGAGCAGCTGGCAGAGTGTGAGGAAGGGTGAGGACTCCAGAGGTGAGCTCAGATCAGGAGGAGATACCATGGTGGGGACTTGGGCGAATGGGCTGGAGCATTTGAGCAGGGACTAATTTGAAGTGGGGGTAGGTCTGCTAAAGTCCCTGTGCCTGGACTCAACAGGGCAGCAGACGCCCTCCTAAAAGCAGTGGCAGCCAGCAGTGTCGCTGAGAAGGCTGTGGAGGCAGCACGAATGGCCAAACTGATAGCCCAGGACCTGCAACCCATGCTAGAGGCCCCAGGTGAGGCGTGGGCAGCCTAGGGGAGGGGGTGGCCCGCTAGGGAGCTAGAGAATCTCAGGTGTGGGGAAGGGGGATGGGAAGCCCTGAAAGGGAACTGGGGATGAGAAAAGCCAAGGTACAAGGGGCCAAGGGGATGGTTGTCTGGGGAGCTGGACTGGGAATTTATGAAGTAGGGTAATGGAGGGTTTGGGGTCTGGCAGCAAGAAGCTATGAGCCTAAGGATACCAAAATCCTGGGAAGTCCCCAGTCAGGGGAATAATGCTGCAGCCACTCCAGCCCGAGGCCAGTTAGACCCCTCTGATTCTTAGCTATCCCTGCCTAGGCCGCAGACCCAGGCAAGACTCAGAAGGTTCCGACACAGAGCCCTTGGATGAGGACAGCCCTGGGGTGTATGAGAATGGACTGACCCCTTCAGAGGGATCCCCCGAACTGCCCAGCAGTCCTGCCTCCTCCCGCCAACCCTGGCGACCACCTGCCTGCCGGAGCCCACTGCCTCCTGGAGGGGACCGGGGTCCCTTCTCCAGCCCCAAAGCTTGGCCTGAGGAGTGGGGGGGGCCGGATGAGCAGGCAGAGGAACTAGCTGGCTATGAGGCTGAGGATGAGGCTGGGATGCAGGGGCCAGGGCCCAGAGACGGTTCCCCACTCCTTGGAGCTTGCAGCGACAGTTCAGGAAGTCTTCGAGAGGAGGAAGGGGAAGATGAAGAACCCTTGCCCCAGCTGAGGGCCTCAGGAGGCTCAGAGCTTGAGCCAGTCACCATGCTGGTCCTGAAGGGCCCGTCTTCAAGGGGTCCTGATGCTGGGTGCCTGACAGAAGAGCTCGAGGATCCTGCTGCAACCGAGAGGCCTGCCCAGCCGGTGAGACATCTCTGCCCCAACCGTGTGCCCTCTTCTCCTCAAAGCCTTGCCTCCCACCCTTCCGGACCTCTGTCTGATCCCCTGAGGGGCTTTGATTTTGACTCAGCTTCCTCTGCCTGGCCAGTCTTGGACCATATCCCACCTGAAAAAAATAGAAAGCTTTCAAGCTGGAAAGAATCTTAGACACCTTTAAGTCCAACTCCTTCATTTGACAGATGGGGGAACTGAGGCCTAGAGCACTTAAAGTAACTTGCCCAAGGTTACAAACTAATAATTAATGGTAGAGCCAGAACATTTTTCCCTGTTCTCCTTCCATATCATTTCCAGCTCCCAGTTTCCTACTCCACCCCCATCCCACCTCCACACTTTCTGTCTTTGGTGCCCAGAAATAAAAAAGGAAAAGATTGTTCCCTCCCTACCCTCACTCTCCCTCCCTCTCCTGGGAAGAAGGGAAATAGGGAAGAAGGCAGAAAACTGGGAGAGGCGGAGTTTCCCCAGAACCCTCTACTCTGATTGGACTCTAGGCCTTCTCCTGTTTCCTAGCAACCAGATCCTCACCCCTTCATCCCTCTGCCTTACTGCAGTACTGGCTGCTGCTGCCAATGTCTGCTACTAAGGCCAGGCACCTCCTGCCTGGGCCACATGATATGCTGGTGGGAGGGAAGCAGAGGGAGAAGGGAGGAAGGGCTGTCCCTGCCTTTGGGATGCCAGAGGAAAGGTGGGGCCCTGCCAGGGAGAAGAAGGGTGTTTTGCAATTGAAAACAAAGGTTGGAGATCCACCCACCCCCCAACTCCTCTGGCATCTGCAGGGAGGTGCCTGGGACCCTCTTCAGCTTTGCCACCTCAGCCAGGGCAGGAAGGTGGGACCTGGTCTGGGGGACTAAGCCTGCCTCCCCCTCTGTCTCTCTAGGGAGCTGCCAACCCCCTGGTGGTGGGAGCCGTGGCCCTCCTGGACCTCAGCCTGGCGTTCCTGTTCTCCCAGCTCCTCACCTGAGGCTACTTCCTGGCCTAGTTCTGGCTTTGGTTGCCTGCCTTTTCACCCCTTTGCCCTGCCTTTTTCTCTTTTTCTCTTCCTGGTTGTGTTTTTCTCCTTTCTTTCTCTTCTCTCTTTCCTTTCTTTTCTGCCCCCTTTATTTTTGTCTCTTGCTTTTTCTTTCCCTCTCTTCTTTCAGATTATCTCATTTGTTCTGAATCTGTCTCTGTCTTCCTCACTCCTTTCCCTACCCCAACCCCTTCTTTCTCTAGATTGTTTACATATGAAGGGCTTTTCTCTCTCAGAGTTGCTCTCTTCTCTGAGACACACAAATCTAAGACAGACCATTGCCCCATGCCCACCCCACCTTTTCTTTAGACCTAAACTTCACTGAGGGTGGGGGTTTGGTGTCCTGAGGAGACTCCTGTAAGCTGAATGGAGAGGAGGAAGAAAATGAAGGAGTACCTGAGTGCTGGGCAAGGCACTGGCTGAGCTGCTGTGTCTCCCTGGCCTGAGGGACCTGGTGTCCCTCTGAGGCCTAGTGAAAAAGCTGCAGAAGGTGCAGCCTCCACCTCTTCGCTTGGAGGATATTATCTCACCTCCAGGCAGGTTCTGAGCTAAGGTTCTGGCCTAACTGTTCTTTCCCTGAGGCAGATAGGGGAAGTGAAAAGTAGAGTAACTCCCTAGCATTTCTCTCTTTCTTTCCTCATCAGCAAGCCCCTCCTCCTCCAGCCCTCTTTGGTGGCATGCCATGCCAAGAGCAGTGTGTAAAGGAACAAAAAATATCCAGTGCAGTCAAGTCCTTCCCAGACTTTGCCACTGACCTCTCTCACCCTTCTGTCTCCCCCTAATAGTTTATTTGGTTGGTCTGGACTCACTTGTGGCCTTTGATTAAATTCCTAAGGGGCCTGAAGAAGACATTGCTACTTAGAGGCACTTGAGTAAGAATCCCACCCCACACCCCAACTCTGGCAGTCGTGGTGGGGGAGGCACTTCTTGGGGATGGAACCAGACAAGATAACAGGAGCTCATAAGGAAGCAGAAGCTGTGACAAGTTTAGTAGTCTCAAAATGGGTTATATCCCTTCCCCCATCACATCAGAATCTTGTGTAATGGGAAAACAACAGGAGGGGTTCAAAAGAAGCTGGTCTCTCACAGGCTGTCCAGGCAGGGCAGGGGTGGGAGTCAGACCTGGGTGAGAGGTGGGTGGAAGGCCCTGTTTGAGGCTGTGGCTGATCCCTGGTACTAGCTTTTCCCCTGGGGGCAGGAAGCCCTAGGAAGAGGGGACTGTAGGGTTCCCAGGGGATCTTTCCTCCCTCTCCTGCATGAGGCAGAGGCAAGCTGCCTGCCAACCCCCTCCCTCAAGGAATGGCCTTGCCTGGGAATGCCCACCACATACCTTCTTCTTTTTTTCTAGTCAAACTGTTTACTCCTTGGCCTGCCTCCCTCCTTCCTCCCCTCTCAACCTTTACTTCTGATTTCTATTTCATGGAATTTGGGATTGAAGTTAAACTACAACAGTGCCGCCAACACCGAGTCTTGCAGGAAAAAAAATACAAAGAAATTTAACAAAAAAAATATATTAATAAAAAAGTTCAAAAAAGGGGGGGGATTGTCATCTCCTTTGGGGTGCGATGGCTTCAAACCCAAGCTCTCTGGGTACTGAGGATGTGCAAGGAGGCCTTTTGGGGGACCCTGGGCGTATCACACAGTCGTGCAGCCCAGTGCAGTAACAGCTCCTTCCCCTCAACATTAAAGCTTGAGGTCAGGATTCAAGAAGGCTCAGCAGGTCGGCCCAGGAAGGGCGGGGTCCTGTGGTGGAGGCGGGGAGAGGGAAGGACCAGACGGAGCACCAACCGCTGCTCCGCCCTGTACCAGGAAGCGCTGGGGGGAAAGGAGCAGAGTTGACATAAGCCAGGTGAGGCTGGCGTACTGGGGTGGGGAGGCCGAAGCTGTGTGACATGGTGGGGTCGGGGGGCAATGGGGAGGAATCTCACGGAAGAAATAGCGCTGCGCCGTAGAAGGTAAAGGAATGGCTGAGCTAGGGATGGGACACCAGGTCGAGGGAAGAAGGTGGAAAAGAGGTGGAGCTCTGGCGCATGCTCAATAGGAAGAGACGCAGGGTGGAGCCGGGACGCATGCGTAGTGGGGATCTCCTTGGGAGGTGAGAAGGGGGCGGAATTGGAGACCCACGTGGGGGAAAGGTAAATATGGGCTCGCTTTTAGGGTAGCTGTGGGCCCTGGGCTCTTAGGGTCTTGGCACAGGACAAACCCAGGTAGAAAGGTTAGGCATACCCGGCGAGAGAGTGTTAAAGCCCTCTCCACTCCCGGGCTCTGCCCCCCAGGATGGTGGCGCCTTCGCTAAAGCTTCAGGATCTAATCGAAGAGATTCGCGCCGCCAAGACTCAGGCTCAGGAGCGGGAGGTGATCCAGAAGGAGTGTGCCCACATCCGGGCCTCCTTCCGTGATGGGGACCCTCTACACAGACACCGCCAGCTGGCCAAACTGCTCTACGTCCACATGTTGGGCTACCCCGCCCACTTTGGACAGGTACTGGCCAGGGATACCTACTTCCTGAGTTTGATGAGAAAGGCTGGGGGGGGGGGATCACGGTCTCAGACACCCTCACGTTTGTGCCCTGATTTTTTTCATTCTACGGTTTGTGAGCCCTCAGCATGCACCGCAAAGCTCTTTCCCCATTAGTCATCGGCTGGCCTGAACCCTTCATTCTCTGGCCAGTCCCATGCAGGGCACCTCCTCCTCCTCCCCCATCTTCTTCAACTCCTAGTTCCTTGAAACTACCTACGAATGCCTGAATCTCCCAAGCCTCTCCTCTTGTTGAAGGGAGGGTGATGAGATATGATGTTTTTAAAGAGGAAGATGGAACAGGGATGTTAGTGTCTCCAGTTTCACCCTGCCCCTTCCTGGTCTGCTCCCTTCCCTGTAGATGGAGTGCCTGAAACTGATCGCCTCCCCCAGATTCACAGACAAGAGGGTGGGCTACCTGGGGGCCATGCTTCTATTGGATGAGAGGCAGGATGCCCACCTGCTCATTACCAACAGCATCAAGAAGTGAGAGGGTTCTGGCAATAACATGGAATCAGGGAGATGGGAGAGTGGGGAAATCCCAGGGGACTGCCTGTTGTAGGTACTGGGAAGAACTAGTTTTCTCAGAGGCTCAACTAACTGTCCTCCCAACCCTGCAGTGACCTGAGCCAGGGGATTCAGCCAGTACAAGGCCTGGCCCTGTGTACTCTGAGCACCATGGGCTCTGCTGAGATGTGCCAGGACCTGGCCACGGAGGTGGAAAAACTGCTCCTGCAGCCCAGCCCCTACGTGCGCAAGAAGGTGAGATGGCAGGACTCTAGGCACTTGCTTCGCCAGAAACTGTCCCCTATCTGCTATGCAGTACAGGTTAGGGGAGCCCATCCCGGCGGATGCCTGTCTGAGGCCCCTAACCTCGGCAGGCTATTCTGACTGCAGTGCACATAATCCGGAAGGTTCCTGAGCTCTCCAACATCTTCCTCCCATCCTGTGCCCAGCTGCTTCATGAGCGCCACCACGGTAAGGAAGGCCATGGGGCTCCCCGTCCTCTTCTTCAGCTCTGGCTATGTCCAGAGGTAAAAACTGGGGACGGGAACACCAGCTCATAGGAGAAGAATAGCATACACACACAAACACACATGCAGTAGACTCTCCCTTGCCCCTGGCCCACAATTCACTTCACCCCCTGACCCCAGGCGTCCTGCTGGGCACCATCACGTTGATCACGGAGCTCTGCGAACGAAGCCCTGCAGCCCTCAGGCACTTTCAAAAGGTGGGCTGGTGAAGGGCAGGCCCCGGGCCTGGAAAAGAGGGGCAGTGGGGAAAGGATGGGACTTAATATGGACAGGATCAGGAAGAATGCCCAGACAAGATTGTGCCCTCCCTCCAGGTGGTACCCCAGCTGGTGCAGATCCTCCGGACTCTAGTGACAACGGGATACTCCACAGAACACAGCATATCTGGAGTCAGCGACCCCTTCCTGCAGGTGGGCCTAACTTTTGCTGCTGTATCCCTGGAACATTGAGGGCTTAGCAGCAAGACCATGGCCAGTGGTCACCTCCCAGAGAACACTTTGGCTCAGTGTCCTGGGCAGGAGGGTGGCAGGCACAGGATTGCCCAGGCCATCGCAGGACCAGTAGGGGGAGAGGAAATGTCTCTAGGCCAGAGAATACAGTTTGGTAACAATTTTTAAAAAGCCTGCCCTAAAATCCCCCAGCCTCACATACCTCTGATCCCCTCCCAGGGCCCAGGGGACCTGTGGAGGTGAGAGGGAGAGGTGGGGAGGCTCTAGGGATCTAGTCAGACCCCTCACAATGCTCTCCTCATGTTGGATTTTTCTCCTCAGCCCCACGACTCCTTACCCAATGAACCCCTCCACCTTTCAACCTTTCACCCAACCTCAGGTCCAGATACTTCGTCTCCTTCGGATTTTGGGCCGGAACCACGAGGAGAGCAGTGAGGCCATGAATGACTTGCTGGCCCAGGTGGGGGGCTGGGGAGTGGGCACAGGATAGGTGTGTTGCTCTGTGACCTCACCACCCTGGGCATCCCTCACTCATTGCACAGTAGCCATATAATCGCCTCTGTCCCCCACAGACAGTGAACTCCATGAAGGAGGGACACGGTCTGTCTTAGTGCTATCACCCCAGTGCCCAGGCTGGCCCTGGCACTTAGTAGGGGTTCAGGGAACACTGTTGGATGGTTGAGGGATGGACACATTGACATAGTGGAGACCTTCAAGAGACCTAAGGAGAAGACAGAGCCCTGTGCAGATGCATCTCCTCTCCCATCCACTCAGGTGGCCACTAACACAGACACCAGCCGAAACGCGGGCAACGCAGTCCTGTTTGAGACAGTGCTCACTATCATGGACATCCACTCTGCAGCTGGCCTACGGGTATCGTCCCCTATGCCTCTCCCGCTGTGGCCCCACCCACCGCCCCCACCCAGGCAGACAGGTCCTGCTCACGGGTTTCCTTCCCCTACCCCCCCCATCCTGCACCATGTGGTTCCACTTCTGAATGAGCAGGTCACTCCTTCCCTGACTGTCCCCAACCTCTGCCTCTCATAGGTTCTAGCTGTCAACATTCTTGGCCGCTTCCTGCTCAACAGTGACAAAAACATTAGGTAATAGTCCCAGGTGTCTGGCTAGGTTGTGCCACTGAGCCCCAGAGCCTCCTGCATACCTGCCTCTTACACTTATACCCAGAACAGGAGAGGGATAGGGGCTCATGGCCATGGTGTGATAGGGCCTCTCCCACCCTGATCAGGTACGTAGCCCTGATGTCATTGCTGCGGCTGGTGCAGTCTGATCACAGTGCTGTGCAGCGGCATCGGCCTACCGTGGTGGATTGTCTACAGGAAACTGATGCCTCCCTTAGCCGGTAAGCAGAGATGGAGGGGACCAGAGGGCAGGGCAGAAGGCCCAGTGCGTGGTGGCCAAGACTGAGCCAGCTCAGAGCAGCTGGAGTAAGGGGACTAAAGGGACAGGTGCCTGGGGAAGGGGAGGGCCTGAGGCATGGATCAGGGTAACCAGAGCTACCCGTGTAGATATCTGTCTTTCTCCTGCCAGGAGGGCCCTGGAACTAAGCCTGGCTCTGGTGAATAGCTCCAATGTGAGAGCCATGACACGGGAGCTGCAGGCGTTTCTGGAGTCCTGCCCCCCTGATCTACGGGCTGATTGTGCCTCAGGCATCCTGCTGGCTGCAGAGAGGTGAGGTGTCCAGGAGGCAGAACAGGTTCCACCTCCAGGGTGGAACCCAGGGAGGGTCAGTGCCAGGACTGATGAGCCATTATTCCCCTTAGGTTTGCTCCAACCAAGCGGTGGCACATGGATACCATCCTGCACGTCCTGACAACGGTGAGACAGGGGCTGTTCAGAGAGGTGGGCAGGAGCAGTCAGGGTTCACCACACAGACTTGCCACGTTCACCCCCTCCAGGCAGGCACCTATGTGCGGGATGATGCAGTGGCCAACCTGACCCAGCTGATTGCGGGGGCTCAGGAGCTACACGCCTACTCTGTGCGCCGCCTCTACAGTGCCCTGGCAGAGGACATCTCCCAGGTACCATTCCCACCTACCAAGGCCCGGGACCGCCCAGCCGCTCCCTAGACCGTCCTGGGCCACCTCTTCCCTAAACCACATTTCTAACTACTTTCCCCTCAGGGTTACAGCCATCTACTTAGTGCAGGAGACATTGAGGACAGAGTTCTGTTTTAAGTTAGAACACCTGGGCTTCTGTCCCAACTCTGGTACCTGCTGGCCCTGTAAGCACAGATAACTAATTTAACTTTCTTTACGTTCCACGTACTCAGCTTTCTACCCTGCCTACCTCCCAGAGCTGTCTTGAGGATTAAATGAGATAAAAGCTCTTTCTGTATATTAGGTTTTATTATTACCTTGAAGGCTGAGTATCTCCAGCCAGTATCTATAGCCCCCTTTTCCATCTTAATTAAGTGAGGTGGGCAGAAACCATCCACCCCTTCTTCGAGGAGGAGAACCCTCTCACAACTCCATCTTGTGTGGTTAGGCCATGTCGTTCTGACACTTGGCCACCAGAGGGCAGCAGGAGCCCAGGCACTTGTACAGAGCCAGGTAACAAAACTTCCCTTTCGCCGACCCCTCCAGTCCCCCTGGTCTCTACACTGCCTTAAAGAATGTCTCAGAGTCTGAAAGTGAGGAGGGGACCCCAGACACTGGCCCAGCAGTGTTTCTTATCCCACACAGCAACCGCTGGTACAGGTGGCAGCCTGGTGCATTGGGGAGTACGGGGACCTCCTGCTGGAGGGAAACTGTGAGGAAACTGAGCCCCTTCAGGTGAGATCTGCACTTCGGGTACACTGGGGAGGGGCTTGTCAGGGGAGGCAGGACTGGCCCCAGGGTAACTACCTGTGTCCGTGCCTGAAGGTGGAAGAAGAGGAGGTGTTAGCACTGCTGGAAAAGGTTCTGCAGTCCCACATGTCCCTGCCAGCCACCCGAGGATATGCCCTCACAGCCCTCATGAAGCTGAGTACCCGGCTCCGTGGCGACAACAAGTATGTAGGAGTCCCGGCCCCTTCAGAGACATTCTTTTGCTGTGCCCACCAGTTTGGGCATCTCTTTAGGAACCCATAACCCTAACCAACCCCCTACACAACTCCTCAGTCCTTAGCTTCTTGCTCTTGAGCCAAATCTCAGGTATCTCCCTGCTTGTGTGGGGCCTCTCCCTTCTCTGCCTCATCCTGGAGTGGAAGGGCAGCCAAACTGCCACTGCCACTCACACCCTGCACTGTGGGCCAGGCGTATCCGCCAGGTGGTGTCCATCTACGGGAGCTGCCTGGACGTGGAGCTGCAGCAGCGGGCTGTGGAGTATAACGCACTCTTCCGGAAGTACGACCACATCAGGTGCGTCCAGCACTCTGCTGCAGTGTAGGACCCAAACCCCTGCCCTCTTAAATGCCCTTTTCTAGATACAAGCGTCTCATCCTCACCTGTGTCCCTCATCCATGGTGAGAGCCTCCCACCCACTGTTCATTGAAGTGAAGCTGGCCTCTAACCCTCCTTGCTCATCTGAAAACCAGCAACATGCCATCTTAGGAAACCAGAAGGGCACTTCTGACCCACCATGTGCCCAGCTCTCCATACTCTTAGCCCTCATGCCCGATGCCTCTTGTGAAAGACCCGGGGACCAAACAGAGGGACACACTTGTATTCCATCCTCTCAGGGCTGCCATCCTTGAAAAAATGCCTCTTGTGGAACGAGGTGGCCCTCAGGTTGGTGAGGAAGCAAAGGAAAGCAAAGCAGCAGCCAAGCTTTCAGAAGCAGCCCCTGTGCCCACAGAGCCCCAGGTGAGGAGGATGGAAGCCCTAGGAGAGAGGACTTGCCTGGGCTTCCATACCCAGCCCTGACCCTTCTACCCTTTCTCCCAGGCCTCAAAGCTCTTGGATCTGCTAGATCTCTTGGATGGCCCTTCTGAGGATGCCCAGCATCCTTCCCCTCTGGATCCCTCCCCAGGAGGTGCCTTAGTACAACTCCTTGACCTTCCCTGTGCACCTCCACGCCCTGGTAAGCCTCAGCAAAGGGGAGATGTCTTAAGAGAAGGTGGGTGGAAATGTGACGCTGCTTTTTCTGAGCCAAGGACTGAGGGTCATACACCCTTTTCCCTCCTGTGTGCTCATCCCACTTCGATCTCAGTAGGTGAAAGTGTTAATTCGATAACGCCAGTCCCCTCCTGGCCACCCTTCAATGTCTTCCTTCTGTTGCAGACTTTCTCCCCCGCCCTTCTCATGCTACTTCCCCACTACCCACTGCACTGGCCCCTCAGCTCCTCACACCCTCCCACCCTTGACATTTCATGTTCTTTTTTACGTCAAATGTTCTTCCCCCGGCACACTGAATGACCAGCTCATTCTCCCTCTTCAGGCTTCAGCTAAAATGTCAGATGCCTTCCCCTACCACTCCTATTTAAGTTAGCTCTTCCCAGTTATTCTGGCATAATGTATTTCCTTCATGGCACCTATTACAGCCTGTGAATATCTTGCTTGTTTTCTTTTTTATTGTTTCTCTCCTTCCACTAGACTATAAGCTCCAACCTCATCTTCTTGTCCACCAAATCCCTAGTATCTTGAGCAGTGCAGGGCCAGTAGGTGCTCACTCTATTTTTGTTGAATGAATGAATGAACATGTTATCTTGAGCCTGCACACTGAGCTGCCTCTCTCTCCCTACTTTAGCTCCCATCCCAAATCTCAAAGTGTTTGAGCGTGAGGGAGTACAGCTGAATCTGTCTTTCATTCGACCTCCTGGAACCCCTGCTTTGCTCTTAATCACAGTTACCGTCACCAACTCTTCGGGGGGTGATGTCACCCACTTCATCTGCCAGGCTGCTGTGCCCAAGGTTTGTAGAGATCAGGGTTTAGAAGTGGCCTGGGCACTCCAGGAGAAAAGGCCACTAAGTAGAAGAGGTGGGTGGGAGAGAATGAGATGGAAGGGAATGAGACAAGCACTTGGGGAGTTATGGGAAGAGGGTCTGGAACCATTGGGTGCGGAGGGGTTGTCTGAACCCAGCCAGCTGCCCAAACTTCTGTGTTCAGAGTTTCCAGCTGCAGCTACAGGCTCCCAGTGGGAACACAGTTCCAGCTCGGGGTGGCCTTCCCATCACCCAGCTCTTCAGAATCCTCAATCCTAACAAGGTAAGCTTCAGGAGCACACCGCCCCCCAGAATAAGACCCAGGGACAGGAGAAGCCATGAGTGCTAATCCTGGTCTCTACTCTCCTGTTCCTAGGCCCCCTTGCGGCTAAAGCTGCGCCTCACCTACAACCACTTTGGCCAGCCCGTGCAGGAGATCTTTGAGGTGAACAACGTGCCTGTGGAAACATGGCAGTAACTGCCTCCATTCACAGCCTAAAATCCTCGTGTATTCCAAACCCCAAGGGATCCTAGCCACTTGGAATGTATACCTGAGGGCTACCAGCAGGTGGCGCTCTGGCCCTGCATTTACCACTGCAAAACTGTGGGAGCCTGCCCCCCTCTCCCACAAATAATGAAAGCCCAATAAAGCCTGAGGGGTGATGAAAGCCATATTTGGGTATATTTGAAGTAGAAAACGTGTGAATAACAGCCGGGGAAGAGCCCCTTACATAGGAAGTATGATTCTTCCCCTGAGCCTTGAGAACCTGTCTCAACAAGGGTTTTCTTTCTACCACTCCATGTTGGGGAGCAAATTTGCCCTTAAACGTCCACAGAAGACACTCTACCCTCTGCACCAGAACTGGGCACAGTGGCAAAATCTAATGAGAATTTCTTGATTTCTAACAGGGATTCCCAACCATTTCCCCAACTTGCTGCTATTCCCCACACCCCAAGGCAGGGAAATCCCTGCTACCTCCCCTCATCTCTAACTCAGCTGTAAGGCGGTTTAGGAGCCGCTGGCAGAATCAATGGCATCGACCAAGGGAGGAGGGGTGGCAAGGGATTTTCCTGTGCTTAACTACTGATCACGGCTAAGTGGAAATCCTATAAACACGAGCGGAAATCAATGGAGGCTGCTTAGCGGCCAGGGGAGAGGGGCGGCCCACAGATTGCATCTGACGGATGAGGGAGAGGAAGCAGCCAGGGAGGGCTCAAGGATGGGTAGCTTAGAGTAGGGTGAAGGAATAGGCAGAGCTGGAGAGAGAGGAGTCACTGTGAGAAGGGAAGCCAAGGGAAGAGGCACAGTGAGCCCAGGAGTAGATCCTGTTAGACCCAGAGTTCTCCTCCCCTTCTAGGAAGTGACACCCTTAGCCCAGGCTGCTGTCAGGATGTTTAGTCCCCTGTGGTCTCTCTCTGGCTAGAGTTGTTCACTTCTAGCAGGCGCTGATAGACTTGAGGCCGAAAGCGTTGTAGGTACACGATCAGCTTGGCAGGTGCTGTCTCCTGTGCTGGCACACCTACAGGCAAAAAGACAATGAGGAGAGAAGCAGATAGAGCCACTAACGCTTTGACTCTGCTCGCTGCCCACTCAGCCGGGACCCCAAAGTTGTTTTCAAGGCAGCGCTGGATTCTGAATACCATCCACCCAGGTTCTATAACCCACCAAGCCACTCTCTTACTGGCATGCAGAAGAGGGACTGAAAAGAGCCACTTCAGGCAGGAGTGGATGAACTGTCTACAAGGGAACCATGCCTGGGAACAGAAAAACAAATTTGCCAAAGCTTACCCCACTGTCTCACATACATACAGTCTTCTTGTCTTTTACTAAAAATCAACAGGACAAATTAAAAGAGGATCTAGGTTGCTGTAAAAACAAACAGAGGTTTAGGAAGGAAGGGTCAAAGCAGAGGACTGACAAATGGAACTGAAGGAGACCTGGCTAGAGGTATGAGAACTAAATGAGACAGAATGACTAAGATAAAGACACATGGAAAGATTAAATCCAGATTAGGCAGCTACTATAAAAGAAAACCAGATTTGATAGAACTGGGTCCTCTAGAAAATTTCTAAAACAATTCCTGTTACAAAGAATCCAGAGACCCTCCCCCACTATATGGTCCAGTGGGTGCCTCCAGAAAAGGAAAGTGGGCAGCAGGGAAAGCACAAAAGGGCTTGTCTCCCTCACCAAGCATGTTGCTGAGCTTGTGGATCTTCTCTAGGGCAGCTGGTACTTCAGCCTCTTCGTGCACCAGGGCCTCTACCTCACCCACTGCGTAGCCAAAGTCGGCTGTATCCAGGTCCACCCTGAGCGGCCACTCCTCTTCATCAGTTCCCAAAAGAACCAGCCTCCAGGCACTCCGGTTAGTCACAAAACTAGCTACTTCCTGCAGCCTCATTGGGCCCAGCACAGCAGCCACACCCCCAGCCCCCAGGCCCTCAGTCTCCAGCACGGCACAGAGCTGGGCCACAATTGCAGGTTCAGCTGTGAGTTCCGTATACTGAGTGTGGGGTCCTAAGACACCTGCTGTTCCAGGACATTTGAGCTCCCATCCACTATCCTCTCGTTGTCGCAGCCAGTGGTCAGCCCGCATGAGGTTCAGCTCAGGGGTGTCATAGTAGGTGTCTCGGAAGGTGACCCGGTGCTCCAGGGTGCCCCCCAACTCCTGGAGCCGCTCCTCTGTGCCAGGCCCTGGAATGAACTTTAGCTCCACCTCAATCAAGCCCTGGGCCATGCTACCTGCAATTGGTTGGTCAACAAGCATTCGCTGAGCTCCCAAGGGTAAAAGGCCTGGTGCTCAGCCCTGCGGGCGTGGTTGAGGGGTGAGAGGGCCGCTCAGCACAGACCCTCCTCCCTGTAAGAACTTACGAGGCGCACACACACTGTCTCAGAATTCTGCTAAGGCTACAGCCTTTTCACTCTGCTTCGGTGATAAAATACCCCATCTGTGATGTTTTAAGGCTCAGACAGTGACAGGTCTCCAGTAAAATCCCGCCCACTGCTGAAAATGTCCTCAACCCAAAGGGCTCCCTAGAAAGCAGGCCGTGCATCGCGTGTCCTTCTTTCAACGCCCCCTCGCTACACCTTGCTACCCAAGAAGGCCAGTGGCTCACTGCCCGCGATGACCTGCCCTCTCCCGCCACGGCACCCGTCAGCACAGCCTCGGGTCTCACCTCAAAGCCCGAGGGTCTCCCTCTCGCGGGACCCGGAGATGGGGGAAGGGAGCCCACGCCACACCCGCGAGGAATGCCGGGAGTAGTTCCTGACCCCGGACCTCAGCCCGGCTCTCCGCGCGCCCAGCAGGTCCCAGAATCAGCGGCCATATTAGGCCCGTTGTGGTGGTGCCGAGCACAGGCCGGAGCCCGAGAGACCTGCTAGGTTATGGAGGGCCGCGACCCACGCGGTGGGCAGGGGAGCGAGGCCGTCTCCTAGCGCTCTGCTCTTCATCCCCGACCCCTCGAGGCTCCCAGGAGTTGGCCGGGTCCCAGGCCTCAGGCTGAGCCCGGCACCTTGGGGTACGGGTGCATGATGGGAGTTGTAGTTCCAGAGGAAGACAGCCTTCTCTCCTCACCCGTCGCTATGGTGACAGGAAAGCTGCAATTGGTGCCAGCGGGACTCTATCTCAAGCTGAACTCGGGCTGCAGGGCGGTGGGGAGAGTCGAGTGCGAGGAGCTCAGGCCAGTCCCATCTCCAAACCCTCTCCCAACGTAGGCCCGGAATACGAGCCACTCAGACACTGTCCAGCAGATATCTAATGGATTATTATGTCAGCCCACTAAGTGCAGGCCAGTGGCAATGGGCTGGGGGTGGCAGGGGCTGTAATTAAGTCCAGTTTAGCTACTCTGGAGTTTTATAGTTGATCTAATATATCTCGGTATGACTGTTCAGGGTAAGGGTGAGTGGGAAACTTTCTGTCAGAGGAGAAAATGATATTTTGGATGAGAAATAAAGATGCCATGGAATTTTAACAGTTGGAGACCCAGCTGGAGACAGGAACAGCATAAGCAAAGGCCCAGAAACTGGAGTGGCCAGTGCTTAAGTAGAAGATAAGGCTAAGAAATGCAATTGAGGGGCAGGATGGAAAAGGCCTTGAGTGCCAAACTGAGGAATTTGTCAAAGTTTCCAGCAATCCCTGAGCAGGTTTTGTCAGGAGTAGGAGAAATGCTCATCTTCATTTAAAATACAGGAAGACGTGAGGTTGGCCTTTTGACTGCTTTGGAAGACAATAGAGAAGGTTCCTTCCCTTTACTCCCTCTCAGGACTATGATTATCTGGAGACTTTAACTGTACATATGACTCTCTCGGTGAGGAAGCTTGCTGAAAAACAGAGGCTCTTGTTGATTCCTGGGCTCCTTCCTATGATGGGTGAGAAGTGCCAAGTTCTTGACACCTGCCCTCTCCCCAGTATGTTTCTGAAAACTGTGACCAGTGAGAAGTATGATGGGGAGGACACTGGTTTAAAGACATGGCATCTTGAACTTGGGATGTCCTGTGTGTACCCCTCCACTAAGTCAATACCAAGCACCACAGGTTAGGGAGGGAAGGATTCCCAGCCTCTAACTCCTCTCACTCACTGGCCTGTTTTTCATCCATCCTTTGCTTTTCAGTTGTCTTTTTTTTTTTTTTTCTTTTTTTGCTTTTCAGTTTTCTTGACCCAGGAAGAAGATGTAATATTTTCCCTGTGTTGTAAGGTCCAATCCAGTGGGGAAAGGGCTGAAGCTTAATGGAATGAAAAGACCAGACTCTGGAGCCAGATGGGCCTGAGGTTGATGCCTAGCTTCAATTTCTAGATGTTTGGCCTTGGGCAAGCTACTCCACTTCCTTAAGCCACTGCTTTTTCATTGGGAAAATGTAGACTGCCTCACCATTACCTGTGAGGATTCAGTAACAAACTGTCACATAGATACAATAGAGACTCAAGATGTTAGTTTCTTTCTCCCTTTTTTCTTGTGAACTTTAGGGTTTTGTTGTCCTTGTTGTTAAGAGAAGTAGGCTGTAGCAGCTAATGTGGGCTCTGGAGCCAGACCGTCAAGGTATGAATCCTGCCACTATCGCTTATTGGCTATTTGACCCTGGGCCATTTACTCGTTTGTGCCTTGGTTTCCTCAGCTGTAAAATGGCACTAATAATAGTATCTACCTCATAGGGTTGAGAGGAATAAATAAGTTAATATATGTGAAGGTGCTTGGAACAGCCCCTGTACACTCAGTAAATCTTAGGAATGATTGTTATTAGAATATAGGAGCACTTATAAGCCGATAAACGGAAGATAAGGAGGAGGAGGAGGCAGAACTTCCCCTCCCCCTACCCAACTCAGGGGACTGTATGACCGTGTGGAGGAGACAAGCTCTCAGAGACTTCAGAGTAATTGCTGTGGAAGAGAAGGTTCTAGTACCGAAACGGAAAGGAGGAGTAATAATAAGTCAGGAAGAAGGTAGTGAAAAAAGAGAGATGGGCCTCAAGTGGCTCTGGGAAGCTGGTAGAAGCCAGGGCTTGCTCTAGAGCTGATTTAAAACAAAACAACAACAAAACACATGTACGACTTCTGTAGGCAGGGTAAAGAGGAGGAGACGGGAAATAGTTTAAAGGGGACTGCCCTCTCTGCAGGTACCCGCTTGGACGTAGTGCCAGAGTAGGAGACAGCCAGGTAGGCTGGCGAGCCTGCCCTGGAACCCCACTCCCGGCCCTCGGTTCAGCTAGGCGGCTGACAGCGCTCGCGGGCCGGAGGGCGGGGGCGGACAGACTACAAATCCCGGCATGCTCCACGGCGGGCGGGCCGCTGCACCTGCTCAGTGGGGCCGCCCCGGGCGCCTGGGTATTGATTATTCCATTGTGTGGGACGCCTCGGCTCCAGCCAGTGAATGAGGCGGAGGAGTGAGGGCGAGGAGGAGGAGGAGGGCGAGGAGGAGGAGGAGGAGGTGGAGGCAGGGAGCGAGCGAGTGCCCTGGGTGAATCAATGGAAACCCCCTCACGAAGCCGGGAAAACACTTCAGCCGCAGCCAAATAGCATTGATTATTTTCCTTCACTTCCCTCACCGCCTTGAATTTATTTATTTATTTTTTCCATCTCCTTCCCTGACGCCCCGGAGCGAGCGCTGGAGGGAGGGAGGAGGAGGGGGAAAAAAAGGAATCAACACATCGGAGAAGTCCCTTCCAAGAGCCGCCCCCTCCCCTCCCCGCCTCGCGCTGCTCGGCGGCCGCGGTTCGACTCCCGTCCCTGCTTCCAGCTGAGGTGTAAGTGCATCGATTTCCGATGCTGCTGGGTTGGTTTTTTTTTCTCCTCTCCCTCTCTCTCTTCTTCCCTTCCTTGCTCTTTGGAAGCTCGAGACGGAGGGGAGAGGAGGCGCTCGGAGACTGCCGCTGGAGGGGACGGAGAGGGACGGGAAGGGGCTGGGGGAGGGGAGACGGACAGACTGACGGACAGACAGACTGAGAACCCGGAGAGAAGGGGGGGAAGGGGTGTGGGAGGAAGAGGGCGTGCAAGCGGGGATGAGGGGGAGAGAGAGAGACGCAGGGGTGGAGGGAGAGACCGGGAAGGAAAGGCAGGGGCCCGCCGGACAGACGGAGGGTAACGAAAGCCTAGACGGACCGCGCGGAGCTGTGCAGGGAGCGGGGGTCCCGGAGGGAAGGGGAGGCCTGGTGAGTGCGAGAGCTCGGAGCTGTCAGCCTGGAGGGGCCTGGGTCTCGGCGGCCCCCCGCCGGCTGCGGGATGGGGGAAGAACTGCGGCCGGCTGGCTGACGGATGGGCTAGCGCGCTGGGGCGTGGGGTGGGAGGGGACGTGGATACCCTCAGTCTTCAGTCCTCGTTCGTTTTCCCCGAAGTTGAGCTTTTTTTTTTTTCTGTTTTTCTTTTTTGTGGAAAGGTGCGATAGGTGAGGGGAGACCACACAGCCCCCACTCAAGGTGAAGCTTGCCAGTCCTGACCCCCGCCCCCATCCGCTCGTCTGCCCCTTTTTTTGAGTAGCCCTATCATTTTCAAGCACTGGACCACGCTTCTCGCTGCGCCTGTAGCCCCCCTGGTCTCTGTCCATATGTCCCTGCCTCTTGGTTTTGCCATTCTTCATCTCGTCTCCCCACCTCATCCATCTCTTGGTGTGTGTGTCGCTGTCTCTGCTTATGACCCTTCCTATCCGAGTGATCCCCTCCCTGTGTGTCCCTGTCACTATGTGTCACGCCTTGGCTGCCCAACTGTTCTGCCCGTCTAGGACTCCATGTCCTCTCCTTCAGGGTCTGTCCGGATATCTGTGGCCTTTTCAGGCTACTTTGGAGTTCGCTTATCAGTTATGATTGTGGTGGTGGTCATGGTCACGGGCCTGGAGGAGTAGGGGGATGGAGCAGATGTGTCTCCCCTCAAAGACTCCGGTGCCCTTTCAGTGTGGCCAGGACAGCCTCCTCTTCCACCTTCACCAGGAAAGCTTTGGAACTTCCTAGCATTGTTGACTGTTCCCTTTGACATGTGCCTGTCTTCCCCATCAGAACATTACCTCCTGGTCTCCTGTGTATCATCTGCCTTTCCAGGAGCTTCCCATCGCAAAACCTCTTCCCGGCTGACTTAATTTTCCTCCCTTCCCCCACTTTACCATTGTATATTTTTTCATCTCCCCATTTTGTTTCACCCCCTTTTTTCCATCCCTGTTTCCCATGATCGCTCTTGCTTATTCTCCACCTTTGTTCCCATAATCTGCCCTCTTCCTACCTTTTCCCCTTGGTCACCCTGAGTTTCTTTTACCCCATATCCTCTTACCCAGCATTTCAACCCCAGCAGCAGAAGGTACCAGCAAGCAAGGGGCTGAGAGAGGTGGGGGTTATAGTTTGTGAAGGCACATAAACAGGCCAAGAAATCAATTTAATGGGCTTCCAGGGGCTTATAACCCCTTCATCAATCAGTGCCATTATGTCAGTTAACCGTCAACTTTGATTTTGTAAGGGGACATTCTCTAGGACTCTAAGCTCCACCCTGCCTGGTTGGCCCCATCCTTCAGTTCATTCTAGATATCTGGCTTTTTCTTCACTTTTTAGTTCATCTTCTTCCTGGGCCCCTGCTATTATCATATTTGGATTCAGCGCCATTCTGTACAAGGCAGTTTTTATTAGTGTGATAGAAGCTGTCTTAGCAAGGGGCCAGGTTCATTCAGCCTAAAGAATAGTAAAGGTGGATAAAGGATCTGGAGAGTTTACCTTGGTTTTAAGCCCATCATTGTTTTTCCAGACCTCAGGAGCTTGGAAGGGTAAAAGGAGGAGGTAGATATGGGCAGAAGATGGAAGATTTCAGAGGCGAACAGAATTACAGAAAGGAAGGGGAGGCCGGTGCAATAAACACATGGGGTAGAGAAATGTATGACAGGAGGGACTTGCAAAGGAAGGGAGGAAAATCTATGCAGAATGGGGGGGGCAGGGGAGGAATCAAGGGGTGATTAATGGGAAATTGGGAAAATGAAATAAAGCGTGAGTTAATAGCTATATAGAAGAAAAGAGGAAGAGAAATGATAGAATATTTCTAAAGAGGAGGTCAACAGAAATAGCACTATGAAATGAATACAGTGGTAAAGTGGGGGAAGGGAGGAATTGATGAATAAGATGAGTTGGGAAAAGAGTATGGTACAAAGGAGGTAAATTGATGGCAAACGGAGGAGTGCTGAGGCAGATCAGAGCTGCACAGAGCTTGGTGGGGGAAGGAGGAGACGATGAGGTATCAAAGGAAACAAATGCCTCTGGTGTGAGGAGGACACAGCCACATTGTGACTGATGCAGGGAGGCAGCGGAAACGGGAAGGGATTGGGAAAAAAAGCATAGCAGAAATACCACTGGGTGAAGCCCTCAAAGAGAGAGAAAGCCCAGGGATATCTGGGGAAGAGAGAGGGAGAGAGAACCTTACAAACATTCATTCCATTGGCATAATCACTCACTATCCTACCAAAGGCTTTTGCATTTCATTCCCAAGCCAGAACACAAGCAAGGAGATGAAAAAGTAGAATTCCCATTTTACTTCAGCTGACAGGAACTTGAATCTTCCTTAGCCCCCTGAGAACCAAAAGACCTCAAGCCTCTGATGTCATAAATTGCTGGTGTTGCCTTGGCAACCTGACAGGGTTCCTCCCTCCATGATGTCAGAGGCAGCTGCTCTTACCTTGAGACCCATGCAGGAGCAACTTGCTGCTTTGCTGGGGGAGCTGTATCATGTTATGGGGCCGGGCCCCGAGTCAAATCTGTAGGATTCCTGGCTGTGGTAGTTTGACCTTGCCACCCTGGAGCTGTTCTCAGCTCAGAACAACAGTTGTCATAGAAAACTCTTCATTGTGAGTGGCTGAGGTTCGCTAGAGCCTGACAGGAGCAAGAGGAAGGGACCTAGGAAGACCGGGGCATAGAGATTGGGGCATAGACGTGGGGATCGGAAAACTGAAAGGCATGGAGAGAACTGGAAATGGCAGTTCCAGAACATGAAAGGAGAGGCTTTGTGAGCAGGGAGGAGAGCTGTTGAAAATGTAAGGTGAACCTAGCTTTGGATTTAGGAATGGAAGCTAGAGCTGGAAATGCAGAGCTGTGTGTGAGTGTAAAATGACAAAGGGATAGAGAAAAGAGAAGGGTTCTGAAATGCCACAGGGCACAGTGGATTTTGGCTGTAGAAGGGGGAAAAAGGGAGACACTGAGTGAGTCCCTTAGTCTAAGCTGTCTGGCGAGAGACTCAGGATTAGTCACGGTGGCCCTGGGAGTGGGGGGCCTGTATCTGTCTAGTTTCCAATTGTTTCCCAGCACCTAGCACCGTATCTGTCATACAGAAAAGCCTTAATAAATATCTATTGATCAAATGTTGAATTAATAGAAGCTAGGGAAAAGAGTTGTCCACCTAACTCTCATCACCTGCCCCCCACTGTGTGTATAAATGAGCAAATTGGGAAATCAGAAACTGTAGGGAATCATTGGACAGGAGTTAACCAATGACAGAGAGATCTGGGGCATAGAGAAGAGAGACTGAGTTAGGGGCACACTTGGAGGCAGCCAGGGTGACTATGAGGGCTGATGTGGGGAGTCTTTCTAGAGATAACTGGAGGATAACATGAATGAACAGTCCTAGGAGCCCAAGAGGAAGATGCGGAGGAGGGTAGAGAAAGGAGGCGGTTTCCAGAAAAGGTTGAGAGTTGTATCCAAAGAGAGTCAGCGAATTTGAATTGGAAGTAGCATGCTTACCCCATTCTCAATCATGAAACCACAACTGAATTGGTCATACCCATATATATACACAATGGCCACAAATAAAGAGTTCATAAATCAATACCAGAACCATTCTAAACACCTGTCCCAACCCAGGTAGTTACAAGGAAGTCAGCATTGGCCATGTGGGCCAAAAGGCAGAAGGAGGCAGAGGTTACTGCTGCCCAGACCTGGATGTAAAAGACCCTGTGAGGGATGGCCTTGACATTTGACTGCCCACTGTTGAAAGAGTCCAGAGGTATCTAGGAGAAGAGGGGGAGGCAAGACACGCAGAGCTCACCACAGCTCTTAGTGAAATCTGCAGAGACAGAGGTCTACATGCACAGACGCCATAGGGGAGAAAGAAGCACCCAGTCAGGGCTTATAGCCTGTTAATGTGAAGAGCACAAAAGCCCCTGAATGCGTTGAGAAATCTAGGAAAGATGGGAAGAGAGAACAGTGAGCTGGGAGCCCTGGGGGAGAGTCTGGCTGTAATAAAGGCCAGGGCAGCTGGAGAAGGGGCTGGCAGGCGGGCGGGGGCCTGAAGGGAGGACAGTGGTGGCTGTATGCATTGTCAGCCGCCACGGACTTGGGCAGCTCATATTTTGCAGTAGGCGACAGGCTGTCGACACGGCGGTCCTTTACCTCACCGTTAGAAACTCATTTCATTGATTTTTCCATCTTTCTTCTTGGGCTCCTCATACTAAGCTCAGTCCTCCCACCACCCACTTTCCTAGAGCCCCTTGCCTCTCTGGGGAAAGCCCCAGGGAACTGCCTTCCCATCCCTCCTCCATCCCAGGCTGGTGAGGCAGGGGTGACAGATTCAGAGGTGACTTCCAGCCCCCTGAGGTAATCCCAGTGGCTCTCAGTGGCCCACTCGTGAAGGAACTAGTCCAGAGACCAGGGCCCCCACATGCAGTTGTTTAGGGCGCCCCCGCCACCCATGCTCATCACCAAGCTATACCACTGGTGTGGGGGCTGCATACACCTGGAGGAAGATGTCTTTTTCTAATTACTACTGAGACAGTTCAGTACCCCTCAACATTTTCTTTTTTTTCCCCAAAAGTCAAATGAGAGAACAAGAGCCCTCTTCTGTGTTTGGACAAGAATATGGGATTACATCAAAGGTAAAGTTCAGGCCTAGAATTCCCAGTAGAGCCACCCACTGGAACGTTGCATGCCTGTGCAATTAGGAGGCCATGCTTGGCCCAGGGTGTGCAAAAGCGCTCTGTGGAGAGAAGAGGTGGGTGCGTGTAGGGTCTGGTTCTGTGGAACAAGCTGGTGTGCAGTCAGTGGGACAGGATGGGTGTGGGCCAGGCATTTTTACTTCATGTGTGGACATTTCCCTAGTGTCTCCTCCAGTCACAGCTAACTACCCTGGGCCTCTCCCTTTGGGGCTGGGCTTGGGCTAGAGGTCAAGAGTCAATTGCCAGTCATTTGGCTTCTCAGTGAAGGAGGGCAGAGGGTGGGACAGGAGCCTTAGATAGTGTTTCCCCAAGGACCAGATGGGGTGAATGCCATTTGCATCCTCAAATTTTTCATTCCTTGTTTTGTTAGCGATCTGATCCCCGATACCCCTGTCTCCCCTCACCTCAACCCCAGGTCCTGTGCCTTTGTCCTCTTTTTCCCGGGCATGGGTGTAGTCTCGATTTTGCTACTCCCCTTGACTCGTGGGCCTCTCGCCTCCATCACAGTTGTCTGCATTTCTCCCTTCATTCTGTATCACTGGCCTGCTTGGGCCACGGGTGCTTTTCTTCCTCCAGCTTCTTCAGGCTGTGTGGTTTCCACAAACCTAGAGATAAATCCTGGTTTTTTTAGGGAAAGAAATACACTTGAGGTTAGGAAGAGAGAAGAGCAGCGAAGGGCAAGAAAAAGGTTCAGGACAGATTGGGCAGGGAGGAGTGGGGAGAAAAAGAGAGTATGACAGAGATAGAGGAGCCTAAGGTAAAAAACATGACTTCCAGATGGGAGAGCACCAGAGAGATGGCCACAATTTAAATGAAAAAAGAGGAGGGCAGTTGGCTGTGAGGACTAAATGAAATTGGAGAGAAACCGGGAGCCTGACCCCCCGCAGGGAAATGAAGACAGCAGAGGAGGAGGGAGGACGAGGGGTTGTGTGCAATGATGATGATGGTGACGTAAAGCTGAAAAGCCAGGCTGTGGTCTCAGCCTCTGTGTCAGTCCTGAGTTCAAGCCGTGTTGGATTTGACCCTTGTGGGAGGAACTGAAGTGGCAAATTAATGACGATAATGAAGTCACTGCTCCTTGTTTGTCTTTGCTGGTTTCCCCTTGAGATTTGTCCTTTGGCCAGACAGGGCAATGTGGGGGAGGGGAAGGAAAGCAGCAGTGAAGGGCGGGGGAGGGGTGCAGAAAAGAGGATGGAGAAATGGCAATGTGGAGGACAAGTCGACCAGGAGAGAGAAAAGGGAGGCTGCTGAGTGAAGGGAAGAGGAACCCAGGAATGCAGGAGAGGGAGACATGAAAAGAGAAGGGAAAAGGGAAAAGGGGAGAGGTGCGGAAAGACGGATAGAGAAAAGAACAATGGGGAACAGAGGAGGGAAACCTGGAAGGAGAAGCAGAAAAAAAAGGAGGGAGAAGGAGAGGTGGAATGGAGAAATGGCGAGCTGGAGGGAAAGAACGTGGCCAGGGCGGCAAAAGCTGCAGCTGGCGGGGCCAGTAGGCGGGGCCTCATCTCCATCTCTAATGGCTGTGAAATGAGGTTAGCTCCATTAGAGGCGGCGGGAGTGTAACAAGATCACACTCATTAGGGCTGGGCCATCCCAGTAATTACCACCACCCCAAACACTCCCGCGCCAGCCGGGCCACCAAGCACATACAGGCACACAGCAATACACCCGCATAGGACACCCCGTTGCTGAACGAGAAGCCCAAGGCCCACATATGTGTAACTGGAGGGCCTAGAGGAAATCTAGCCAGGGGCCAAGAATGAGCACCTTCGCTAACCCCAAAGAGGTCTGAGACAGGGCTAAACCCAGGCTACCAGTTCCCCCAACACAATCAAAAAGCAATAAACATACACATACTCCCCAACTCAAGAAATAATGCATGTGGATGAATAATTATCATTTCCATTTATTGATCACATCCAAAGTGTCAATCTCAATAATGATCACCTCACTGGACACAACTCCATGAGGTACTAATCCCCATTCTCTATATGAAGAAACTGAATTGAGGCTGGCTTTAAAAACTCACCCGAGGTCATTTACGTATTAAGGACTAGAACTAGAATTTGATTCCAGGTCTGTCTGATTCTAAAAGCTGTTTTGTAGAATTTTGTAGAGATGGGGGTCTCACCATGTTGCTCACACTGGTCTCAAACTCCCAGGCTCAAGCAGTTCTGCCTCAGCCTCACAGAGTGCTGGGATTACAGGTGTGAGCCACCGTGCCCAGCCTCCAGACTGCTTGTTTGATGAAATTCATATGCTAATATGGATACACATGTGTAGACTTTCACATTTAAGAGACATCACAAATGAGTACACATATCATCATTCAAATAATACTACCTGCCATGTTTATCTCCCCCTTCTCTCTCTCCATACACATACACAGAATGGTCAGTGTCCCTGCATAGACTGCTGTGTGGATGGCGCCCCCTGGAGTTTCATAAAGCAGTGGTCCTGTTCTGGACCATCTTATGCTAAGAAACTAACTGGGAAACAGCCTTCTAGCAACTTTAAACTAAAAGAAGAGCAGGACGGCACATACACTCAGAGTGACAGGCATAAGGGCAGAATAATATACTCAAACTCAAAAGCCTCATTCAAAATGCATACCAGCCAAAGTTCAGAAGCTTACAAATGAACCCAAGAGCAAAAGCAGAGGTGTGTGTGGGTGAGGGGGTGGCAGGCTACCTGAGTTCCAATCTCAATGATTCTACTTCTTTCTAACTGGGAGACCTTAAAAATAACTTAACCCATCTAAGTCTGTTTCCATGTAAAATGGAAATGAATAGCTGGATCTGTTACATCAGATTGTAGCAGAAGATTAGGCGATGTGATATTTGCCAAGGGCTTAGCACAGTGGCTGCCATGTGGTAAACATTTAAAGATGTTGGCTATTATTTTATTATTACAATTAGTTGTTGTTGTTGTAACAGTATTTAAATTGAGTCATTACATCACACAGATTCACATAGTATCTCTTCTATAGAGGTCCCCCATGCCAGGATCCTGATTCTGAATTCAAGGGCACAACTCTCTGTCTTTTCACTACTGAGTGCTCATACAGAAAAGGGTTCTGAGCTGGCTTCATGTGGTTGTCTAAGCCTGAGTGAGGTATGTAGTATATGAGAACCACATCAAGTGGAATGTGAGTCTCTCCTGTGCACTATAAAATCACACAGGTCAGTGCAGCAGAGCAGCTCCACACTGCTGTCCTAACACATCTAACACCGAGGGAGATGCCTGGGCAAGAGGATCCTCTCCTGGACACCCACCCCCACAAGCAGCAGACACTCGGCAGCACACCTCAACAAATCCGTGAGAACATGGATGGATGTGGTTTCTGTCTACAGCTTCCCTTCTCACATCTTACCCAATCCCTAATCCCTCATCCCTCTTGCCCACCTGCCCAATTTGGTGCCAGAGCTGGGAGGCCTGGAAGAGATTCAGTATTTACATATGCAAATCTATATCCAGCTTCATTCCCTCCTCACTTGCCTACCTCTCCCTCTTTCCCTCCCTCCTCTTTTCTGCCTTAGCTGTCTCTTTACCTTCTATGATACTCCTTTTCCCACATGTCTATCTCATTCCCTGCCATACTGGTTTTCTGTCTCTCATTTGGACAAAACTTATCTTGCACAAAGTAAGCACTCCCTAAATATTTATAGAAGGGGGAAGGGAGAGGCCTATGAGACATAGAATATAAATAAATGGAGGAACAGGATTACTGGTGGTTTTTTGGTTTAGTTTTCTTCGTAAATACAGAAGGTAAGATTTAGAGACAGAGAAAATGATAGTTCTAAATGCAGAGATGACTTGGAAAGGGTATTTAGGAAAAAGAGAGAGAGAGAGAAAAGAAATGCAGGGAGACTGGGCGCGGTGGCTCACACCTGTAATCCTAGCACTCTGGGAGGCCGAGGCGGGAGGATTGCTTGAGCTCAGGAGTTCAAGACCAGCCTGAGCAAGAGCGAGACCCCGTCTCTACTATAAATAGAAAGAAATTAGCCCAACAACTGAAAATAGAAAAAATTAGCCAGGCAAGGTGGCGTGTGCCTGTAGTCCCAGCTACCCGGGAGGCTGAGGCAGAAGGATGGCTTGAGCCCAGGAATTTGAGGTTGCTGTGAGCTAGGCTGATGCCACGGCACTCTAGCCAGGGCAAAAAAAAAAAAAAAAAGAAAAAGAAATGCAGGGAAAGGCCAGAATAGTTTTGATCCAGGTATTAGCTACTTCTGCACCCTGTCCAAGTGTAAGTCTGGGCAAAGCTTCCACTCTTTGCTCTGGAGTAATGATAGGTATCTCTAGGCCCAGCAATCAAGAGGGCCAAGTACTGAGTGAACTCTGCTGCTGGGCAGACTAGATTTAAATCCTGTCTACCAAAGATTCTGCCCTCAGAAAGGGTAGAGAATAGATGATGAGTGTTGGTCAAGACTGCTGCACTGCCTGTGAAAGCCATGTGGTTGGGTTTGGAGAAAAGGAGGCAGGGGGGTGGTTTTCTGGTTTTTTGCAGGGGAGTTGAGGAGGTAAAGCAGAGGAAAGCTGTCAGCCTCTGTGCAAACACCTTGCTCTGCTCTATGGGAGGAGACAGGCAAGAGAGAAGGAAAAGAACTACCCTCACTGAACACTCAGTATATGCACTTTACACATTACCTATTCTGGTCTTCAGAACTGGGTAAGGAAGGTGTCATTATTCCCATTTTTCTAGACAAGGAGACTGAGACTCTCTGAGTAACTTCTCAAGGTTGCACAGCTAGTGAGTGGTGGAGCCAGGAATGAATCTGGCTCTGTGTGGATCCAAAGCCCATGTTCTTCTACTGTCTTAAAAAAAAAAATAAAGCTTATCTAGTTAAGATTTTATTTGCTGTTTATACTAAACAATCCCCCTTGTTAGGGGCACACACATGGCATCTTAACTCTTTCTCTTCTCCTCTCCATGGCTGCCTCCTCTTGGAAGCAACAGGTTGAGACAAAAAGGAGAGAAAGACAAGAGCAGAGTGAGTGTGGAAGTGAGCAATGCCTTAGGCAAGAATTTCAGAGAGAGAGGAAAGAAAAAATTTACTTTTTCTAAAATTGGCTCTGAGTAAGGAAAAGTGGGTAGATCAAACAATTAGAAAAGTGAAAGGCAAAAATGTTTAGAAGGCTCTGATGTGGAAATCATTGTATGCAAATTTTAAGCAAACTTGATGGTGTCCTGACAGACTGCTGCACTGCCTGTGAAAGCCTTTGCTGTGTGGTCGGGTTTGGAGAAAAGGAGAGGGGGGTTTTGTTTTCTGGTTTTTGGAGGGGAGTTGAGGAGGAGAAAGCCAGTCTGTCCCCCATCAGGCCTCCACCCTCCGTGATGATGTTCCCTCTGTAACCACTAGGGAGCAGTAGTGTTTCTTTTCCTCTCCTGGTGGGCCAGAGGTGGGAGGGGGCTGTACCAAGGGGAATCCTGGTCTTGTTTTCCCCTGGAACCCCTTGTAGTTATACTGGTCAGTACCATCCAGCCTGAAACCACACCCTGGCTACTCTTCAGTGAGGGGCAGATTCCTCAGACTTCATGTTTTTGGTCCTTCCTTTGCCCTTGTCCGTTTGGCTCTGGTAATTTTCGGGTTCTGAAGTCTAACTGTCTCCCCTGTCTTGCTTGGTCTCAGAGCCTGCCTTTTCAGCTTTCCACTTCTTTTTCTGCAACTTCACACCCAAGCCTTCCTGTTGTCTTATAACCTCTCCCCATCTCTGTAGCTTTCTGGGTCCTAGAGTATGTCTTGCAGCCTCTTGGCTCCCTGGTGTCTTCCGTTTCTAAGTACTGTATAACTGCCCACCTCCCATGGAGGAATATTTGCAGTTCAGTAGTTAAGACTCTATATTTTGTGTGTCTGTGGGGCAATGACTCCCTAGGTGAGTTTTGAAGGTAGCACTTCCATCCTTCCCTTCTCATCCTGAGGAATGACCAGAGACCCAGGTCTGGAAGGAGAAAGAGGGCAATACCAAAAGGAGAAAAAAAATCTCTTCTGTTTCTCTACAGCTTTCTCTCCATCTTCCCCTTCCTCCCACCCTCCCTCTAGTGAGGCAAGGACTCATTAGGGAGGGAGGGAGGAATGAAGGGACAGCAGGGAGCTTTGGAGACTGAGGGCCATTTTGGAGCTGGAAGACTCATCTCAGGGGATGACTACAGCCTCAAAACTCTCCACCCTCCCTTGGCTCCAGGCCTCCCTCCTCCCATCCCCCTCAGTGGCAGCAGCCTTGTAATTTAAAGCTCTCTCTGTCGCCTCTAATGTGATCCTCTCGTTTTATTGACTCTCTCTGCCGTCTGTGGCGCCCCTTCACATCAATCTCCTCTCTAATCACACCACCGCCACTGCCTGCTGTCTCCCCTAACCCCTCTCCTCCACAGAGGCCCCTGGCCCTCACCTCTACCCAGGTCTTTCCTTTTGACTGTCTCCCACCTCCACTCCATACCAGATCCACCCTCTTCCTCCTTCCCTCCTCCAGAAGCAAGAATGTCAGGGCCTTTGAGGGGTCGCCTTGCCCCTTAACCCACATCTGAGATATGTCCCAAGGGCGATGCCCTTAAGGAAAGCAGGGAACTAAAAGGAGGAATGGCAACGGGCCTTAGGATGAACAAGAATCTTGAGCTGGGGGAGGCACGTGGGGGATGATTTTTAGGCCTGTTGTATGTTTCCGCAACATCTCTAGTTCTAGATGGGAAGGGCAAAGAAAGGGACCTAGAGATTCTGAGAGGGAAGGAAGTTAAGATGGAGGAGGGACATGGAAGGAGGAAAAAAGCGAAAAACTAATTGCTGCAGCTAAAGGTTTGTAATAAATAGTGGGTGATGGGAGAAGCACTGAGAAGAAAGGGGGAGGGGGAATTTGGTGGCAGTGGATGGGGGGCTGGAAATGCACTGAGGCAGAGATAAATTTGCAATTGAAATTCTTTCCTGAAGAGGAGGAGGGTTAGGTTGGGTGGTGGGGAAGAGATTTGCAATTTTAAACAGCTGCCGACCTACCCTCGGCCAAGCAGAGTCTCACCCACAAGCTAGCCAAAAGCGAAGCTCCTTTGGTTTCTAGCTAGGAATCAGCTGTGTCTTTTTCCAGTCTTGGGAAGCAGATGCTTTGGAGAGAGAATCTGGGAGTTACTGCAGGATGTGGGGCTTAGGTCTGCCTAGCCCTGCTCTGAACTGTGATCTAGAGTTGCAGGCCAGGAGCCAGGAAGGAGCTGGTCGAAGCAGGCAGGTGGCCTCTACCGCTTATGCCAGCTGGGAGAGAGCACCAGCCAGTGTTCAGTGCTCAGCCAGGGCCCAGAATAGGCCTCTCTTGCCTGGATTCATTCCTTCCCACCAGGTGGGGCCCACCCTGTGGGAATGACAGTGAAATGTCAGACCCACACAAACCAGCACACTTACCTCCTCTCCCTCACCAAAGATTCTGGTGGAGGAATACCTTTCTCCCACAATATTAGGGCTTCTGCTTTCTGGTTATCTAGGAACCAACCCCCCGACCCCAGTCCAATTCCTTCACTTCCCGTTTGGTTCTCTAACTCCCCCCACCTCTCCATCACCTCCACTCCTTTTCCAGGTGCTTATTTGCATTTTCATTAGCATGCTAATCCAGCCCCAATCGGAGCTCCTTAATAGCTCTGACTTCATGCCTGGCTAGACCCCCTGGAGGAGGAGGGAAGCGGGAATAGGGCCTTACAGGCTGTGTGGGGCCAGACTAAGGACCCACTTCAGACCTAGGAATCTGGGGGTGAGGGTTAAAGGTGGCTCAAGGAAAGAGAGACAACACCCCTCACCCCTTCTCTGAAGCACTCTGGCCTAAGCACTAGAAGTTTAATCATTAGAGATCTGCTGATATGGACAGCTGGAGAGTATGTAGATGGGCCACTTGGGACCTTGGGAGGAGTACGGAATGGGGAGGCATGGGAATGTGGTGAGTTAGAGGGGAGGATCCTGGTAAACAAAAGGATGACAGCCTTGGTGCTTCTAGTCAGCTGGAGGCTGCCTGGGAGTCCTGATTTCTAGACCTTTGGAAGCTCATTTGGCCTTTATTGTGTCTGAGGGACAGTCCAGCTGGTTGGAGGAGTCTAGGCCACAGCTTTGCAATTTACTTAGCGCTTGGCCAGTCCTTCTCTAGTTTCCCCTCTTTGGAGCTGTGTCACCATCAGTAGCTTACTTAACCTGTTTCTTGGCTGCCTTATCTATAAAATACGATTGCCGTGAGATTAAGTGAGATGATTGATGTAAAGCATTTAGCATAGTGCCAGGACCATGGTAGATGTACCTTAATAGCTATTAGTAATGTAATTACTATTACTTATTTTATTTTTTTTATCTCTTTGGGGAGGAGGAGGCAACATATAAGCTGTTGTCTTTCAACTGGCCAGGGAAGCTCCCATCTATTTCACAGGCTTGTGACCCCAGATGGATCTGGAAGGCATCTGAGAGCAGCATGGCACCTCATGCCAGGGGGAATCAGTTATGGCCTATCTCTGGCAAAAAGACCTTGATTAGGGAATTTACCTCTTCAGGGAACAGAAAATCTGAGGGTCTTTCCCAGTGTTCTGTCATTCAAAAGACATCTATTAACTGTGAGACAGGCAAGTTCTATGTGCTAACAACAGAGCAATCAAACAGACCTGAGCCCCCATTCTGGCTGCTGGTGGAGGGAAAACAGATTGTAGGGGGCAGCAGTGGAAGACGGGAGGCCAATGTGGAGTGGATTGCGTTAGTTCAGGAAAGAGATGATAATGGCTTGGGCCATGCTGGTGCCAGTGAAGAAGAAAAGTGGAGGGATTTGATACATTTTAGAGGTTGCTGCTGAACTGGATAAGGGGAGGACAAGAGAAAACTTTTAGGTTTTCAGCCTAAGCAACTGGATAAATGGTACCAACGTTTGAGGTAGGAAAGATAGAAAGGAGCAGGTCCAGAGGACAAATAAAGAGTTCTGATTTTGGACATGTTAAGTGTTGAAGCCTATTAGACACTAAGTGAAGCTTCTGGTTGGCAAATGGGTGAGTCTGATGTTCATGGAACAGTATGGGACTGCAGTATCCAGAGATTCAGCTGCCTGGCAGGAGTCCCTGCAGCCTCACAGCACTGCTTTCTTGGTGTTTCCCTGCAGGGTACTGGCCGTCACGCTGAAATGAACCCCCAGCACTCCTCCGTCTACCATGGCCACCCTTAACTTAGCCTCCACCGCTGGCGACACCCTCTCCCCTGGGCACAATGCCCCGTCCCCGCCTCCTGATACCTCCTCCTCCAGCACCCCCTCTGATCCTGTCACCAAAGATCCCCCTGCTGCCCCCTCCCCTTCTGAGAGCATGAGGCCCTCAGAGCCAGGGGGACAGCCCCTGGAGTCGGGCTGTGGCCTTGTCCCACCAAAGGAGATTGGGGAGCCCCAAGAAGGGCCTAGTTGTGGTCGCTTCCCACCAAAGGACCTGGGGGTAGAGAAGGACAAGGAGCAGGAGGAGGAAGGACTCCCTCCCGTGGACCTAAGCAACCACCTATTCTTCACAGCTGGCGGTGAGGTCTACCTAGTGGCCAAGCTGTCTCTGCCAGGTGGCAGTGAACTCCTGCTACCAAAGGGCTTCCCGTGGGGCAAGGCAGGCATCAAGGAAGAGCCCAGCCTGCCCCTCCTTACCCACCCACCCCCAACACACCTCACTGCCCTTCATATCCAACATGGCTTTGACCTAATCCAAGGCTTTAGCTCTTCTGACCAAATTCTGTCCCACGATACCTCAGCGCCATCTCCGGCTGCCTGTGAGGGAAGGGATGGAGCCTTCTGGAGCTACCAGCTGGCTGCAAACCCACCCAGAGATCCCAAAGATGGCCCCATGGGGAACAGTGGGGGAGACCACATGGCACTCTTCTGGCTCTGTCTTCTGTGCCGCCTGGGTTTTAGCAGGCCCCAGGCCTTTATGGGTCACACACAGTCTCATGGGGTGAAACTAACCCCTGCCCAACACCAGGGCCTGCCAGGCAGCCCAGCCGTGCTCCAGGAAGGGGATGAGGGCTGCATGGCCCTCATAAGCTTTCTGGAACCAAAACACCCTGCTCACCACCCTTTTGAAATATCCCTTGACAATGGTAGCACACTGACCACAGAGGCGAATGTAGCCCAGACGGAGGATGGCCCCCCTGAGGCAGAAGTCCACACCCTTGTCCTTCCTGCTGAAGAAGTCATGGCCCTCAACCCATTCTCCCCATCCACCACCCCAACCACTTGGGACCCCAGCCCAACCCAAGCCAAAGAATCACCAGTAGCAGCAGGTGAGGCAGGGCCAGATTGGTTCCCCGAAGGGCAAGAAGAGTATGGAGGGCTCTGCCCCCCACTCAACCAAAGCTCACCCACCTCCAAGGAAGGGGGCAGTCTCCCCACCCCAGCGGGCTCCCCTGAAGACCCTAATGACCCACCCCAGCCCTATCGCCTGGCTGATGACTACACCTCAGCCCCTACAGCCTTCCAAGGGCTTAGCCTGTCCAGCCACATGTCCCTGCTACATTCTCGCAACTCTTGCAAGACGCTCAAGTGTCCCAAGTGCAACTGGCACTACAAGTACCAGCAGACCTTAGATGTGCACATGCGAGAGAAACACCCTGAGAGCAATAGTCACTGCAGCTACTGTAGTGCTGGGGGGGCCCACCCCCGCCTCGCTCGTGGAGAAAGCTACAACTGTGGCTACAAGCCCTACCGCTGCGACGTCTGCAACTACTCCACCACCACCAAGGGAAACCTCAGCATCCACATGCAGTCCGATAAGCACCTGGCCAACCTGCAGGGCTTCCAGGCAGGCCCCGGTGGGCAGGGAAGTCCCCCAGAGGCATCACTCCCGCCCTCCGCAGGGGACAAAGAGCCCAAGACCAAATCATCCTGGCAGTGCAAGGTGTGCAGCTATGAGACAAACATCTCCCGCAACCTACGCATCCATATGACCTCTGAGAAGCACATGCAGAATGTCCTAATGCTGCATCAGGGGCTGCCACTGGGCCTGCCACCTGGGCTGGTGGGGCCAGGCCCTCCTCCACCACCAGGGACTGCCCCCACCAACCCCCCTGAACTCTTCCAGTACTTTGGTCCTCAGGCCCTAGGGCAGCCTCAGACTCCCTTGTCTGGCTCCGGGCTGAGGCCAGACAAGCCTTTGGAAGCCCAGCTGCTTCTCAATGGTTTCCACCACCTTGGAGCACCTGCCCGCAAATTCCCCACACCTGGTAAGCTCCCTGAACTCTGCTCCTCTTCCCACTTCTCTCTTCCCCAGGACCATACTCTATTCCCTGCTTTCTCCCAAAGGCCAACTCCCTACTTAGATAACCATAAGTCCCCTCTGAGCACTGTCCCACTCATTAACTCACCCCTCCATATAGCAAACTGACCCTGCCCCATTTCTTCCTTGGGCCACTAATCTGTTTCTGTCCCCCAGCCCCTGGCAGCCTCTCCTCTGATGCCCACCTGCCTCCAAGTCAGCTCCTGGGCTCCTCATCTGATGGCATGCCCACCTCACCACCCCCAGATGACAGCCCATCCCTGAGGGTATTCCGCTGCCTAGTGTGCCAGGCCTTCAGCACAGACAGCCTGGAGCTACTGCTGTACCACTGCAGTGTAGGCCGAAGCCTCCCGGAAGCTGAATGGAAGGAGGTGGCCGGTGACACCCACCGCTGCAAGCTCTGCTGCTACGGCACCCAGCTCAAGGCCAACTTCCAACTCCACCTCAAGACTGATAAACATGCTCAGAAGTACCAGCTGGCAGCCCACCTGCGAGAGGGTGGTGGGGCCATGGGCACCCCGTCCCCGGTGCCCCTGGGAGATGGGGCCCCTTATGGGTCTGCCTCCCCACTGCACCTGCGCTGCAACATCTGTGACTTTGAGTCCAACAGCAAGGAGAAGATGCAGCTGCATGCAAGGGGTGCAGCCCATGAAGAAAACAGCCAGATCTATAAGGTGAGGCTGGGGTGGATTGGGGCAGGGAAGAGGAGAAGGGGATGGGGATGGAAGGAGGAGATGCAGAGTAGGGAAGTGATGGGAAAACCCAGGGTTACAGAAATGGAGGAAAAGGAAAGTATGCACCAGGGTAACAAAGAGTTTGGGCAGCCATGGAGAAAGAGACCAAAGGATAGAGGACTCTGACGAAATGAAACAAAGACTTTATTCAGCTCTTCTGGTGTTGGGGCTGGAGGGAGGGGTCTCGGTCAGCTCAGTCCATCATGTCACCAGAAGTTCAAGAGGATGGAACCAGATTCCATTCACATACTGGGAGGGAGTCCAGGAGTGGTAGAAGGAAGAGGAGAAGACTGGGGAAAACAAGCAGTAATACTCAGGGGGCCCTAGTGATACTAAGAGGGAAAAGGGGGGCTTGAGGGGGTGGAAGGAGTGGGTAGGGAGGAGGGTGCTGCTAGTCAGGCTCCCTTGGGGGAAGCAAAGAAGTCCCCTGAGATCTGGAGGTGTCCCTTCTGAGCCTGAGCCAGCCTCTTGCCATGGTTCTAGTTTCTGCTGGAAATGGAGGGAGCAGAGGCAGGGGCAGAGCTGGGGCTGTACCACTGCCTGCTGTGTGCTTGGGAGACACCCTCCCGCTTGGCTGTGCTGCAACACCTGCGCACACCTGCCCACCGCGATGCCCAGGCCCAGAGGCGTCTGCAGCTGCTACAGAATGGCCCAGCAGCTGAGGAAGGACTCTCAGCTCTCCAGAACATCCTGAGCTTCAGCCATGGGCAGCTCCGGACTCCCGGTGAGGAAGAGGGGAATGAAGAATAAGGACTGGGCGGGGGGCCAGCAGGGTGCGGGCAGCTGAGGAGAAAGGGATACAGAGAGGGAGAATGGGTCTGTGGGCCATCAATAGCAAGTAGGAAGAAGATATGAAGGGATAAGACAGGCCCAGTGGGGGCTGCTGAGCGAGGAGGGGTAGAGAAGGGCAGGGATTTTGCTGGGTGGAGAACAGAAAACAGGAAGAGAGGTGAGGAGGAATCACCCAGTGATTCTGAGCAGTGACTAGTGTCCTAACAACACTGGATGTGGGGGGTGGCAGACTGGAGCTGGTCAGGAAGGTGAGAGGAGGTAGACAAAAAAGAATGGAACCTGCTTCGTGCTGGGCCAGGGCTTGTTGGAAGGAGATGGGAGCTGTAGGCATAGTCCAAAGGCAGCAGGGATGGGAAAAAGCCTCTGATAAGCTTCCCAGCCTCTTCCTGTCTCCTAGGAGGTCTTCAGCCCTAAGGCTGGGCTTAGAGTCCCCCTTAAGCAGCTAAGGCTGTACCAGCAGAGGCTGGGAACAGCCAGCCAGGCGCCATTTCTCCAGAGGGTGCAGGAGAAGAGCCTGGAAGGGGCTGTCAGAGGTTGGCATGGGTGTCGAGCTCTGGAGAGCCAGCAGTGGGCAAGGGCGAGGCCACGGGCAGCAGGAGCCAGGAATAGGCAGCATTGACTGGTGCTAATTGAATTGCCAATATGCTGGCTGGAGTTAAGTGCTGGAGGGGCCAGATCAATAGCTAACGATCCTGGCGCAGGGCTGAATGGAGTTAAGGAACTTTAACACTTTAATTAGGCTGCCACCGAAAATAAATTCCTACACATCTGTCAATTCTTACTTGAGTGGTAATCTCCTCTCCCAGCTAGACCTGCCACCTCCTGCTCACCGCAGCAGCAGCAGTAGCCGCTTCCATTCAACCTCAGCTTCTTTCTTCAGTGGCCCTCCCACATTTCTGGGGCTTCCCATTTCCCGGGTCAGTCAAGACAGGGAGGAGCCAAGTCTGGTCCTGTTCTGTTGCCTATTGGACTTGCACAAGATGACTCTCAGGCTCTACCAGTTCTAATAGTGTAGCTTTTCCCTTCACCCTCTGTGTGTCTTTTTGGTGGCTTTTCATCCTCTCCTGCCTGTGGATTCACCCATTTTCTCCTTCATTGCCTGGCTGCTTGTCCTGCTTCCTCTGCCCTATGTCCTCCCTTCCCTGATGCTTATCTGTTTAAGCTGACACTCCCCCATCCTACACAGGGAAGGCTCCCGTCACCCCCTTAGCCGAGCCACCCAACCCTGAGAAAGAAGTCCAGAACAAGACAGAACAGTTGGGTGAGTTGCTCATCCAGTCCATTTTCCCTCCCTTCTCCCAAGTCCTCACACATTCTGAGAGGCCCATGGGACCTTGCAGTAATCCAGGAGCCCAGCAATGCCTCCTGTGCTGGAGGAGCAAAACTGACCACAGAAAAGCCTCATTGGGGGGCAGGAGGCTGAGCCACAGAAGGCTGGGTGCTTCCACCCTCTTCAAGGACCTAAACCTGGCCATCCTGCTAACCTGGAGGCAGCCCCTGCCAAGCCTCACCTGTCTACTGAGTTTCCTGCCCTTTCTCCCTTTCCCTAGAGCCCAACCCCCTACCCTGGAAGCTCTGTGCTACAAATCATCTTAAGGGCTGGGGGTCTGTGATGGGAAGAGGGAGGGCTGTCAGAGTCCCTGAATGTCCTCTCCTTTCATCCTCAGCTTCTGAAGAGGCAGAGAACAAGACCAGCCACTCCAGAGACAGTGCCAACCAGACCACGGTCAGAACTGGGGTAACTGGGAAGTGCTGAGGTGGGGTCTGGCTTTACTGAGATCTGCTCATATTCTAAAGGCAGACCGAATTTAGTCATGCTTGTGACTTATTTCACTCAGAATAGCACATTTAGGAAATCCGACCTAGGTCCAGTTACATAGGTTCAGTACCATATGGGGGTAGAGCTGCCCCCAAAGGGTGGAGCACAGAGGGACATGAGAGGAAAAGATGGCAGAAACTTGAGGGAAAGGTGAAGAGAGGAACTATATTGAGGGTAGGAAAGACTGGAGGCAGGTAGAGGAAGGAGGGGAGGCAAGAAGCGAAGAAATGAAAAGAGAAAGGCAAAAGCAACAAACCAGCTGCTGCCCAGCTCTTCACTCCTCAGTTAGGAGCAGAAAGAACTAGACACAAACGTTCATATCCGACAGAAAGCCCTGAGCCTCGACAGAACTGTTCTGGCACCCTCTTCTTGAGGGTGGAGGCACCAACCAAATGATTCACCCTGACAGCATGTCCCACAAATCTTTAAAACCCCAGGACTTGAACCTAAGCAGGATCCAGAAGTAGTTTAGCTCTGTGGCCTGAAAGTGTTGATTCTGAGGGAATTCCCAGCCTCTGGTCTTGAGGTGCCATCCTGTGCCTCACAGCTCTCCAGACTAGATTGCAATATGCAAACTACAGCCATGCTTTATGTCCCCAGCTTCTCTTCTTCCTAACTCCTGTTCCCTCCGACAGACCTATTCCAGATGTCTGTGCCAAGGGCTGGGTGCATTAAAATGAGCACCTGGGTCCCCTTCCTTTGTGGCCATCCCCTCCCCAACACACAGGCTTGGACCAATGGCACAGGCAACAGGATAGGAAGTAAGCTAGGGAGACGAGCCTGATCTGAGGCAGCAGGAAAAATGCAGGCTGGACAGGTCAGGCAGTCAGGTGACAGCAGGCCTTTGCAGCCCCACCCCTCGGGAGGTGTGGGTGAGAATGCGCAGAGAATGTGCTGAGAGGGCCAGGCCAGAGTTTTCCTGGGCCACTGGGGGAGCTGTGGTGTTTGTTTATATTGAGGAGAAGAAAGGGTGGAAAAGAAAGTGGGAGCTGCGGAGCCCAAGGGGGCATGGGCTGGCTTCTGAGCAGATAGGCGGCGCCCCTCTTCAGGAGACAGTTAGAGAGGCAGAGTGTGCAGGGACGAGGGAGCCTCTGGGTCCAGAAAGTGCCCAGAAGAAATGGAGCCATTTCACAGAGAAGACACAGGCAAGGTGGGGGTGGGTAAGAAAAGTAAACTAAACCCAAGAGGGGGGCAGGTACAGGGCCATCTGTCAGCTGTAGAAAATTGAGTAGGGCAGCAGAGACTGGGAAAGACACACCAAGAAAAGGTAGAGAGAGGCCAGCATGGAGGGAGAAGGGCAGACAAGAAGGGAATGCGAGGTAGTGGCCTAGGCTAGGACTTTGTGCCAATCCAAGGGAAACAAGGGAGAAGCCAGCTTTCAGGACTTGAAGCTGGACGCTGGGTCTGCTGTGATGGTTTTCTATCCAGCTTGCTCCTCTTAAATTGGGAGTGGAGGCCAGTGCTGCATTGAGGAATCCAAACCCTTCCCTAACACCTCCTCCACTGTACGTATGTGCCCACAGGTATACTGCTGTCCATACTGCAGCTTCCTGAGCCCGGAATCTGACCAGGTGAGGGCTCATACACTCTCCCAGCATGCAGTGCAGCCCAAGTACAGGTGCCCACTGTGCCAGGAGCAGCTGGTGGGCCGGCCTGCCCTGCACTTCCACCTTAGCCACCTTCACAATGTGGTGCCTGAGTGCGTTGAGAAGCTGCTGCTTGTGGTGAGTACAGGCTGGGTGAGGAGGGTCCAGTGTGGCCCTGTCAGGGCTGTATAGGAGGGGAGGACGAGGCAGGGGTCTCCAGGCAGGTATATGTGTGTGGGGTGCTTGCTGATGAAGAAAGTAGCATTTCATAGATTTGAGACTGCATTTTAGAGTTGGAGGGGTCCTTAGAACTGAGCTTGTCTAGCTGCCTATACTCACGGATGAGGAAACTAAACGTTTTTTTCACTTCCATTAAGTCCTGAGAAGAGTTGTTGAACGACGGGCACAGGCCTGCCAGGACCAGGTGCCACAAGGAAAGCTGACTTTTGGCCTAGGGAAAGAGGGAGCCAGAGAGGAGAGGCAGTAGCCCAGACTCTCTCGTCTGTGGGAAAAGCAGCAATTAGGTGGGAGGTTTGTCCAGAGAGAAGGCTGATCTGTGGAAGGGAGCTCAGCACAGGTGCAGCGCAGAGGAGTCGGGGTAGCACAGGTGGTGGGGAAGCCACCAGGATCTCTCCCATCACAGGCCACAACTGTAGAGATGACCTTTACGACCAAAGTGCTGCCTGGACCCACACTTAGCCCTCTGGAAGATGGCCCAGAAGCCCCCACTCCTGGGCCAGAGCCTATACCCAGCAGAGACCAGGTATCAGGTAAGGAAGGGGACAGCAAACCTCCCAAGGTGGCAGAAAAGGAGACCTGGGCTCCATGGACCAAGAAGGTCTGAAGACAACTGAGGCCAGGGTCAATTGCCCTGGATATTGAGTGGGTGGGGTCTGCTCACTGTACCCTCTTCTCTCTCCTCTAGAAGGCCCTAACCTGACTCCAGAGGCCAGTCCAGATCCTCTTCCTGAGCCTCCCCTGGCCTCAGCAGAGGCCCCAGACAAGCCCTCAGGAAGCCCTGGTCAACCCCCTTCTCCAGCCCCATCTCCAGTCCCTCAGCCTGATGCCCAAGCTGAAGAGGTGGCTCCTCCACCCACCATGGCTGAGGAGGAAGAGGGGACTGCTGGGGAGCCCCGCTCTGCCGAGCCAGCTCCAGCTGACTCTCGCCACCCTCTGACCTATCGAAAGACCACCAACTTTGCCCTGGACAAGTTTCTCGACCCTGCCCGGCCTTATAAGTGCACTGTGTGTAAGGAGTCCTTCACCCAGAAGAATATCCTCTTGGTTCATTATAATTCTGTCTCCCACCTTCATAAGATGAAGAAGGCTGCCATTGACCCCTCTGCCCCTGCCCGAGGGGAGGCTGGTGCCCCGCCTACCACCACTGCTGCCACTGACAAGCCCTTTAAGTGCACGGTCTGCCGAGTCTCCTACAACCAGAGCTCCACCCTGGAGATCCACATGCGCTCGGTTCTACATCAGACTCGCTCTCGAGGGACCAAGACTGATGCCAAGATTGAGGGGCCAGAGCGCAGCCAAGAAGAGCCCAAGGAAGGCGAGACTGAGGGGGAGGTGGGTGCTGAGAAGAAGGGCCCCGACCCCAGTGGCTTCATATCTGGATTGCCCTTCCTGTCCCCTCCGCCCCCTCCCTTGGACCTGCACCGGTTCCCGGCCCCCCTCTTCACCCCACCAGTCCTGCCTCCCTTCCCTCTGGTGCCCGAATCACTGCTTAAGCTCCAGCAGCAGCAGCTGCTTCTGCCCTTCTACCTCCATGACCTCAAGGTGGGGCCCAAGCTGGCGCTGGCTGGGCCTGCACCCATGCTGTCGCTGCCGGCTGCCACCCCTCCTCCCCCGCCCCCACCCCCCAAGGCTGAGCTGGCTGAGCAGGAGTGGGAGCAGCCCCCCATGGCCAAAGAGGGGAATGAGGCAGGGCCCTCCTCACCCCCCCACCCATTGCCCAATGAGGCTGCCCGCACTGCAGCCAAAGCCCTTCTAGAAAACTTTGGCTTTGAGCTGGTGATCCAGTACAATGAAGGGAAGCAGGCTGTGCCTCCTCCCCCAACCCCACCCCCACCCGAGGCCCTGGGAGGTGGGGACAAGCTGGCCTGTGGGGCCTGTGGAAAACTCTTCTCCAATATGCTTATCCTCAAGACACACGAGGAGCACGTCCACCGCCGCTTTCTGCCCTTTGAGGCCCTGAGCCGTTACGCTGCTCAGTTTCGTAAAAGCTATGATAGCTTGTACCCACCCCCTGCAGAGCCCCCCAAACCTCCTGATGGGTCTGTGGATTCATCTGCTCCTCAGCTGGGTCCACCCTTCCTGGTCCCAGAGCCTGAGGCAGGGGGGACCCGTGCTCCTGACGAACGAAGCCGGGCAGGAGGACGCTGGCCAGCAGAGGAGGAAGAAGGCTCCAGAGGGAATCTTCCTCCCCTAGTGCCTGCAGGCCGACGGTTCTCCAGAACCAAGTTCACAGAGTTCCAGACCCAAGCCCTGCAGTCTTTCTTTGAGACCAGTGCCTACCCCAAGGACGGGGAGGTGGAGCGGCTCGCAAGTCTCTTGGGTCTGGCTAGCCGTGTGGTGGTAGTGTGGTTCCAGAACGCCCGCCAGAAAGCGCGCAAAAATGCCTGTGATGGTGGCCCTGTGCCCATAGTAGGCAGTACTGGGGGAGCCTCAGGCTGCAGGCGTTGCCACGCCACTTTCTCCTGTGTTTTTGAGTTGGTGCGGCACCTCAAGAAATGCTATGATGACCAGACCCCTGAAGAGGAGGAGGAAGAGGCAGAGAGAGGGGAAGAGGAGGAAGAGGTAGAGGAAGAAGTAGAGGAGGAACAGGGCCTCGAACCCCCAGCAGGGCCTGAGGGTCCATCACCAGAACCTCTAGATGGGGAGGAGCTAAGCCAAGCAGAGGCAACGAAGCCAGGAGGCAAAGAGCCTGAAGAGAAGCCTCCTCCCTCACCTCCTCCAGCCCACACCTGTGACCAGTGTGCCATCTCTTTCCCCAGCCAAGACCTCCTGACCAATCACCGCCGACTACATTTCCTGCCATCTGTGCAGCCCAGCGCTCCCCCCCAACTCCTAGATCTGCCCTTGCTGGTGTTTGGGGAGCGAAATCCCCTGGTGGCAGGCACCCTACCAGTGCCAGGGCCACCTCTCAAACGGAAGCATGAGGATGGCAGCTTGTCCCCCACAGGCAGTGAAGCAGGGGGAGGAGGGGAGGGCGAGCCCCCCAGGGACAAGCGACTGCGCACCACCATCCTGCCCGAGCAGCTAGAGATCCTATACCGTTGGTACATGCAGGACTCCAACCCAACACGCAAGATGCTCGACTGCATCTCTGAGGAGGTGGGGCTCAAAAAGCGAGTGGTACAGGTCTGGTTCCAGAACACCAGGGCCCGGGAGAGGAAAGGCCAGTTTCGAAGCACCCCCGGGGGGGTGTCCAGTCCGGCAGTCAAACCCCCTGTCACACCCACCCCTGCATCCTTCCCCAAGTTCAACCTCTTATTGGGCAAGGTAGATGATGGGATGGGGAGGGAGGCCCTAAAGAGGGAAGCACCTGCATTTCCCTACCCCACAGTCACCTCTGCTGCTGGGCCCCTGCCTTTCCTACCACCTGGGAAAGAGGCCACCACCCCAACACCAGAGCCACCTCTACCTCTCCTACCTCCCCCTCCACCCAGTGAGGACGAGGGCCCAGAGGAACCATCTAAAGCTTCTCCAGAGAGTGAGGCTTGCAGTCCGTCTGCAGGAGATCTGAGTGATTCATCTGCTTCCAGCCTAGCGGAACCAGAATCCCCTGGGGCTGGAGGAACCAGTGGGGGACCAGGAGGTGGGACTGGGGTTCCAGATGGAATGGGGCAGCGGCGCTACAGGACCCAGATGAGCAGCCTGCAGCTGAAGATCATGAAAGCCTGCTATGAAGCCTACCGCACCCCCACCATGCAGGAGTGTGAGGTGCTGGGGGAGGAGATTGGGTTGCCCAAGAGGGTCATCCAGGTCTGGTTCCAGAATGCTCGTGCCAAGGAAAAGAAGGCCAAACTGCAGGGGGCAGCTGTTGGGGGAACTGGGGGCAGCAGTGAGGGCCCCTTGGCAGCCCAGCGCACCGACTGCCCCTATTGTGATGTCAAGTATGATTTCTATGTCTCCTGCCGAGGCCATCTCTTTTCCCGCCAGCACCTGGCCAAGCTCAAGGAGGCGGTCCGGGCCCAGCTGAAGAGTGAAAACAAGTGCTACGACTTGGCTCCAGCACCTGAGGCACCCCCGGCTCCCAAGGCCCCACCTGCGACTACACCTGCCTCTGTGCCCCTCGGGTCTGCCCCAGCCCTGCCTCGCCTGGCCCCAGTCCTCTTGTCTGGCCCAGCTCTGGCCCAGCCCCCACTGAGCAGCTTAGCTCCTTTCAATTCTGGTGAGTGGGGAGGATAGAGGAGTTGTACTTCAGAGAATGTCTCCGTCTAATGACATTTGCTTCCTTTTCCTTCTTGACTCTTCCTATGTCCAGTCTCCTGTGGCCTTCCTTTGCTTCAGGCTCTTGGGGGAAGGGAGGGAGGGAAGGAGCATAGCAGCTGGGTGGTTGTCTATAGCAGGAAGGACGATGGGGCAGGAGGTGCTAACCCTTTCTCACTCCTTTCATCTTCCTAGGCCCTGCAGCCTCCTCAGGCCTCCTTGGCCTTGCCACTTCGGTCCTGCCTACTACCACGGTGGTCCAGACTGCTGGCCCAGGCCGCCCCTTACCTCAGAGACCTGTGCCCGACCAAACCAACACCTCCACTGCAGGCACCAATGACCCTGTCCTGGGCACCCCTACTGAGCCCTCAGGAGACACGGTCTCTGGTGAGCGAAAGCCAGTTGCAGCCCCCACCAACTCCTCCAGTGATGCCCTCAAGAACCTCAAAGCATTGAAGGCCACTGTCCCAGCCCTGTTGGGGGGCCAATTCCTACCCTTCCCATTGCCCCCTGCAGGGGGGGCAGCACCGCCAGCTGTCTTTGGCCCCCAGTTACAGGGGGCCTACTTCCAACAGCTCTATGGCATGAAGAAGGGGCTCTTTCCCATGAACCCTGTGATACCTCAGACCCTCATTGGGCTGCTCCCCAATGCCCTCCTCCAGCCACCACCCCAGCCCCCTGAACCCACAGCCACAGCGCCTCCAAAGCCTCCTGAATTGCCTGCTCCAGGGGAGGGGGAGGCTGGTGAGGCCGATGAGCTGCTGACAGGCAGCACTGGCATCTCCACCGTGGATGTGACCCACCGCTACCTGTGCCGCCAGTGCAAGATGGCATTTGATGGGGAGGCCCCGGCTACTGCCCACCAGAGATCCTTCTGCTTCTTTGGGCGGGGCTCTGGGGGCTCCATTCCCCCTCCACTGCGGGTGCCCATCTGCACCTACCACTGCCTGGCATGTGAGGTGCTGCTGAGTGGGCGTGAAGCCCTGGCCTCCCACCTGCGCTCCTCGGCCCACAGGCGCAAGGCAGCCCCGCCCCCAGGGGGCCCACCCATCACCGTCACCAACACTGCCACTGCTGCCACGGCTGCTGTGGCTTTTGCCAAAGAGGAAGCAAGATTACCTCACACGGACACCAACCCAAAAACTACTACTACCTCTACACTTCTAGCTTTATAAACAGATAAACCAAGATGGGGAGAGGGGAGGGCCTTAGGGCTCCCTCTTTTACCCCAAGGGGTATTTGGTGGGAGCTCAAATCCCTCACCCCAACCCTCAGCTCTGCCCACCTCCTGGGAATCTTTCGGTTCCCACCCTCAGTGGGCTTCACACACCCCACCTCCAGCAGAGTCCTGCCTCCTCCCCCACCCCTACAGACACACTCTGATCCTCATCCTCAACCCCTTGCAGATGTAGCCCTTGCCCCTATGTCTTCACAGACACACACGCCCATCTTGGCATCCTGATTATTCACACGTCTGCGCGCTGCACACAAAATCTATCCTTGGCTCTACCTGCATTTTCCTCACTGAATTCCACCCCCCGCCAATAAATACACATACACATGCACACACACACACACACGTTATCCCATGATGTTCCACTGACTGAGAAAACACCAAAAAAAAAAAGAAGAAGAAGAAAGGAAAAAGAAAACCCAAGGCAAAGATGGGGGAAGAAAAATAAACTGCCACTCCCCCTTGTGCTACCCCCTGTATAGAGCGCCATGCCGCTCACAAACTCTTTCCAAATACCCAGCTGGCTCCCAAGGTTGGAGCCCAGGTGGACAGGGAGCCCACAAAACTCTAACCAAACTGGAGGTTGGCAGGGGAGAAGTGCTCCCAGCTCACTCTCCCCACTCTCCCTCCTAACCCTCTCCTCGCCTGAAGGGGGAGCCCCTGCGGCCTGGACTCTGGGGGAAGCCGCCGCCAGGAACCCCTCTGCCAACCCCTGCCCTGCACCCTGGGAACTGCAGTAACTTATTCTCAAAGGCTTTAAACACAGAGATCCTCTCAGCAGCCGTGGGCCCGCCCCTTGTCCTAGCCAGGCCACGTGGGGGTCCAGCCTCCAGGGACCGGCGCTGCCCACCAACGGCAAATCCAAAGTTCTTTTAAAAAAACTGAAACACACACACAACCAAAAAAAAAACGAGAGCGAGAGAGCGCATGTGCACATGCGCATGAAAGAGAGAATTGGAGAGACCAGAGGAATGAACTAAAGAAAAACATAAACTTGGAAAATACAGGAAAAAAAAAAAAAAAAAGAAAACTCTCCCATTAAAGAAGTGTTTTTTCCTGTTTGTGTCACCCCCACCCCCATTTTAAGGGTTTCTTTAAACCACTTCATCTTGGGAAGATCAAATGGCTTTAACTCCTTGCCACAGGTCTGGTGATCCTCACAGCACTGGGAGCAGTGCAGCCTTCCCCTGGCCATGACCTGTCTCACAGGCGGGAGCTGGTGATGGGGAGAAAAGCCTGGACTGTGGGGCAGGACAGGTGATATCTCCTTATTCCCAGCTGTGACTTAGAAAAGTCAATGTCACCAAAAGTATCTTGGCAGTCCCAGGAAGAAAGGGGTGGCAGTTTGGTTTCTGAATCCAAGGTATGCTTCCCTTTTGCCTACCTCTCCTTTACTTCTTTCACAAAGCCCTCCTCCTGCTTTCCTCCCTAGTGGCCACCTTGGCTGGTCCCTTGTTTCCATCTGTGTCCTCCAGCCCAGCTCAGCCAGCTCCTCCATTAAGCAGCAGCTGATGGAGGCATCCCCAAAGGAGTCAGGACCCATCCGTGAAGCTTATAGGGGTCTAGAGCTGATGTTAGCTGAAGGGATTGGGTAGGCAAAGAGGTGACTGCAGCACAAGGGAATCTATGATAGGGTGATATCACCAAGGGAACCAACAGAAGAGGAATGACCTAGAAGAAGGTTCCCATCCCTAACCTAATTATTTCTATAACCATCAAGTGGTAATTTTGACAACCCCAAAGTCCAGCTAAAGTGGCATGGGGTACAGAAGCGGGTGTTTTATTTTAGCAAAGAAAAGCTTACAAAATTTCCCATGTTCTCCAGATAGTTTATCCTACTACCCTTGTCCCTAAGACCTCTCCTCTTACAAGCTATTTTCCTTCCATTCTCTCTCCACCATTAGGATTCTTCTGCCACCATTATCCATTTCATATTCACACACAAACTCATCCACCCCTGGGACATGGGTTTTCCAATCTGTCTGTCACACCACTCTCTGTTCAGTGGCTTGTGTGTAGAAAAAATGGGAGGGGAGAGAAAATTCAGCTTGGTCCCTCAAATATTCTGTGAGTCTCATTCCTGTCCCATTCACTTCTAGAATTAAAAACTCCAACTCAAGCAAATTGGGGGTGGGGTAGAGTTAGTTATTCCGATGATACCTAAAATGCCAGTTACAAATGTAGGCAACAGAAGAGAAGATGACCCACTGCAGTCCAGTGCTTGCTGCCGCCTTTCTTTCCCTGCCTCTGACATCTCTCTTGCACCCCTCCCTCCTTGTCTTTTTCTCCTGTTGAAATTCTGTGTATAAAACTATTATTTTAGCAGCATGTGTATGAGGAAAGAGGCCTTTTCACTCTGTGCTTTCTGGGAATGTGACTTGCGTATAAAAGTTGAAAACAAAAAAAAATTAGAACAAAAATGAGGAAAAAAAGGAAACGTTTTAAAGAAAACCTTGACAAACACCTGGCCCAGGATGATTAGAGGTGTCACGTCGTGCATCTTAGGATTTACAACCAGGGAAGGTTGGCTTTAGTCTGAACTGCGAATATTTTCACTAAGAGTTAATGTACCCAGAAATCCCTTCTCCTCTTGCCTGCCAACATACTCTCTTTCGCTCAAACACCCTGGCCTGGAGACACCACGTACATTCACAATGGTAAAAGGAACTGATTCTAAGCAACTATACTTACCTGGAGCCCTGGAATTTTGGGGGCAAAAGAGCCTGGCTGACTCTGCTGACTTAGGTCAATCAATATGCTGCTTGAGGGTCCATCATTCCATGTTCCCAGTGGCTGGAAGCATTCCTCCCTAGCCCCGTCCTCAGACTAGAAGTCCTTAGTTGTAGCATTCCAGTTCCAGAGAGTGACACACAGTGGCCGTTCTGGCGGACAGAAGGCTGAGTCAGCACAACCCTATGCAGAATGTTAGAGGTGAATGCCAAGTCACCAGGATTGAATCATGTTGCTTCTCCTGTGGAATAACAGACTCAACTCAAGCACATAGCACAGCAACACCTATTTTACAGTACCCTCCGACCCCCAACTCTAAAGTGACACTAAATTGATGGAAGACTGATAAGATTGGTCTTCTATGGCTTGGGACAAAGTCCTAGGGTTTCTAACATACACAGGTCCCTAAAGAAGCACCCAAATTGAGGCCTACACGACTTACGGCCAGGGTCGGTACTGGGAAGCAGGAGGTAGAAGTGATCTTGGCTGTCTGCTCTAAACCAAAGTCTGTGTGAGGATGGCTTAAAGTACCCAATCCTCAGCTAGGAACAAAAATAATATCTGCTGGAAGAGTATGAGAAAATCTGAAGTATAAGTGGCCAAATCAGAGTTTGCAATAGGACCACAAAGAGAAATCTTTTCCTACCCTGCCCCTCTAGCCCTGAAGTATACTTACAGAAGCATGCATGTGAACCAAGAAAGCCAGTTATTACAACGCACAATAGCACCCACCTGCTTAATTCCTTCTATTTGTTCCTTAAGCACTTTCAGGGCTTATAGACCACATCACTGATTCCCCAAATCTCTACCACCCTCATCCATTTTAAGACACATTTGTTCATCTAGTCATTTATCCCTGTAAAGATAGTCACATCTGAAATATAGAACTCTGTGTACAACTGCACCAACAAAATAAGCAAGCATACCTGGGAAAGAGCAGAAGACCCCAGCAGTAGAAAGGGCTACAGGGACACACACAAATGCCAGCAGGATGAGCCCACGTGGTCATAGGTATAGGTACAAAGGGACATACCCCCAGACACATGACCTACACTCCTATAAGTAGAAACACTAATACATGCAATTTTTCCTCACACAGAAGTACGTAGAGAAAGCTTATAAACAGAGAAAAGAGGAAAATGTAACCAGTATTAAGAAGAATGACCAAATGTTGAATATTAACCCATGAGGAAAGGACCTTAAATTCCTCTGGATACCAGGGAGGGGAAAGGTAGAAGGTGAATGAGAAGAAAACTTTTGGGGAGATTCCTATGGTAAACAGGGCTAGGACTTTGTGTTACAGGAAGGCCAGGTATTGGGGAGAATTTCCCTCAGAAAAACTAGTCAGAAACTTGTAAGCCATGAGGGTGTCATTTCTAGAGGATTGAGTTGGGAAGAAATGCCCCAAAACCAAGGAAGCTCTGGCTACAAGAAAGGCGGAAGACCCAGCCTCAGGGTCTACAGTATTATAGCATGGATATATTATGAAAAGATCAGATGAAAAAAAATTCAAGAGGAGACATTTACAGAAGACCTAGACCATGGCACATCAGTTGGGGGAGAAATGGGAAATAGCCATGAGGGAAAGCCCCTCCTGAGAGACTGCACTTTACGGGGAGAACATAAAATTGGGTGACTCAATTGTGTGACCACCCACTGATATAGAGGACCCAAATAGCCCTTCACACAGAGCAAAGATAAGGGTTAAATGTCATTATTCCCTGCCAGTAGTCTGGGCCTGCTATTTCTTGCAGTTCCCCAGCCATGGAGAGATGTTTGGCTAGAAGCTAGCGGAGAAGCAGGTTGAGTGGTTATAGGTGGACCACAAGGAAGCTGAACCTGTCCAAGGAGAAGGGGAAAGGTGATGCAGCTCCGGGGTTGACTCATAACCCTGCCCAACAGTGTACACATTCTCATACAAATAATGGCTAAAACCCAGGTACTAGTGATCAGCAGGGGCTCAGCACTGCCCATATCCACTGTCCCTTCCTGGTACCAAACCCTGCACCATGTCTTCTTAACTAGACTTGAAAATGACCTACATTGCGCTCATTTCTGGACATCCCCACCAAGTGCTCAAGTGACAGCACCATCTGCAATTCGCTGAGTATTGGCAGCAGGCTGGGCCCTGTACTCTGCTGACCCCTGCTTCCGTTGCCCAGGACCCAGGCCTGCCTCCAGGAAGAAGTGTGACTAAGACCCATCCTGTACCTGGCTACAAAATCCATACAAATCTGTCGGGACCACAGAGAATAATCTCTTGGCAATGTTCCTAACCTACTATTTCTCAATAGTGAGGTTTCAGAATCTAGGGGTGAAGGGAAGAGTAACTTTTAAAAGTGTTCCCAAAGGGATTCTTCTGTGGTAACCACTGTGATGAGGATCATTGTTCTACCAAATTACATTTGCCTGATTTGACCTCACAATCTCCTTTTCCTCCTATTGTCCTCACCCAAAACACACATATGCACATCCTACAACACATGTCCCCTGCGTGACAGCACAAAGACATGAGTGTGGCTGAAGAAGAGAGATACAAAAAGGCAAGGGAAATCCAGACTAGATCACCGCCCTACATACAGGGTGACTACCATCTCTCAGAACAGTATCTCTCAAAGTTTTGTCTACCTGCAACAGGAGTGCTTATTTAAAATGCACATTCCCGGACCACGTCAAACCAACTGAATCAGAAACTCCTGAAGTGATTCCGTGCTCTCTGGAGTTTGAGAATCACTGGCCTAGAGAGCTCAGCCCATATCCATCTGTGACCTGCCCTCAATTCTCCAGCACCCAAGGACCAACCCTGCTGCACCAGGAGCTACCACACGGTGGCCCGTCATCGCCTCAGATTTGTCTTCTTCCTTATGCTGACATCATCCCCACTCCCGACATCCAACATACTGGAAATCTGTCGGTGTCTTCTGCCTATGCTGCTGTTCTTGAACAGGAGAAGAGATATAAACATTGTCCACTCACCTCCTTGGCTGAGTGCCTCCTTGCTCTCTCCTCCACTGTGGAAATCACTTTGCTTCTTCTGAAGCTGCCATCGACTTCCAGAGATGCTGAAATCAGAGCTCTCCAGCCCCGAGCAGCTCAGCCCAGCATGGGCTTTACTTCTCTCTCCCATCTCCCAGAGCCACCCAGTTTCCCCCTCGACATTACCCAGAGCCAAATATTCCACCTGAAGATCTTGTTGGTCACTGACCTACAGCCTCTGGCTACCCAGGATACAGGGAAAAACAAACCTACTAGAAGTCCTTTCAAATGGGGCCCAAGGTCCAGTTCTGTGGGAGCTGGACTATGTCACCACAGATGCTACCAATTCTCCTACTAGGGCTCATTGCTGGTCCTTAGTTTCCCTTTCTGGGGTGGATTTCAAAGATATGGAAATTTATCCAACTCCAATTGGCTGCCATGGAGAAATACCTAAACACAAAATCTCTTTGAACTATCTTTCTGGAAGGAAAAGTCCCAGATGACTTTGTCTTCCTAACACCTGCCTACCTCTCTAGGCCAAGAGCAACTCTCCATCTTTCTAGGACTGTTCTCGAATATGAGCCTTTAACAAGAGACAAAGAACCAGTTCACCTCAACCACAGCTCAGCCAATCACAAGGCACAAGGCAGAATGAAATACATATAGGTACAAACCACACCACCACCCAACAGCAAGGCCTGAGGGTCACTCCTTCCTACTTCTTCCCTTCCTATCTCTTCTGGTACCATCTTGGAAAAACATAGCTGGCATGCTTTTGTCCAGGTTCTTTTTGCCCTTCTAGGATTTTCTTCTGTCCTTGATGCCCAAAGAGGTGTATAATCCACTGGCCTTTGGTGTGGCCACTGTCTGTCCTCTGTGCTCCAGCTTCCCTTTGCATGGCTGCTCAAACACTGAGTGTGGTACCATCTAAATCCCTGTCTTGGGGGCAGTGGGGGTGGAAGGTGAGCATCTAATTAGGAGGAAGGCAGAGTTGGGGTTGGCCAGAGAGTGCCGACTCAGCCCAGCTGTTAAGGGCATCCTTTCATGCCACTTCCCAGCACAGAGCTCCACCCAGTGCCTGGCACTGCTAGATGCATGGCCCCTCTCTCTCACTGCCGCCAAGTGGCGTCATGAGCATGTTTGGTGGCTCTGGGTTTGCTGCAGTGCCAGGATCTGAGGCACTGTTCACGTTCCAGTGCAGCACTGCCAAGCGTGGCATTATCCAGTTGGTTGAGTGCCAAGCAACAGGACCCAGGTGGTGATGGAGAGATGAAAGAAGGGTGAGTGAAGGGAGGGGGAGAAGAGGAAGGCACCAGGGAGAAAAACCAGACACCTCACTTGTTAGAGTGGGATCCCCAGAAAGGTGCCCTTCCCATTCCAGAGCCCAGCTCAGCAAGCCAGCCCTTCCCTCCCACCACTGCTGCAATAGTGGCATATACAGACCAGGCAAGGGGACATGGCCATCTTCAGCAGAAAACTGGCTGGGGGCCAGGCAAGACGGCCAGCGCTCTCCATCCTTCTTCCTCCAGGTCTTGGCAATGGCACGCTTCCTCCTTTGTGTCCTCACGCCGCTCTCTCTCTGTCAGTTGCTCCACTTCCCATGCCCAAGAGGGAATGGGAAGGGGGTCCTGGCAGAAAAAAGTCTGTACTCCCAAACAACACCCCCACAAACATCTCACCTCCTCCCTTCTCACTCCTGGCACAACAACCCTTGCAACCAAGGGTTAGTGAGAGGCACCGTCACCCTTCCCTATTCCACACAATGCCAGAACCTGTGCCAGGCGCCATGGGCAGTGCCAGTGCCCTTGCTGTCTCCTTCAGTGCTCTGACAAAGGGCCAGATTGCCAACCCCAACAAGTTCTCCCTGGGTAGCAGTGGCACAATCCCTCCTCCCTGGCTCCTAGACTCTTTCTTGGCACTTCCCTGGTTACTCTTTCCACCACGGTACTTTCCCAGGCTGGAAGAGCACTAACCACCTCATAGTCCAACCATTTCTCAGAGCTAAGCTTCTAAAGGGACAGCAACACCAACAACACATTCCTGCCCCTCCTCCCTGCCTCCTGGGTCCTCCATTCCCCATTGCCCCAGTGCTGGGCACCAGCCTGACAGATGTGATGCCAACAGCTCCCGGGTACCAAGCCTTCCTCCCAGAGCACGGGGACTCCTGCCGCTGCCCCCCTCCATTCGCCTTCTCCTATCTCCGTGGGCACAAGGGGTGGCAGCTGCAGTGCCAATGCCTGTAAGCAGGCAGCATGAAGCAACTCGCGCACCCTCTTCTCCCCTCCCAGGCCCCAAACCTCTCCCTTCCTTCTTCCACTCCATCCCTCTGTCCTCTGGTTGGACACTACATTGGCAACCGCAATGCCAACCCCCACCCATGCCCAGGAGGCTCACATACAGCACGCGCTTATGCGTACATGTACATGCGCGCGCACACACACACATACACACACACGGCCCCATGAGTGCCAGGCAGCGGTGGCAGACACACAGCAATGCACAGTGACTGGTACCCGAGGAGGCAGCCGGATTCAGCACCTGATCCAGCACCCATTTGGGATTGGGTGGGTAGGCGGGCGGGCGGAGGGGTGATGGAGGCAGACGATGGCCCTAGGTTGGCAGCCGATGGAGCTGGGAGAATGGAGGGAACAGATGCTCTTTGCCCAGCCTCCCTCCCTCTCTCTCCCCGAGATCAGTGCCAAGCTGGGGGGATGGGGAGAGGGAAGGATGGGGGAAGGGTGGCATTTGGAGAGCTGGCAGGCGGAGGAAGCTGGGTCCGCCCAGGCTGGGCAGTGCCGGCACTGGCTGCCGACTCTCCACTCTGCCATCTGTCTCGCTTCTCTCCCCACCCCCTTTCTCTCTCTTTCTCTCCCCTTCATCCACAGCAAACCGAAAAGAAGAAAACAGGGTCCTCATTCTGCCCACCCCCAACCTCTGCCAGACCCCCCTCTTCTCCTCCCCACAACTCACCACACCATACCACCACCAAGCCATCTGTGCTCTCTCCTCCTGGCTCAGTCACCTTCTTTCACTCGCCTTCGCCCTCACACCAAAACGGGTGCAATTTTTAAAATATATATACACATATATATTTTTAAAAGCAACTTAAAAGAAGAACTATTTTCTTTGGGAATGTCCTATCCTTCTGAGTCTGGGTCCTCGGTGCCAATATTTATGGCAGGCAGAGGGAGGGGACCCTGTCCTCAGCTGGTGCCCATGAATCCCATGCCAGGGAGGAGGGGTGGCTGGGGTGGG
>NW_012148618.1:149033-160904 GCF_000956105.1 Propithecus coquereli
GGGGGTGGGGTGGGGTAACGGGAGAGCTCTCTTCTCTCTGCGCCTGTGGTTGTTTCTTTTTTCCTGCTCTTCTACTTCCGGAGCAGATTCAAATAGATCTAGAGCCTTCCCCACCCCCAGCCCCACAGCCCCAGTTCCCAGGGACCCTGTGCCCTTCTCTCCCTGCTTTTGATTTGATTCCTCGATCACCCTATCCTTTTTGTATGTGTGTGTATGTGTGCGTGTGCGCAAATGTGTTTGCATCCATGGCGGTGGGCACCGTGCCAGCCAGCGCACAGCCATCTGCGATGCCTTCTGCAGCCTCCGCTATTTCTCCCTGCCACCTCCAGCCCCCAAGCCCCTGCACCCCAGTTCCCCACCCCCCAGTCCCCAATCATTAATTAGCTACTGAATTAATTAAATCGAGAATGCTAATTAACATTCCTACAGGGCAGGCTGCCAGGCTGGGGGGGGGTGGGCAGAGGGAATGTGAAGAGAAGTAGAGATTGGGCTGGAGGAGGAGGAAAGAGAGCCTGTCTGCTTAGAAGAACAGTGGGAACACAGAGAGAACCCAAAAGAAGGATGAAGGAGGAAGAGGGCAGAGTGGCACTGGACAGGCCGGGTCAGGGGGAGGAGACCAGGCATGGAAAATGGGATGTAAAACTGTATGCGGTCCACGTGAGTGCAACCCAGCCTTCCTGCTCAAATAAGACACAGCCAGTTCCTTGCTCCCATGCTCACCTCTGCCCAGCCCAGTTCAAGGTTCAGAGTTCCAACCCAGCCAGGAAAAGTATATATTCCTAGGGTGGGGAACTCTGGCAGCTTTCTTTCTTTCTCTTATAGAAAAACAACCCCAAACCAGAAAGTCAACTGCTATCTGTCAATCCTGCCATACTGACCCTTGGACTATGTCACTAAGAGAAGGCTCTGGGCTTGGAGGGGCCCATAATGACTGCCCTGTCTACCTCTCTGTCAAGGTAAGGGATATTCTATGAGCATCTGATGCAGGGAGACATCGGGGATGGATTTGGGGGACTGTGAGGGGTGTCAATTCAATTAGAATTAGCAGAGACTCGCTGACACTGCCTACAATGCTGCCTTAGGAAGACTATGACAAAACATTGCCTGCTGTTGGGGTTCCGGAGTAGGAAAAGTGAATACTTCTACCCACCTCAAAGGTCCAGAACTTAGGAAAAAGTAAGGGCCATCTAACTTTGAGTTGTTGGAGTTTTTTGGGAGTGTTTGTGTGTGTGTGTGTATGTGTGTATGTGTATGTGTATGTGTCAGGGTCTCACTCTGTCGCCCAGGCTGGAGTACAGTGGCGTGATCATAGCTCACTGTAACCTCGAACTCCTGGCTCAAGCAATCCTCCCACCTCAGCCTCCTGAGTAGCTGGGACTACAGGCATGTGCCACCATTATTTTAAGAGACAGGGTCTCAATTATGTTACCCAGGCTGGTCTTAAACTCCTGGCCTCAAGTGATCCTCCCGCCTCAGCCTCCTCAAGTGATGGGATTACAGGTGTGGGCTACCACACCCAGCCAAGTTGTTTTTAAAGAAAAAGAAAGATGCCAGTATAGTGAAATTTCTTTCTGGGGGTGCTCTATGAAACACTAATCTGGTGAGATGCTCCTCAAAAAAACAGACCACCCCTCCATCAAATTAATTTTGGAACTACTGCATATTCCCACATTGTAGATTCACAACGCATACTGGTATGTTAAAGGCTCTGAGAATCCTGTAAAAAAATAAACTGTTGACCATGTTTAACTCACTGTTCTCAAACTCATTTGGCCATGGAACCCCTACTTGTAAATTTCTTTCATTTAATTAATTTTATTCCCACAGAAGTAGTATTCCACTTTGGAGAAAGCTCTATCAAATGACCAGGGTGGTTCTGGCCTGGAAGCTGGCAAATGGATAAGCTGAATCCAGGTCAGCAGGATCCTAACAGTCCATGCACAAAGGGACAGCAATGAGGCTGTGTTGTGAATGTAATGCAGTAAAGTACCCAGCCAGCTCATGGTGGAGAAACCATATCACTCTTTGGAATCACTAACCCATATTTTCAGAGCTGGAAAGAGCCCTTAGCAGCCATTAAGTCTAATTCCTTAGTTTTACAGTAGAAGCAACTAAGATTCAGTGAGGTGAAGTGATTTGTCCATGGTCACAAAGCCACAAAGTGACAGCACTGACATTAGAACCAAGATCTCCTGACCTCTAGCCTAGCACTGTTTCTCCATTTTCTGTTGTTAAAATTACAGGACAAGGCCAGCATGGGATCGGTCAGTTACATACAGCTCTTATAGAGCCTCCTCCTCTGCTGACCAAGGCCTGGGCCTGGTCTTTCCCAGCCCTGTCCTTTGCCTTCACCCCACCTTTAGAACCCTGCAGCATCTACCTGCCCCCAGAGAGTCTATTCTGTCTCCCTGTGGGGGTGGGAGATGGGGACAGGAGTTTGTGTTTTACAAAATCTCCCCCAAATGTTCCTGATATCCTGGATTCAGAACTTCAATTCTAAGCCATCTCTGCCCTCTCTTCTAGGACACCCCTCATGATTTGCCACTGCTATCAACCCAAAACTTCTACTCCCATAATCTCCTCAATCCCATTCTGGTCCAAAAACTCCAAATGTCTCCTGGGACATCTCCTGTTGCAGTCTTAACAACTTTCCCTTTTCCTATTCTCATTTTGGCATCTGGAGTCCCTGAGGTCACCTGACCTCTCCATCAGAATCCTTAAGAGGATAGACTGTCTTAAACCTGCAGGGACATGTGGTTCACTAGAATAAGGAGATCCTGGAGCCAGCCTCCCTGAGCTTCTGAGCATCCACCCACATGATGGCTCAACCTCCCTCCTGCCACAGTGTGAGCCCACGTTTTCTTGCATGGCCCCTTGTGGAGCTGGAGAACAATGGTGATAGATACAAACCAGCTCATTTTAAAGGACACTACCAGTTTTTGCTTTCTGGGTCCTATTGTATGGGCCTGCCCTACTTCACACACACCCTCCCAGAACACAACCCCCACCCTCCACAACTTAACAAGAGTGATGACTCTTCAGACTTATCACAAGATAATTTACATACTATTTAAAATACAGAATAGCTTTGAAATATAATTATGAAATATAATTCTGATTCACCAATGAGATCTACATTCACATTTCCAGGTGATGGGGTCTCTTCAAGCTCTCAAAGTCTATGAATGCACCACCTGACCCCATTTCCTCCTTCCTTTGCTAAAGCCTCTCATAGAAGCCCCATGTTCCTAATAGCCCTATGGCACTGGACTGGCAGAGCCACTTCAGAGTGTGACCCACCGTCTACCTGCTGAGTATTCCTCTAGCTGAGGAACAATAGATACATGGGGGACAAAGTGGAGTCACTTGCCCAACAAGACAGAGCAAGAGGCAAAACCTATTTGTTCTCACAGGACACATTTTTCAAAGCATTTCAGGCCTGCTTTTATCAGTGAGTGACATTTTTGCTAAATTATCCCCTCTCAGGGGTCAGCGAGGAAGGCCAAAGTCCACCTTGCCAGGGTCATGGATTCCAACCTGGTTCACTTTCCCTTCTAGAGCCTGTTTTATCTCTCCAACACCCAGGCACTGAGCTGTTGTCAGAAGCAGAGGCACTCCAGAGCTGCGATATAAATGATGATTATTATATTATCAAATAACATTGCCAAGCCTGGCCAGCTCCCTACAACAGTGGTAGCGGAGGCAAGCTACAAAATTCAATATTGATAAATTGTATATTGTCTTCTGGAACCATCACTCTGCCTGACAGCCACTCTCCAAGCCTCCTACCATTAGTAGCAAAGAAGGGGGAGAGACTGGTTTGTGATGGCCCCTGGAGGGTGGGGAGGCCAGGCAGAGGGAAAATCAGAGAAGGCCAGCGAACCTTGAGGAAGATGAAAAATCCTCAGCACCCACCACTTCTACAGCCTCCCCCGCTTGAACCAGCCTACTTCAACCAGAAATGCTCCCTGCTTGGGGCTTCTGCACTAGCTGTCCTCTGTGCCCAGAGTGCATTCCCAGCTAACTGCATGGCCAGCTCCCTGGCCTCCTCCTGCTCCTTGCTCAGCGAGGCCTCTCCTGACCACTCTATTTAATACTGCAGTTTACCCTCCACGCGGCCCCTTCACTCTGCTCTACTTCTTCTTTTTTCCATTGCACTTATCACCTTCTAGCATATTATATAATTTATTTATTATGTTTATTGTTTTTTCTGTTTCCCACCTCTGGCGTGTAAGCTCCACAAGGGCAGGGATCTTCGCTTTGTTCACTGATGTATCCCAAGCACCAGTAATAGTGCCTGACACAGAGGAGGTGCTCAATAAATATTTGCTGAATGAATGAAGATAAAAGTAGAATGGTACATGTTTTGGTCAGACCCATCTGATTAATTCCATCATTTGGGGCCGGGAACAGGGAGAGATGGGTCATCATTTCAGTGTTCTCCATCTTTTGGCAAGATGGCTGGTGAACGCGCCACATCCTCCTCTGTCTCCATTGCAGCCTAAAGAATGTGCCAGTCAGGAGAACTCTGACGTTTCAATGGGGTGTCTTCTGCTGAACTCCAAGCACCTTCCCAACCTGTGCTCAATGAAGTTGCTTGGCAGTCCTCCACAAACTTCAGTCCCCTACTCCAGGCCACCTCAGACTAAAAAACCAACCTCTAGAGCCATGGTTCTTCAACTTGAGTAAGCATAAGAATCCTGAGAAGCTGGTGATTCTCACAGACTCTGATTCAATACAACAGAGAAGGACCCAGAAATAGGCATTTTAACAACATCCACCCCCACTCCCAAGTTGTCTGCAATAACAAATATTATTTGGGTTGCACCTTTAGGAACTTTGGTGCATTGCAGATAGATAGGTAGGTGATTTATCATTAAGGGAGTCCAACTGCTATTTCTTCTCAATATATCTAACTTAAGTATGTGGCTGTGCCCGGGATTAGGACCAGAAGAAATGGATCTAAGAGTGGGTTTATCCAGCATAAGTCAGGGGAGTGGCCTGTGCCTGCACTCCACTAGATGCTTCCAACTGCCAGGTACAACACAGACTCTTGTCCAGACAGGTGCTAATGGACAAAACTGAAAGAGACTCAACATTTCAACTACTGTTCCTCAAGGCAACCGTTCCTTTCCAGGAAGGGTGACTATTAAGCAGATATTCCCAAAAGGATGACACAATGAGCATCCATCAGACCTCAGCATAGAGGCTCCCGCATTCTCTGAGAGGCCTGGGAGGATGGAAACAAGCCAGAGGGAGCAGGGTTATTGTGGCTGTCCCAGAGCCCTAGGAACAGTAAGAGGGCTCTGGAAGCCTAGGCAAAGGCGCTCAGGAGGATGATGCAGACAGGGATAGGAAACACCCTGTCAGGTCTTCTTTCACTTTTGTTCTCTTTCTTCTTTGGCTCCTCCACTCTTTAGGAACTTGCTAGAGGCAAGCATTATTTCTGCCCATCCCACAGAGAGGGAAAATTGGGTCACTCAGATGTAATATAGCTAGGTCAGACCCCAGGACTAGGGATTGAAAAGGAGCCCTGGGTTCCCTCTACTTCCACTAGGTTAAGTTCATAACATTTACCTGGAGGTCTCCAAAGATCAACTTTATCTCCTTCAACAATAACAATAATAATAGTGAGCAACTTTTACACAGCATTTCCCTTATATCAGGTGCTATATTAACTCATCTAATTTACCAGCTCTGTGAAATGGGGACAATTATTATACCCATTTTACAGATGAAGAGACTGAAGCAAGGAGAGGTTAATCAGTGAGAGGAACTGCTGAGATTCTAACCTGGCAAACTGGGCTAAAGAGCCCATTCTTTAAAAAAAAAATTAATTTACTTATTTAATTGAAAAATAAAAATTTTTATACATTTATTATGTACAATATGTTTTGAAATATGTACACATTGTGGAAGAGCCTCAATTGAGCTAATTAATATATGAATTACCTCATATACTTATTTTTTGTGGTGACAGCATTTAAAATCTTCTTAGTGATTTTCAAAAATATAATACATTGTTATTAACTACAGTCACCATGATGTACAATAGATCTCTTGAACTTATTCCAAAAACTGAATTCTTGATTTTACCCCAAACTTGCTCCCCTCACAGTCTTTCTCAAGTAAAGGCAGAGCCCACTCTTTAACTACATTGCTTACTCACTGATTCTGGCCTAGAGATGGCATGCTAGTTGCTCCAAGTGATAAATCCAAAACTAGGTCTAAGTCTCCTAAATTCCAGGACAGTTCTTGGGACTTGAGCCCCCCACCATAGAATCAAGAGCAGGAAAGAATTTTATGAAGTCAGTAGAGTTCACGTACCCCCTCAGAGAAATTTTAAGCTGTCTAGGTAAGCTGGTCCCTTAGTGTCCTATTCTATAAGCTCTGAACCTGGAATAGTTCTATTCCAGGGGGTCTCAAATTTATATATTTCACTATCACTCAACATACAACTAATGAGCACCTACTCAATGCCAGGAACTGTGCTAGGCCTGCAAAAGGGCAATGGAACTACAAGCAGATTATTGTTGTGCAGCAGGTTGGCACTTAGGAGTCACCCAATAAATGCTAACACACACTCATCTCCTACGTTCCTTCCTTTACAAGCTTTAAAAACTTTACATCTATGATCTCATGTGATCAGCCTAGAGAGATCTCAACCTAGAGAGAAACGGTGAAACCCAGCTTTGGAGAAGTGCCTTATCAAAGATCACATAGAAAATCAGCTGCAAAGCCAAGGAATGTAGAGCTGCTAAGTCTTAGTCCAGGGTTTTGTTATCTACAGTACATAATGTCTCCAATCGTTTTATAAGTAATCCCTTTTTCATTAATCTTTATATTTTGCATAAGTCTGAATTTTTAATATAGTAACCTTATTAATAACTGAACCAATCTACAGAGAATTCACTCTAGGAAACCTGAGCCCTCAGAATCCTCTTGGATTCCCCAACACGACTGACCCTATGATCAAGCACAAAAGCAAAGGAACCCAAGAGTCCTATGTTCCCATATCTTTTCTTCTAAAATATTATTTACTATTAGCTTTATCATTGACCTAGAAGCTGAACCCAGATAAGCAGACTTCCAAGATTCTTTCACTTGGTGAAAGCATGTGAAGAGTGTCCCTACCCTCAGGCGTGACCCAAAAATTCTATCAAGGCTTCTGCTCCAATAAACTCCCCTCAAGAGAAGGGAGTACCTCCCCCATTGATTGTACCCGGTTTCCATATGACCCTGGGTCTGCAGACAGCTAAAGTACAAGCCTCCCACCGTGACCACAGAGGCCTGGACCAAGGACCCCAAATCTCTCTGACATGTCTAATGGATTCACTCAGTTGATCTTACATTGTACTTTACACAAATGATCCACTCCAGAGCATACATTGTAATGACTATTTGAACATGCCCAATTCTCTTCCAAACTGTGAACTCCTCTGGCAGAGGGATCTGATCTGATCTTAGCCCGGCACCTTGCACAGTGCCTAATACAAAAAGCAGTGCTCAGAAAGAGTTACTGCATGACTAGCAAATGCCACCTGTTACAGATACCATGCTGCCCAAATTACCCATGCCTAGAGTCATTCCCTTAGGGCCTTCTGCAGATAAATGTGCTACTCTTACCTATTAATAGTTTAAAGCATTATGTTACCTGGGAAGGAAACAATGAACAAACACATTAGCACTGATCAGCTGATATGATTTATTCACCATCTCCTAACAAAATAAAGCCGTTTGGGAATGGGAGTAGGAAAACAAAATATGATTAAGAAAAGCAGGTAAAGTTCCAGCTCTCAGGGTGCCACAGTGAAGAGGGATCTGACAGCTATAGGGGTTAACACAGGACTTGATAGTCCCCTGAAGTTAGCTCTTTATAAAAGGAGAGTAGGTAAGTGTTGTCAACTCAATCCATCCAGGACAATCTCTGCACCAAATTTAGCAATAAGGGAGCCAAGTATTCCCAGAGACACTTGCCTGCTTTTGCTGAGGCAAGACTCTCAGCCTTGGATCTTCTAGTTTCACCTCCTCCTCCCTTCCCTCTGCAGATTGCAGAAAGAAATCTCAAAGACCAACCAGCTATTTCTCTCTCTCAGCAGGTCCTGCTTAGGAGGAAACAGAGTTGGCCAATAGGATACTGGCTCAAATCAGCTTCGCCTATTTGGAAGTCCCAGCTAACCAGATCCTGTGAGCACAGAAGGAGATAAGGATGAGGGGAGTGGAAGAGCTCAAAGTACATTCCTCACTGCTTACTGCCAGAGCTGGATCCAAGATCACTGGTTTACTGCCAGCTTGGTAAGACCTTTTGATAAGCTGGTCAATTAAGTCCAACTGAATACTTCCTCCTATCCTGTACCTCTATAAGGTTCCTATCTCAATTACCTCCCTGTACACAAAGAAAGACAAAGAAGGATGTGTGTGTGTGTGTGTGTGTGTGTGTGTGTGTGTGTGTGTGTGTGTGTGTGTGTGCGGGAGGGGGCCTGGGGGTAGTGGCACATTTTTGGTTTTTTTTTTAGACAGCAGGATCTTGCTCCGTCTCCCAGGCTGGAGTGCAGTGGCATGCTCGTAGCTTACGGCAGCCTCAAACTCCTAGGCTCAAGCAATCCTCCTGCCTCAGCCTCCTCAATAGCTGGGACTACATGCTTTTTTTCTTTTTAAAATAAAGAATAAATTTTTTAAAAGACTGCATTGTGGTGTGGTGGAAAGGAAACTGGACTAAAAGTCAAGATATCTAGCTCTCTGGCCTCCCTCAGCTACTCACAACGTCTGTGACCTCAGGCTGGCTACTGCACTTCCCTGAACCAGTTTCCTCATCCAAATGAGGGTGCTGGCCCAATAACTGCACCTACTGAGTTGCTTCTATATGGTCAGCATTTTGAGAAATGCTTTATACTTATTTCTATTCCTCATAAAAATCCTATGAAGTAGTTATTATCTTCATTTGCACAACAGAGGCTCAGAGGGGATAGGTGACTTGCCAAAAGCTATGCAGCTAGCAAGTGGCTGAGTTTCAAGGTCCGTTTTTTCAGATCCCAAACCCATTAAGCCATATGCCATTGTACATGACCTCCAAACTCCCTTTCAGCTCTAATGCTCTGGACTTTCTTGAATCATCTCTCAATGTCAGTTTTTCTTCATTGATCTGTTCATAGTATCAAGATCTAGAAGCAAAACTGCCCAACTTGCACTTTCTATGGCCATCGAGACAAACGCTCCCAATTATTCAAGGATCCTAGATCCCTGGGGCTAGAAGAGGCCTCTTACCCCCTCCACACATTTACTCTTCCATTACTCACACAGGAGAAAAGTCAAGGAAGGCCTTAAGGAATAGAAGGCTTCCTGAATTCACCTACCTCCTTTATTTTTTCTATAATAACTATTAAGGCAACTAAACTTGTTAATGTAGCAAAGTGTTTATTACTTCTTGTTTTAAAAAATAAGTGTTTATTTATTCCTGTGTGCGTGATCCAAAAGTCAGTAGGGCTTAAAGTTGACTGTACTCCTTACCATCAGGGCAAGCCCATTTTCACTGTGTGCTAGCCAGTGCCGCCCTAGGACCCAGAGGCCTCTGCTGAACTGGTGAGCATACACATGCACTCTGATCCTATCCTTTAGTAACTTCCACATTCTAAACAAATCACAAATACGGCAAAATAATTGTTACCAAACAAAGAAAGTGTTAAAATAGAAAATAAGATCCATAAACACTGCAAAGAAAGAGAGAAAGAAAGAAAGGCAATTTGTTAAAACAAAGTGTTATGTAATTCTTCATCAAAAAACTTGCTGTTGGCCGGGCGCGGTGGCTCACGCCTGTAATCCTAGCTCTCTGGGAGGCCGAGGCGGGCGGATTGTTTGAGCTCAGGAGTTCGAAACCAGCCTGAGCAAGAGCGAGACCCTGTCTCTACTAAAATTAGAAAGAAATTAATTGGACAACTAAAAATATATAGAAAAAATTAGCCGGGCATGGTGGCGCGTGCCTGTAGTCCCAGCTACTCGGGAGGCTGAGGCAGGAGGATCACTTGAGTCCAGGAGTTTGAGGTTGCTGTGAGCTAGGATGAAGCCAAGGCACTCTAGCCCAGGCAACAAAGTGAGACTCTGTCTCAGAAAAAAAAAAAAAAAAGCTTGCTGTTGGAGAAGGAAAAAAATTCTTCAACTTGCCTCCCCTTGTGCCAATAGGTAATGAAGAGAAGTCATTCTAACTCTAAGCAGAGTAATACCTAAACCATACCAGGTATAGTAGTCACTACAAAAGGGAAATACAGACAGGCACAAGGATCTTCCAGAAAAGACACAAGATTTAGATACTTAGATCCTTAATTTAAAAAAAAAAAAAAAAAGGCTATGTATCTCAGAGAACAAGCCCAGACAGAGGTCAGAAATAATAGGGGAAAAGTTACCCTAGAGTTTAATCAAAAGAGATCTGTCAATATTTGGGTTTTTCTGCAAGAGACCATCCAATGGAAGCAATTAACATAAAGCAAATTCAGGTGAAGAGCCACAGTTTGTCCGGTGCTGGCAAGGGAAATGGTACTCTCATACGTTACTAGAAGTATAAACTGGTTTAGCCTTTGTGGAGGGCAACTTTCATCTCCATTAACATTTAAAACTTCTCTCCAGCAATTCTACTTCTAGGCATTTATTAGAGAAATAATTCAACATTCTTGATGATAGCATTGTTTATAATAATTCCCATCATTAGGGAACTAGTTATATGAACTATAGACATTAGTTCTTTAGAAGAACGCTAGATCTTTAGGCAGAGACATGGAAAAGGTATAGTATTAGGACATTTTCAAGGTATCTTATTAAGAGAAAAAAGTTACAAAACCCTATGTATAGTGTGTTCCCATTTATGTAAAAATAACCACCACAAAACACTCACAAAACCATACAGTATCCCTACACATACATAAATGTAAAGAAAAGGGTCCAGAAAGATACACACCAATTTTATGACAGTGATGACAAGAATCTGGGGAGTAAGCATCAAAGAGGTCTTCCCTTATCTATATTATTTGAAATTTGTTTAGGAATGTATTCACATACAGTGAATAATCACAAATAAAATTTAAAATGAACTAAGATATAAAGGCTACCTATACATATGAAATGAAAGACGTTTAAGATGTTATCCAACACCAGGCATAGTATAATCTCCAGTTAGGGGCAGGGGAAGGGTGAGGATGAACATCAGACTAGAGTAAGAGGCATGAGTTCAGATCTTCACTCTGCCACTGACTGGTCCCATGATCACTGGCAAACTGCTTAATCTCTCCAAAGCCTTGATTTAAGAATTATCCAGCTGGTTCATGGGGAGCTATGAGGTTTAAGTGAGAATGTATAAAGCACTTCCCATAGAACTCGCTACAGATAAGCACTCAATAAGTGGTAGCCATTATTTGTATTATTAATAATACATTCTGTATCAAAAATTGGATCCCTGAGATCATTTCAAAGAGAATCTATATGACATTTGATTATGATTTAGTCTTTATATTAATCATTATTCTTTTTCAAATTACTAACTCTGTGAGTTTCAGTCATTAAATTTTCGAGCTGGAAAGAATCCCAAGAATTCATCTAACCTAGTGGTGCCCAAATCCGCTGCATGATAGAATTAGTTAGAAAGCTTTTGAGGGGAGGGGGGAATATTCCAAGACTCCACTTCAGACAGGATTAGAATTTCTGAAAGGTGGGATCAAATGATCTCTCTTTTTTAAAAAGACTTTCTATACCTACATATGTACACATACATGCATAGAACATCCTTAGGAAGGGGAAATGAGGGACAAAGGCAGAAGGAAATTTCATTGTATTCTCTTTTGTAGTATTTAAATTTTATACCTATTGAAAAAATAAATCCTCAAAAAA
>NW_012148618.1:161651-255486 GCF_000956105.1 Propithecus coquereli
TTGGAGTGGGAAGATGGTGGGAAATGTGGGGGGAAAAAAGTGAAAGGAAATACAGCATATATAAGCACAGGCCTGTGCCCTTTTCTCTCCACTCTCCACTACAACTCATCAGGCCTGCCCCTCTTGAAGAATTGGCTTCAAATCCCATTCAGAAGCCTAAGGAGTAATATCCTATTTAGTTGCCTATCTTACTTATCACATAATTATCTTACTCACCATCACACTTTTTGCAACTTTTAAAAAAATAAGAGCTTCTTTCAGAGAACAAATGTTTGCCACAACTAGCAATGTCACAGGCTCTAAAGATTCTACCTTGACATATAGTTATATGTTAATCCACAAATTTACTAAATGGTTGCTAATGTGTAAGGCCTTAGGCCAGTGCTGTTTGTACCTCATTTTAAAGACCTGGGTTTCTGCCCTGAAAGAGCTACCCATTCTGTGTACAGGTAAGAAAGAATAAGTAACAGTGTAAGATGATACAAAAGCAATACAGGCAACAAGCACTACAGGAGTTCACATCTGTGCACATGTGTACACTCAGAGTGAGTTACTGCCCTTTGTTCTGTACAGCATTCCCCCACCTCTGAACTGGAATATAACCCCTTAGATGTATTAGTTCTATCTCATTCCTTCTGTCTAATCCTAATGCCTAATGTGCCTGGTAGATAGTAGGTGCTTAATAAATTAATGATACTCTGTTCTGCATAATTAATATGCAAATATTTTGAATGAATTATTACAGCAGTAATAGTGGTGGGGAATGCCATCTAATTAAGTGAATGGTGGTTAGGGGAATATAAGATAGTCCTTGGCCCTGGTGCATTTCACACTGAAAAAGGCTGGAGTAGCTGCCATCAGGAGGTTCTGCTAACCCACTTTAGTTCTTGGTGGGAGGGTCAGGCAGGGAGGAGTTTAGATATGTTCTGAATACAGTTTTCTTTACCTTTCAGAGGACAAAAGCATTGACAAGCAAGCTGTCCCTTCTTTTTTCAGGTTAGGTCACACAAGAGACCTTAGCAGAGTCCTCTGTGCCAGCCATACACTTGTCGATCCACACCCTCATCTTCCCTTCTCCTGGCCCCATGTAGAACTCCAGTTGTTCTCCTCTCTCTCTACCCCTCAGTCAAGGATAGAAGCCATGCCAGCCAACAGACAACTATTATCTGAAGTCCTAGCTAGGAATTAGTGCTCTAAACCTCCCAGGAAAACAATGATCTAATTTGAAGAGAAGGTTCATCCCTAATATGCTGATAGGACCACAAAGAGCAAACTCAAATGAGGAAAGAGAACATAGATTGAATCTTGAATTTTCCCATCCTGGATTTTTCTTGGTTCTCTAGGACATAGTACACACTACAGGATTAGCATTTATTTATCTAGAAAAAAACCTTCAAGATACCTCCCCTGGCCTTGGGAAAACTTTAATGATTCCGAACAGATAGGACTTTACCTCCTAAAGAAATCCTTCAGTAGAGCATCCCACTGCCTTGCAACAAGGAAGTTCTCCTTCATTTCTAACCTAAAGTACTCCTATTAAAATTGAAATTTATTTCTTTAGAACACATTTAAGGCAGCAAATTAGCATCCTCAGTGTCATTATTTTTCAGGTTATTCACGCATGCTAATGTTTGAGATTCACAGCCCTACCTCCTAACCTTTAGAGGCTTCAAGACACTTTCATTTCTCCGGTGCTAATAATTCAAATTATTTTCCTTTTTAATAGGTTCCATGTTTTCCCTTCTCTGTCTTTTCATACCTCTCTCAGGTTTCTTTCCACTCTTAGATTGTTCTTTCCTCCTTTATTCCCCTTCCCCCTACTTTCCCTTTCCTAAATCTCCTCTCCTTAATGGACAGAAGCCTTGCTTTATCACCCCCCATTTTTCTGACCTGGCAGTCTTCCCTGTAGGAATGTTAATTAGCATGTGGGATTTAATTAATTCAGCAGCTAATTAAAAATGAGAGAGGAAGAGTGGGAGAGGAGGAGGGCGGGACAGACAGAGCCCGCTTCAGTGCAGAAGGCACTGCAGATGGTTCTGGGTTGGCTGGCACGATGCCACCGCCCTCCAAACCCCCCAACCGCATGCACAGCGAGGGGGGAGGGGCAAAAGTGATGGGCATAGGCTGGCAGTCTCTAGACAAACTCATTCAGTCCTGCCGCTGCTTTGTGCTGGGGAGAGACAGAGGGAGAAAACAAGAGAAAGGGAGGGAGAGACACAGACAGACCCGCACTCAGGAGCCAAAGAATGAGGCACTTACACCGAATAACTCCTCTCCTCTTCAACACTGGAAGAAGCCAAGAGGAGAGCTTATTCATCCCAACGTCTTGGGGTTCCCTGGCTCCTAAGGACTACTGAGGACAAGATGGGAAAATATAGCCACTGATCTTCTGGAGAAAAAGGGATAGCTTACTTTGGCAACCAGGGACCTCCTGTGCTGCCATTCTTCCTACACCATGCTGCTTCCTCAGCAAGAGCAGGCAATGAGGAAGACAGCTATTGAAAATGAAGGACGGGATGGGGTGGGGGGAGGAGTGAGTGGGCACAGATGGGCAACAGGAAGCAAATGGACAAGAAGGAGATTTAAATGAAGAGGAATGAAGGGTGTACATGAAGGGAAGGGAGAAGTAGGGAAAGGCAAAGAAGAAATAAATAATGGAAGGAAGAGGAGGAAGTCAGGGGCAGAGCCATGCTTTGTTTGCCAAGATGGAAAAAGAGGGACGAAGAAGGATGGAATGTCTGTGCAGAGGACTTCCACATGCTGATCCCACCCAGCCCAGGCCAGGCACAGGGAATGGCAGCACTGCAGGCAGAGGGCAGGAGCAGATCCTTCTGAGGGTCAATCAAGCTGCCGGAGACAGGGAACCCATCCTGCAGGATCTTCCTAAATACTGGATATTTCTGCCAAACCAGGAATTTATCAAAGGCAATGGAGAAAAGCTTCCAGATGAACAGAAAAGGAGGCTAGAATGACAGGAGGCTGCAAAATCCGATTCCAGGAGCTCCAGCAGGGAGATGGGTGAGGAATGGGATTTTTAGCAGCACCCAGCTGGCTTTCTAGGGACATCATCTGATACTCTGAGGGGAAATACACCCTTTAGGGCATTGATTTGAGAATGTGAGGGATGAGAAAGAGAGAAAAGGCTTAGTCTCAGAAAGCACCCCTTTGGTAGCAGGCATCTAGGAAGCTTTAGGGCTTACAGCCTTAAGAAGGACTACCTAAAAGGGCAAGAAGGAAGTCTGCCATCAGCAACGAATTATATAAGACCCGACTGAAGGAAAGTGAGAAGGAGGGCGGGAAGCCGGATGAAGGTTTTCTGGTGTTAACTGCCATAGAACTGAATGCAGTGACAGAGAAGGGTCATTGTAGCTAAGAGACAGGGTTTTTCTGGCTAGGAATTCAGATTTGATCTTTTTACCACCTAGGGCTTCCTGTAAGAGCCAGCAGTGAGTAAATCAAAATTGGGAGAAAGGAAGCAGAAACTTAGGGACTTTTTATTCTCCAGAGCCCACCCGTGGGGCTAAACCCAAGGCTGGTGGTAGGTGAAACAAAGCTGTTCTCAGGGTAAGTTGCTATAGGCTCAAAGTGAAAACATATGAATGCTTTCTAAGCCTATTTTCTCTTTTAATTAACGATAAAAATTATAAGAACATTAATTAATATAGCCACATTAACGGTTTTACACTGGAGACAAATGCTTTAAGACTTAGGGTTACCAGTGTTAGTGGGAAGGAGGAGGTGGTCCACACAGCGTTTTTTTGTTTAAATGATCCTGGAACTGAAGAGTTTGCTACAAATGAGCAGCAAGGAGAATGGAGATTCCAGAGTTCCAGCATCCACCACCAAGTGCCATCCAGCCCCAACGTATTTCTGAAGGGGAAGAAGGCTTAGGAGAAGGAATATGCTAGTCAGCGGTAAGGTCAAATTAAATCTGGAATGGGAATTCATTCCCTATGTTGGCACTCTCGAAGCCCCTCTGGTAGGCTGGCCTGTGTAGGGCCTATGGGAAAGCTAGCCCCCTCCTGGTGAACCAGGTCCCTCACCCAGCCAGCTTGGCCCACACCCTGGCTCTCCCACTGCTGGTGCTCTCCCTCAGCAGGCCAACTGAAACTGGCCATGTTGCTGCCTTCAAAGGCTGTCAGTAACTCTGGGGATGAAATGGGGGCATTGGTTTCCAAGGGGTAGTAAAGGAAAAGTCAAACTAGATGTCAGAGAATATAGGTTCTAATGATTTATTTGTACAGTCTTAAATCACTTCCCCCATAGAGCCTGTAAGTGGAAGAAAACAAAACTCAAATAATTTTAGCTACAGCACTGTAAGTATCTAGAGAAGAAATAGTTAAAACTTAATTTATTACTATTCAAAAGGATACGAAAGCTGAAAAGTCTCTACCGTTCACTGCAACAAATATTTATTAGCCTTGCTTTTAAAAGAAGGATCTAAGCAGAGATCATTGTCTATGTTACATGAGACCACAATTCTAACTAGAGTCCTTTGACTAGAATAAGAGAGATTTCTAAGAAAGGCAATAAGAAAATCAGTTGAGGAAACAAATAGGCCACTGGCCTCTGCCTCCACCAATATACATACACACCTTAGGAAGACAAGAGAGGCAGGCAAGAGACAGGTCTCCACAGGCACCTCCACAGCTGAGATAATAAGGTGAGGGGTGTGGTGTTCTAGTCCCCACTTTTCCCTGTGGCTCTGGCAAACTGCCTCTCTGTAGTTCAGGAGTCAGCCTTGACTCACAGATGCTGGGGAAATGGAAGCCAGCCATTCTGGGACTGCCATTGAAGTAAGAAAGATCTCCTCCCACCAGAGAATCAAGAAAAGAGGCCATACTGTCCATACTGTAGACCATCCCTAGGACACACACAAGGCAAAGAAAGACACAGCACTATCCAGGGAGTTACCAGGATGCTATTAATTTATAAAGAATAATCTAATAAGAGGAAAATTAGCCATGCTAGAAATTGGATAATTTTACAATCACTAATACTGCTAAATTAGCTGAGGGTTCTATGGTACTGGTCACACAATGAAAGGTTTCCAAATAAAGAAGCAAGGTGAGGCAGGAGCTGGGGTAATCTTCTGATGAGCTTGGGCTACATTCTGGAAAGGCTAAACAATCAAGGGAACTGGGCTGAGTGGAGCAACCATGTAAATTCAGCTGACTTAAAGGGAGACATGGAATGACAGAAAGAGGAAGCCAACTACAAAATCGAGCTGAGGTCCTGTAGCCAGAATTGTGCTCAGCAATGACCAGAAAGCCAGGGTGCCTGTCACGTAAGTGTCATAGCTGCCCTGGCAAGGACCTTCTGAGGACACAAAAAAAATCAATAACAGGATATCTCCAAAAGGACCACAGAACAGGTTTTAGAGCATGGTTTTCCTTCAGTTTTCAAAAATTACAGGGTAACAAAAGTACAAGTATCCTTAGCAATCTAACCCAAAAGTTTTTAGATGAAGCCCTTATTATCTGAATTCTTGCTACTCCCTAACTCCCATTTTCCCAGTATGTGGAAGCAAATTCTGTAGACTCAGATAACACAGGATCCCTTGGCGGCTGAACTCTCACTATCCAAATCCAGGAACTGAATAGATGTGGACAGCAAACAGTATCCTCTCTCTCTCATCTCCATCTGTTTCCCTTGCAGAGCCTCGCCACTCTACCTAGTCTTCACTACTGATCCTTCAGTTCTCCTCACCCCATTCTCTTCTAAACCACTCTAATCTACAGCCCTTTTTCATTGAGAGAGTCATCTGTAAGATGCCAAGGGTAGAAGAGATAAAGAAAAAGAAAGGGATAAGGAAGAGTGTAGATTTCAGATAGGGAAGTGAGATGGAGATTCTGCAGACAGAGACAGAGAAAAAGAGAGAGACAGAGAGAGAAAGCAAGAGAGCTGGAGTGGGGGAGGGGAAGAAGATAGCACTGCGGAAAAAAGAGCGCCACAAAATTAATTTGAGGAAGGGAACAGTGGAGGAGACGTTGGTGGAATAACAATCAGGCAGCAGAGGGCTAGGGAAAGAGGGAGGGTGATGGGTGGGAAGGGATGGTGTTGGGGAGGAGGGCCTTGCCTGCAGAGCAACAGCAGCACCACCTATGGGTATGGTGAAGGGTTGCAGACAGCAACAAAAGAGACCCCTGACTGGGCATGGCAGTCTGGGGTACAGGTGGGGAGGGAGAAGCATGGCCTCTACCCTTCAAACCTCTCAGTTACACAACACCCAGGCTAAAAGAATAAATTGTATATGGCTCCCCTGGGAAGGCAAGGACATAACAAGGTAAGGGAGGGAAGACAGAGAACTCCTGGCTTTTTCCAATGCAAGGGGCCCTCCCCTTCAGAATTCAGGCAGTAGGAAGGAGAAGGGTACGAAAAAGGAGGAAAGCCAGGTACTCAAAGGAACGTGAGTGCCTGCTTCTTCTTTCATTAGTTGGAGAAAGGATTTTTATCTTCATTTCTAAGTGATTTTCTTTCCCCACTGGATGTGGGAGAGTACAGCTCCCTCCCTGGGGCAATGAATGCCCCGCACTCAGCTGCTTCCTCCCAGCATGGCCTCAAAAACTCCCAACCACCATTAGAAACCCCCAGGGAGCCACCAAGCTCTGAGAAGGAAAGGAAAGGAAGGGTCCCCCCCACCAGCCAAACAGACCAAGTGGGAGAGGACAGGGTAGAGAGCATGAAAGAGAGAATGCAAAAGCTCTGCAGAGGGAGGGGAGAGGGAAATGTGATCAGTAGTATTTGTTGTGCTTCCAGGGAGAAAGGATCCGTCACATTTTTAATAATAATAAATACATGAAGACAGATTTGCCAGCACTGCTCTGGCTCCTTGGGAAGTGTGGGGGAGGGGAGCCAATGCAGCTGCAGCACAGACCAATATATCTCCCTCCCCTCCCCCATTAGATAGGCTCAGTATTGCAGCAGCCTACCCCTCCCCCTCTAACCGCAGTCCTCCCCTTCACAGCCCATCCTTTCCATAGTTCCTTCACAGAGCTCTGCCCCACACTCCCCCCACTCCCTCTAATCCTACTGTATCCTTTCAGCTCTGGTCCTCATTTAACACTGCCTCGATGTAGCTTGAAGAAGTCCTAGTACCCACATCTTAGATCTGCTCCCCAAATCCTGAAGGCCCACTCTTTTTTGCCAGTTCCTTTCACTAACAGCAATCTTCCCCCATACAACACTTCCACAGAAGGAATACAGCACATTAAAAGCATTTCCTGGATTCTACCAAAAGGGATTGCTTTTCTCCCCATTTTTATCTCAATGTGACCTCCTTTCTCATGTCCCTCCTTAAATATAATGGCCATCAAATGTGCTTGTGTTTAGGGGGTGTCAGGGCCTCAGGACTCGGTGACTACTGCCACCTATTGACCCAAATTTGTTCAAGATAGACCTTTAATACACTTCTTACACGGCGACACTCTGTTATTTCAAAAGCATCAATAGCTTAAACATGCAAAGGCATGGCTCTTGGGGCTTCTCTGAGACCCTCTGAACAATAAGATCAAAGACATACAAAAGCAAGACTGGGCAGAGAGCCAGAGTAATGATGCCTTTCCCCACACAGAGGCAGAAAAAGAGGCCCAAGGAATAAAAAAGCAATTTTAAGTCTCCTCAAGGGTCTCTAAGCAAAGGACAGTAGGGGAAAGAGTTTTCCTCAAGGATTGGTAAAAATTTTGCGCATCGTAATATGAATGATGTCACCAGTGGAGCAGAATGCAAGATTCTACCCATATGCCTCCATTCGAGTTGGCCAAATTGTTGCCATGAATCTGGGGTTTACAGACCTAATAGATTCCAGAGAGGACAGGGGACATTCAGGAGTGTGGTTGACTCTCACCCAATCTGTACCAATCAGAACTGAATACTGGACAGATAAATTGAACTCTGAAAATGGACAGGTCTATACCACGCAGCTGAGTTGGTTTAGCTATGTACCGTCCACCAACCCAAGGCAAGGAATGAGGAGAGCTTGAACTCTCCATGGTGCTGAAAACAGATACACTGTAATCAGGTCATCTCATCCTCATAAACAAAACGTATCTTTTCTAGTAAGGTATCTATGAAGACTGTTGTGAACTGTTGTGAACCACGCCCGGCCAAAATCCTAAAATTCTTAGTTCCTTTGCTCTACTACCCTAATAGTGGTTCTTGAACTATGTTCTGAGGAATTCCAAAGGTTCCTTGGAGCACCTCAGGAATCTTGAGAAAAGGGATCATAAGAACATGGAACTTCAGGACTCCTCAATTCCCACTTCAATCAAAGTAACCCCACTTATGCCTGTTTTAAATATTGAGAATCCGGCCAGGTACGGTGGCTCACACCTGTAATCCCAGCACTCTGGGAGGCCAAGGTGGGAGGATCATTCGAGCTCAGGAGTTCGAGGCCAGCCTGAGCAAGAGCAAGACCCCATCTCTGCTAAAAATAGAAAGAAAATTAGCTAGACAACTAAAAATATATAGAAAAAATTAGCCGGGCATGGTGGCGCATGCCTGTAGTCCCAGCTACTTGGGAGGCTGAGGCAGAAGGATTGCTTGAGCCCAGGAGTTTGAGGTTGCTGTGAGCTAGACTGACGCCACGGCACTCTAGCCCGGGCAACATAGTGAGACTCTGTCTCAAAAAATAAATAAATAAATATTGAGAATCCATGTAAAATTCTGTCAAACAATACACTCTAAAGAGTGTTTGATGACTCTAGTACAAATATTCTCCGAAATAATTCAACTTTTTGTTAGAAATCTCTTTCAAATAGTGCCTAAAAGCCAGGGAAAACAAGATGCCATGGGATTAAAGACTTAATTGAATTAATGTAAGATCCACAAAGGCAGGGATTTGCCTGCTCTGTTGACTGCTATACCACCAAGAGGTCAAAACAGAGGAATTGTAGTTTCTTTGAAAGCAAGGCCTTTAACAGAAACGGGGCAGTAGGGATGGGGGAACTAGTGGTCATAAACTACCTACAAATATTTTCTAAAAAGAAAAAAAACACCCCTGATGATTTTCACAAATCCCAGAACACTTGAAGTCCTCCACCATCAGCATTCCCCAAGCACTGGTTCTCCAACTTATTAGCTGTTTTGACCTTAGACAAATTGCTTACCCTCAGCTTCCTCACTAGGAAAATGGAAATGTCATAAATTTTGTAAAGGAGTAGCACTTCCTTTCCCCTGGTAGTTCCCATAATCCAAAAGTCTTAATAAATTACAAACAAATGCAGTAGTCCTAACTAACAAGCAAATGTGGTGGTCCCAACTAAAGCATTTTTGAGCTGAACCACTCGAAGTTAGTTCGGCCAGAGAGGAAAAAAAATTTCTAAATTTCTTGTGGCGTTTTGTAGATTTACTTGAGGAAACATAAGTATGAGGGTCCAGGGCATGTTAGGCTCCCTCAGATCTACCAGGGACTAAAAGTTAGAGGTACCAGAAGTAAGCCCATCTTGATGTCACTCACAAAAGCGCTAGGCTCTTTGACTTGGGAGAGAATCTCAGAGATTCAGTTTAATATATTCATTCTCAAGCTGAGGAAAAGTAAAGGCCAGAGATAGCAAGTGATCTGCCCAAAATCAGAGTTAGCAGAAGGCATCCAGAGGTCCAGTCTCCCAACTACTTTCTACCAGGCTGCAGCTGACTGAAAAGAGACTCCTGCCCCAATCAGGCAGACTAAAATAAATCCAAATTCATAGATTCAGAATCAACAAGGTTTTAGTGACATAATGACCCAAACCAGGAATGCTAGACACTAAAATCAGATGTTCGTGAGAGTCAAAGCCTTTTAAAAAACTCCAATGGGCTAGGTGGGCACGGTCGCATGAGCCTATAGTCCCAGGAACCTGGGAGGCTGAGGCAGGAGGATCATCGAGCCCAGGAGTTTGAAGCTGCAGCGAGCTATGATCGCATCTGTGAATAGCCACTGCACTTCAGCCCGGGAAACATAGCAAGACCCTATCTCTTAAAAAAAACAACAAGAAAAACTCCAACAGATTAACTCTACACTTAATGTCTCTCTCTTTTTATCCCTCGTTTCACTTGCTGTATTATCCAAAGCCTGTGGGATCTCTCACCAACAGAGGTTATTCTCTGGACAGAATTGTAAGATCTCAAATATGTAACTCCCACCAGTCTCCTGACTTGGGTTTGGCTGATATTTCTGTGGGATTTTCATTGTTTTGGCTGTCAAGCTATGAATTTTCTGTCCACCTGCTTATTGATATTCTTTTGAAAACTCTTCATAAAGGGCTGGCCCTTACTGTCTCTGGTAAACCGTGACCTTAGTTAAAGGAGGGTCAAAGATGCTGAAAAACACAAGACTATACTGACTCTTCACTCTAGCCTTCTCATTCACTCTACTATTCTCTACAAACTCAATCAGTAATTGACCAAAGATCAGTCCTATGTTCATGCTATTTTAGAAAGAAAAGAAAAACATTCAGACAAGTGGAGACAAAATAACTCTTGCTGATGTGGAAAGGTTCTATCTTGCTTTTGATTATAGCCAAGCTCCAAGGTTTCCTGAACCATTAATGCCACCTGGTGGCCAGGCCAGATATATTAATAAAACCTAAAATCCATGTAGTTGAGATACCTATATTGCATTGTTAACAAATCATACCGGAAGTTGGGGCAATGTAGGTTGGAAGAGTTGATTATACTATTCTAAAAAATGTTGAGAATATTTTTTATAAAATAACCAATTTCTAGTTTCTAAAATATATTATCAAAGAAAACTATATAAAGCCAAACTTTTCACACTTCCAAAAACATCTCATCTTTTCCTTTTCACTCACTCACCAAAAACACCCCACACCGGCGATTCCAGTTATACAATACATGTGCAAAGGGGGCTTTAATTCGTTAAGTAAAATCAGTTTTATTAGTAAGGATCTTTCCATATGTCCGAAGCAAACAATTAATGAATTCCAAGGAAAAACCTACATATGATGAAATTAGAAGTATCCCAGGATGACAAAAAATATATATAAATATGTACACCCAGAATCACCGCCGCCTCCGAAAACCTGAAAGGAAGGGAAACCAAGAATGAGCCAAAGGACAGTAGGAAAAGCTGAAGGGACAGGAAAAAAGGACATCTAGAGAGAAGGGCTCAACAGAAGTGGGTGTCCCAAGCAGTACTCTCTACCTTCCCAGCACGTAAGACTAGAAGAATGAAATTGAAACGGGATAATGGGCCCTTCAAGTGACACTTTCATAGTTCTATTTAAGGAAGCCTTAACAGGAGCTGTGGGACCATAGAGATGGATTCCAACGATCCCTTGTGTCAATGATGCTGATTTCCAGCTTAGGCAAGGAGAAAAATAAAAGCCCACCTACGGAGATTCTTGCCCAGTACAGAAGCAAATCCTGAGTCCCAATTCATATTCCTCACCTTGCACTTGATCACCTAAGTCCTAGCAGTTCGCTCACCTTTTTTCTTCCCACCTTTCTTAGGTATCTTCTTCCGCTTCTTAACAGGATTGTGATCCTGCAGACAGATGGAGAAGTGAAGGAAAGGCAGTGTGCTTCCCAAATGTCAGCATCCCTTCCCCTGTTCCTCACAGTAATAAGCCCCACATACACTTGGCTGCAAGCATAAAGGTCACCTCCTACTACTGTATCTCAATCTCACCTCATCAAGATGAGCAGTCCCTCCTGTCAAAGCACTGATGTCACTGAAGTGCGTGAGGGAATGAAGTTGTGAGCTCATGGCATTTGCTCGTTTCCGTCGTCCTTTCTCTCGTTTACTGACACTCAAACGCACCATCATGCTCTCCTCGTAGTTAATCCTGCCGGAGAAAACAGACACTGTTCACAGCAAGCTCAGACCACAGAGATGGAAAGCTCCAGCCCAGAACTTGGGCTCAGGTATTTACTCATCCCTTGTTCAGAGAATTCCCAAGAAGTTTCATAGCAGATGAACATTGTATTTAGTACCAATTTACTGAATGCTCAATAAGCTTCCTCAATGAAATGATCTCTATGCTGGAACTTCCCTCATCCCAGAGATAAACCCATAGCACATCCACAGTACTATTAATATTTAAAACATTTTACCAAAAAAATTCATATTTAAGCTCTATAAACAAGATTACCTAAATGGGCCCTTTCGTGCAAATCCATCAACTATAGACTGCATCCGAGCAAAGTTGATGAACATATTCGAGTTACAATTCCTTTTCTACTTTCCTTCCCTGAACTTATCTAGCTCTCTCGGTGCTATCATAAAAAAACCTGCCTTTATTGCTCTCTACACAAAAGTGGGAACTGTGACAGTGAAATATAGAATTTTAAAGTCACACTATGTGAATCTGTATACATTCCTCTTCGTACAGCTTTTGCTTCAGCCTAAACAGTTGGGAAAAACAAAACATTTTTATCAGTTCCTATTCTGTACTTCAAGCTCCTAACTCATAGAACTATCATCTCACATTTTTTTACTCCACTTTCTACATAACGTTGGTTCTCTTGGTAGCAAGTTTAATCACATTCACCTAAAGTATGAGGACCACGCTCCACAGCATAGAAATAATTTCTAATTGCAAGGGCTCAGACCTGTGTTGGTCCTCCTGACTCTGGCGAGTAACATGAGGATGCCGAGCATCACGGATTTCCTCCGGTGCATCTGAGTACTGCTCCTTAAGTTCACGAATGACAGAGCTGCTCAATGCCCGTCTTTTGGCTCGTTCTAGACGCTTCTTCTCCCGCTCAGCTTCTGTTTCGTCTATACGATAAAAATCAGCAGGTGTTATCCCAGAAGAGAGAAAATGCAAAGAGAAATAATTCATGTTGATGAGGCAGCAGCCACAACTCATACCATAATGTACTGGAACCAAGCGTGGTGGAACATATTTCTTAGATACTCCTTTTACAGATTTCTTCCCTGAAGCCTCAGACTGGCCATCCTCTGCTTCGTCTTTTTCCTCATCCTCAGAGCTCAACTACAAAAGGAACATAATCTCCACAAACTTAGGAAGCATTAGACAGACATGGGAGAAGAAACCCAAAAGCTGGAGTACCCTGAGGAGGTGGGAATATAAATAAAAGAGAGAAAAGGGAATCTCATACTCAGCCTTCTAAGGCACAAATTGGAAAATCATGTCATAAGAGAATCCTAGAAGATTGAGGATCACCACAAGGCCCATTCTAGACCCATCAGGAAAAATCAGGAGGCTAATGCAACCCTTACCTTGCTCATCATGTTGCTGGGATGAGGCTTAAAACGAAGTGGATCATTCTCACTAAGGCTGCCTGTCACTGCAGTCTTGACCAATTTGTCAATTTGATACTTCAGTTTTTGGTCCAATGGACGAAGCTTTTCCAAAACCTACAATGTGGTAGTTAAATGTGATTACATCCCCTTCCCCAAATCAAACATACACCAGAGTCCCTATATTAAGGCACCAGATAAGGCATAAAGTAGAGCAAATGAAGAGAAAAATACTTTTTTTATTTGGTTTCCTTACTTTAACAAGAGAATACCCACTTAAATGAGAGCTACCATGTGACAGCCTTGGAGTTGAAGATTTAGAAACCTGCTGGGCATGGTGGCACACACTTGCAGTCCCAGCTACTTGGGAAGCTAAGGTAGGTGGATCACTTGAGCCCAGGAGTCCGAGACCAGTCTGGTAACATAGTGAGACCCTCATCTCAAAAGAAAAAAAATTTAGAAACCTAAAACTCCAACATGCCAAATGTTTCATACCGTGCGAATCTCCACCAGTCTCAAAACTGCAGCATGTCCCTTAAGAGACCCTCCAGAGGCTTTGTCCAGGATAAGGTGGCTCAAATCCATAAGGTACATGAGCAGCAGCTGATCTTTCACTTCCAAGAAGCTGAGACCCTGAGGTGAACAAAACAGTAAGAGATGCAGATTTGGTTTTAGCCAAAGAATCTGGAAGAAGTCTTGGACAAATAGGATGTTTTTTCTAGTTTCCCCCAATCAGTTCATATAAGGTATCTGGAGTAGTCTCAAGAAGTAGCTATATCTAAGATGGCCAAAGGAGAAAATTATGCTAACACAAGAAGCAAACTCAGAGAATTAATGGAAGGACAATAAGAACAAGAAAAACCCATAAAATATATCTCCAAAAAAGACTTATAGCAGGGTTTCTCAATCTCTGAGCTATTGACATTAGAGGCCAGAAAATTCTTTGTTGTGGAGGGCTGTCCTGGGTATTGAAGGTTTTCAGCACCATCCTTGGCCTCTACCCACTAATGCCCAGTCCCAAGCTGTAACAATTAAAAATATCTCCACACATCACCAAATTTTAAATTAATTTAATCAAAATAATTACTGATTTTTATCCCCATACAATGGACTTACATGATACAGGTAAAATGAATGATTTATATGTACTGATATGAAATGAAATCCATGTCAATACAAGTTGTAGAAGGTGTATATAATATGGTTCCAATTGTGGGGGGCATGGGAGTATGATGCACACATTTTTATATGCATAGAAAAACGTCTGGAAGCAGGAAAGGCAAACCCATACAAAAAAAGAAAGAAAAAAAATGTCTGGAAGATAACACACAATTAACTGTTACCCCTAGGAAGTGAGATGAGGAAAAAGAAGAAATGGAGTACTTGTATTGTGAAAGGTATTTTTCCAACAAGTGAATATTACTCTTATAATTTAAAAAGATCTCAAAAAGAAAAACGTATCCCAGTGGTTATCTCAGAGTGGTGATTGTACTGATGTTTCATTTTCTTGTCTGTGCTTTTATGTATCTTCCAAACTAAGATTAGAAAATGTATCACATTTATGGGCAGAAAATCAAGCAAATGCTATACATTTATTTTTTTAAACAAAAGAAAGTAACACATGTACCCACTGACTTAAGTTATAGTTGTTAAATAAAACAAATGCGTATTGTGACTGCATAAAATCAAACTGACCAAGTCCACAGCCTTGGGAAAATCTATTTCAGAGAGGTAAAATACTTTGGCCAAGATTACACAGTAACAGGAATATAGCTGGAATTCAAACTCAGTCTGACTTTAACACCTAAGCCCTGGGTATCTTTAAACCAACATGCTAAGTTCTTGAGAGCAACACTAGTGTGGTATAGAAGGAAAGTAAAAGGTTTAAAGCCAGACAAATTAAGTTCTGAATTAGGCATTTGGTAGTCAAATATTGGGCAAGTCACTCAACCTTGTGACCTCATTCTCCTTATCTGTAAAATATGTATAATACTCCCTTCTTTCCACAAAGAATAATTATGAGGCTCAAATAAGATAATGTGGAAGCACTTTGTAACCAGTAAAGCACCTAGTAAAAATCTTTGGTCATAAAAGAGAAGTCAATAAATATCTGTCCAATAAATAAACAAATATATAGCGATCTAAAAAACATGCTGGCAGTCCACCTGTCTCAAAAAGGCCAATGGATCACATCATGGTACGTAGGACAAAGACAGGTAAGAATTTGAAGAGTAGGTTCTTCTGACATACTTGGGCATTGTCAAGTTCAAATTGGGTTACAAGGGTACGACAGGAAAAAAAAAAGATTTAAAAATAAGAAAAAATAAAAATAGACAATAAAAACAAAAGTGAATGATGACAAAGAAAAGGCAAAAAGAGAATATATTAAAAATGCTGTTACTTATCTTTCTAAAAGCACAAATCTGCTGTAACTCCCATGCTTAAAAATCTTTCAGTAATTCTTATTATAATAATTTCCATACTTTTGCTTACTTATGGAATATTTTGCTTAAGTGATATCTTATGACAAAAGCTCAATATATAAAACAGATAATACCAAAGTTTTTCAGTTCAAGCAGGAATAAGAGGTCTAGAGTCTCCCTTTTATATTGCTCCACACCAATGATCCCTGAGAAGGTTCTTCCAGACCCTAATTTGAAAACTTCAATTTTAAGATGCATGCTGTTCTCATATTTTAACATCTCTTAAATCAAGATGCATCTTTCAATCAATGGTATCTTAGCATTATGTCTTAGATGAAGAGGCAACATGTTTTCTTAGTATATAAATTAAATGGTATGCCACAATTAGTAGCGTCTTAGATTAGATGAAATACGAAAGTAACTCCTCAGTTGGCCTACAATGCTCCTCACAGAGTGACTACTTTTCCAGTCTTAATTCCTACACATAACACAAAGTGTATATCCAACCACAAAAATGACTTATCTCCTTTCCCACAATGTCACCATGCTTTTAGGTCTTTGTGCTTTTGCACATACTGTTTCTTTCTGGCCTTCTGACTCCTATTTATTCCTCAAAATTCTATTACCTCCTCTGAGAAGCTCTGCCTGACTACCTCTGCTCCTCTGGCAGTTAATTCAACTCTCTCCTCAGCTAGCACATCGTTCCTCATGACTCTGTAAGTGATCACTACTAATTACATCTATTGCTTCGATCTGTCTTCCCCCGCTAAACTCCAGCACAGAAACTGGATCTCATTCGTCTTTGAAGCTCTAGTACTTACAACATATAAGATACAGTAAATCTACAATGGAAGAACTAGTGAGAATGTGAAGTTAGGGGATGCTTACACTTTAAGTACATCTTACCCTCTCCGTAGGATAGGCTCCGGCTTGGACTTTTTTTGTCAGTGTTTGCACTTGTGCAGTTACAGCCATCACCTGAAATTAGCCCAAATAAAACAGCTGTTTAGACTACAGCAAGTCATGTCTGTGAACTGTGAAGGGTAAAAGCTGAACAACGCCACCTAAAAGTTATATGAAACATTGAAGTATAGTACTCTCTTTTCAGTTCTGGGAAAGTAGTGGAGAGATGGCACTTCAAAAGCCAGAAAAAACTTTCCACTTCTTGTTAAAGAAGAAACGACCTTTACCAAAGGATGAGGAGGGGATGAGGACTGAGACAGTGGTGATAGGAAGACTGGAACTTTATCTGTACTGGCTGACCTTACAATGCATAGAACTACAGACGGTCCCTGACTTAGAAAAGTTAGACTTATGACTTTACAACTTTAAGAGAATTTGAAAGCAAAACACATTCGGTAGAAACCTTATTTCTCATGATGCTGGGCAGTGGCAGCAAGCCAAAGCTCCCAGTCAGCCACTTTCGACTTCTGATATTTTCAATTTACATTGAGTTTATCAGGATGTAACCCCATAATAAATCGAGGTGCACCTGTATATAAACATATATTAGCTGGGCACCCAAAGGGCAAATCATGTCACCATTCCCAGCATCGGTCTTCCTAGCTCTAAGAGTAAAGGAAAATGATTCAGATGATTTCTTTTTATAGTTTTCTATATTCCTTGCAGAAATCAATTACTTTGAATTCTGGCCTGAAAGAATTTTCATTAAGTCATTTTACTCTTACAGTATTTGGTAGCATTCATATATCTGCCCCCAATTCATCAAAGTTTGAAGGTGAGGCACACAAAGTCAAAACCAATCCGTGACTAATCTATTCCAAAGGGCTGACACTACTCACCTGCTCCTGTAGGTTTTTCAAAAGTGTCACAGCATTTGGCAGGTCTGACTCCAGCATATCCTGAAGAATGAGCAGGAAAAGTAGAGAAAAGTCATTATTTCCTCAGGGTTGAAAAGGCGTAACGTCTGGGATGGGAAACTCCCCTCTTTTCTTCAGACACACCAGGCTTGGGGCCTTCTCATTCCGGTGCACATGCAGCCTCCCCTAAAAGCCAGCCTCTGTGGTTACTGGGGAGGAGCGGTAACTCCCGGCCTGTCTCCCTACTGTTGCTTTTGTCCCGCTGTGTCAGGGAAGCCACCTCCCTGAAGCAACTTCCATCACCGCTCTTCCTTCGTGCCAATAGTTTGCCTCAAGCCGCTGAGAGGAAAGACAATGTCCATAACAGCTAAGGGAGGAAGATTCCACGATAAACTCACCTGCGCCGCCATCTTCGCAAGGCCCGCCCCTTCCGGGGCCGAACTTTCTTAGCGCCAACGTTGACTTGATAGACAACTACCGCTTGCAAATCTAAGCCAATAGGAGTAGGGACTCTTTCACTTCCGTCCTGAACAGGATAGACGAGAGGAGGAGTCTGATTTGGCCAATGGAATAAAGGAACTGGCTAAATTCGTCAGATTTGGGAGGAGCTCTAATGGCGTAAAGTTGCGCTTGGAAAGAAGCATATGGTTGGTAGCTTGAGTAGAATGATTGAAGTTTAACTAATAAAAGATGAGCAAATGATTGACTGAAAGTTAGAAGGGCCAATGGAAAAAAGCAGTTAGCGGAGCGAACTGAGAGCGCATTGGCTCCCGGATGCCGCAGTGCCCAGTGTCTTTTTCACGACGTTTACCTTGTAGTGCCCGAACCCGCCGCTAGGTGACGGGCCTCGGCTTCGCTCTGAGGTACCCACGTTGCGGAATCGCCATTGCTGGCTGCTCCTCCAGCGAGGGCAGCTCGCGATTCCTCACAGATGCCGTGGTCCTTAGATCGATTCTGTGACTGTACTCCTTGTGTGATCATGGACAAGTTACTCAGTCTCTGAGCCTTTTTCATCTGTAAATAAGAGAGTTGGGCCAGAGAAGCCCAGAGCCGGGGTTTAGAAACAGATTACAAGGACCCCTGACCTCTTCATGCGCACCGGAGGGCGCTGTGAAAGCCTCCAGATGCGGCCCCGACACTCGACACTCGTCTCTCCTACCCGTTTGGGGACAAGAAAGGGAATACGTTTTGCAAATGAGGAAACAGTTCATATTTAAATGACTTGCCCCTGGTCACACAGGTCCGCTACAGAACTCGGTACAAACCGAGGCTGTGCATATTTCACTATGCCCCGCCTCATCATTTCTCAATACTTTAAAATATGTCACCTCTCTCTGGCTTCTCACAGGCTGGTGAAGTAAGCTGGATGGGTATTAATTGTCCCCATCATCTGCCTTAAGAAATAAAACATCAAAAGGGCAAATGATGATCTTGAATTTTTACCTGCAATGGCCGAGCTGACCTGGGACTGGAAATCAGATCCCCTAATGTGAAGCTGTCTTATAGAGCGAAGGAAAAAATAACCCCGGTATCTTGGCAGCTGAGGTGGAAGAATCCAGGTTTCTAAGTCTTGCTGGACTCAAGAAGAAGAAAAGAGAGGGTATCCAGTACCTACTCTGACATTTATTTGCTACTTCAGGCCCAGCTCTGGAAGCTCAGGATGCTGTAACAGCATGCTTAGTCAATGTTTATGAGGATTTGTATTGTGAAAAGTTTCTATTTCAACGTAAATTCTCATACCTATCTAGTTAGATCACAAATAAGTTTTTCCTTTTCTTGGAACTTGGAATCTAATTTGTTCATGTGGATTATTATATTAGTGAGAAAACATTACACTGCCTTGTTTTAGTTTTATTTTATTTTTTATTTTTTTTGAGGCAGAGTCTCGCTTTGTTGCCCGGGCTACAGTGAGTGCCGTGGCGTCATCCTAGCTCACAGCAACCTCACACTCCTGGGCTCAAGTGATCCTCCCGCCTCAGCCTCCCAAGTAGCTGGGACTACAGGCGCGAGCCATCATGCCCACCTAATTTTTTGTTTCTTTTTTTAGTTGACTGGCTAATTTTTTTCTATTTTTAGTAGAGACGAGGTCTCGCTCTTGCTCAGGCTGGTCTCGAACTCCTGACCTCAAGTGATCCTCCTGCCTCGGCCTCCCAGAGTGCGAGGATTACAGGCATGAGCCACCACGCCCGGCCTTGTTTTAGTTTTGATTGATAAAATACTTGGCAACTGTAAGGGCAGAAAGGTGTGATACCTTTCCTCACCCATCATAAGGGTCAGGGCAAACACTCCTATAACAATAGAGAGATTCACAAGAGAAAAGCATAACAAATTTACTTAATCAAAATTTTATGTGATAAAGGAGCCTTCAGAATTGAAGATCCAAGGACCCAGGAAAAACTATCCATTTTTATGCTTAGGTTGAGTGAAAAATGGACAGCATCTAGAAATGTGATTGGACGAAAAGGGTATGACCTGATAGTAATAGACCGAGGGGGGAACCCAGCAAGCCCTGTCTGTTAAGATTTTTCTTGGCCTCTCTGTGTAACAATCTTTCCTCCCAGAGACAGGGCAGGACCCCTCTGGAATGAAAGTAGTGGGTCTTATGACCTACTATCGGATGAGGTAGGTCAGAAAATTTCTTTATGGCCAGCTCTTACACAGAAAGGCTGGGGAAGGTTAGAGTAATATGTCTAGGTTTTATGGCTGGTTTCGGGGAGAGGGGTTCTAGTTTCTATGACCTGCCTTGGGGGAGAAAGAAGGGCAAGAGGCAGGAGGGCAGGAGAAGGTCAGAGAGAGACTTTACCTCTGAGGCTGCTTCTAAGGTCTTCCAATCTCCTTTAGTTCAAAGTACTCAATATGCCCAAGTGTCATACTTTGGGGTATCATTTTCTGAGCCCCAACACAACCATTCCTTTTGTTATAAAATCTTGGAGTTAACAGTCCAATAAATCTTTGTAAAGCTCTTTTTGACTCAATCAACCAATAAGGATCGGCAAAGAATACAAGATCATTACATTTATTGTCTTCTATTTCTTTCAACAGCTCCACAAACTGGCAATAATTCATAATATTTGCAAGTATATACTGAGCAAATTTTTAAACAGCTTTATTGAGATTTAATATACATACCATACAATATGCCAAAGGATACAATTTAATGGTTTTTAGTATATTGACAGAGTTGTACAAATATCACCGTAATCAATTTTAGAGCATTTACCACTCCAGAGAAACCAGTACTCATTAGCAGTCACTTTCCCTTTTTCCCCATCACCCCACCCCCAGCTCTAGACAACTACTAATCTACTTTGTGTCCCTATAGATTTTCCTATTCTGGATATATTATTCATATGGAATTATGTAATATGTAGTCTTTTGTGACTGGCTGCTTTCGCTTAGCATAATGTTTTCAAGGTTTTATCCATACTGTAGCATATATTAGTACTTTATTCCTTTTTACTACTGAATGACATTTCATTGTAAGGATATATACCACATTTTATTTATCCATTCATCAATTGCTGCACATTTGGGTTGTTTCTGACTATTATAAATAATGCTGCTATGAACATTTGTATACAAGTTTTCGTGGGGATGTATGTTTTAATTTCTTTTGTGTATACCTAAGAGTGGAGTTGCTGGCTTGTATGGTAATTCTATGTTTATCCATTTGAGGCACTGCCAGAGTATATTCCAAAGGGCTACATCATTTTAAGTTTCTACCAGCAATAAAAGGGTTCCAATTTTTCCTCATCCTTTCCAATACTTGTTATAATCTGTCTTCTTAATTATAGCCACCCTAGTGAATATGAAGGTATTGTCTTATCTTGGTTTTGATGCATTTCCCTAATGGCTAATGATGATGAACATCTTTTCATATGCTTATGGATCATTTGCATATCTTTGAAGAAATGTCTATTCAGATCATTTGGTATTTTTAATTGAGTTATTTGGCTTTTAATTATTGGTGTAAGAGTTCTTTACATACTCTAGATACAAGCCCCTTATTAGATATATGATTTGAAAATATTTTATCATTCTATGGGTTGTCTTTTCACATGCTCGATGGTATTATTTGAAGCACAAAAGTTTTTAATTGATGAAGTCCAAACTCTGTTTTTTCTTTGTTTGCTTGTGCTTTGAGTGTCATATCTAAGAAACTGTTACATAATATAAGTTCATGAAGATTTATGTTTATGTTTTCTCCTAAGAGTTTAGCTCCTACATTTAGCTCTTTGATGCATTTTGAGTTCACTTTTGTGCATGGTGTGATGTAGAGGTTCACCTTCATTCCTTTGCATCTGGATATCCAATTGTCCCAGCAACAATTGTTGAAAAGACTGTCCTTTCCCCCACTGGGTTGTCTTGGTACCCTTGTTAAAAATCAATTGACCATAAATGTATGAGTTTATTTATGGACTTTCAATTCTATTCCATTGATCTATATGTCTACCTTTATGCCAGTACAACATTATCTTGATTACTATAACTTTGTAATAAATTTTGAGATTGGGATGTGTAAGTTCTCCAATTTTGTTTTTTTTCAAGATTATTTGGTTATTCTGGGTCCCTTACATTTCCATATGAATTTTAGGATCAGTTTGTCAATTTCTGCCCAAAAAAAACTGGCTGGAATTTGGATAGATATTGCAGTGAATCTATAGATCAATTTGGAGAATATTTCCATGTTACTTATACTGAGACTTCGAATCCATGAATATGAGCTGTCTTTCCATTTGTTTAGGTCTTCTTTAATTTCTTTCCACAATATTTTGCAGTTTTTAGAGTATAAGCTTTGCATTTCTTTTGTTAAATTTATTCTTAAAATGTTCAAATTATTTTTCATATCGTGTTAGGTTCCTATGCTGCTTTTACAAATTATAATAAACTTTGTGGCTTAAAACAACAGAAATTCATTCTGTCACTGTTCTGGAGGCCAGAAGTCCAAAATCAGTTTCATTGGTCTGAAATCAAGGTGTCAGCAGAGCCACACTCCCTCTGGAGTTTCTAGGGGAGAATTTGTTCCTTGCCTCTTCCAAGCTGGTGGCTGTCTGTGTTCCTTGACTTGTGGCCATGTCACTCCAATCTCTGCCTCCTTGGTCACATTGCCTCCTGTTCTATATTGTCAAATCTTCTCTGCCTCTTTTTTATAAGGAGGCTTGTGATTGGATTTAAGGCCCACCTGGATAATCCAGAATAATCCCCCACTTTAAATGCCTTAATTCAATCACACCTGCAAAGACACCCCCTCCCTTTTTTTAAATAAGGTAACATTTACAGGTTCTAAGGATTAGGATCTGGTATCTTTAAATGGCCATTATTCAGCCTACTATAAATCCTATTGTAAATGGAATTGTATTTTAATTTCATTTTTTGATTGTTCATTGCTGGTGTATCAAAATCCACTTGATTTTTGTATATTGTATTTTGTACCATGCAACTTTGCTGAACTGGTTTATTAGTTCTAATCATGTTTTAGTGGATTCATTAGAATGTTGTATATGTAAGATCATGTCATCTGAAAATATGGTTTTACTTCTTCCTTCCCAATCTGGATGCCTTTTATTTCATTGTCTTGCCTAATTGCCCTGACTCCAGTACAATGTTGAATAGAAGCGGCAAAAGTGAACATCCTGACTTCCTATTCCTGATCTTAGGGGGAAAGCATTAAGTCTTAGACCAGTAAGTAGCATGTTAGCTGTGCGGTTTCAATAAATGCCCTTTATCAGGCTGAAGAAGTTCCCTTCTATTCCTAGTTTGCTGAATGTTTTTATCCTGAAAGAGTGCTGGATTTTGTCAAATGCCTTTTTTGTGTCTATTGAGATGATCATGTGACTTTTGTTCTTGATTCTGTTGCTATAGTATTTTACATTAATTGATTTTCATATCAACCTTGCATTCCTGGGATAAGTCCTAGTATAATCCTTTTTATATGTTGCGGATATAGTCTTATATTTGTTGAAGATCTTCACATCTATATTTATAAGAAATGTTGCTCTTTATTTTTCTTTTCTTATGATACCTTTGTCTAGTTTGGTATCAGGATAATATTGGCCTCATAAGATGAGTTGGGAAGTGCTGAAAAATTTTAATAATTATATCCATGAATTTTTCATACAGTCTGTTTCAGAAAACTGAACACAAATATTTTAAATATGTGTCATGTGGAAGAAAAAAGCAATAAGGGAAACATCAGTTTCTTATGATTTTTTTTTTAGAGACAGGGTCTCCCTCTGTCACCCAGGCTGGAGTACAGTGGCACAATCACAGCTCACTGCAACCTCCAAGTCTTGGGCTCCAGTGATCCTCCTGCCTCAGCTTTCCAAGTAGCTAGGACTACAGGCATGCGCCACCACGCCGAGCTAATTTTTAAAAAATTTTTTATGGAGAGGGAGTCTCTACGTTACCCAGACTAATCTCTAACTCCTGGCCTTAAGGGATCCTCCCACCTTGACCTCCCAAAGTGCTGGGATTATAGGCGTGTGCCACAATTCAAACTTTTAACCTAACATGGCTGGAGAACCATTCATTTTGATTTTGAGGGGAGCAACAAATTGACAACATTTCTTAAATTTAGAAGTCGTTTGAGACAAAAAAAAAAGTGAAAAGTATTAATTGGGCAATGTCTCTTATATTGTATGATACATTTAAAACTAAAGAAAGGCCAGGCGTGGTGGCTCACTCCTGTAATCCCAGCACTCTGGGAGGCTGAGGCGGGCGGATTGTTTGAGCTCAGGAGTTCCCAGCCTGAGCAAGAGTGAGATCCCCGTCTCTACTAAAAAAAAAATAGAAAGAAATTATCTGGACAACTAAAAATATATAGAAAAAATAGCCGGGCATGGTGGCGCATGCCTGTAGTCCCAGGTACTCGGGAGCCTGAGGCAGGAGGATCGCTTGAGCCCAGGAGTTTGAGGTTGCTGTGAGTTAGGATGATGCCACGGCACTCACTCTAGCCCGGGCAACAGAGTGAGACTCTGTCTCAAAAAAAAAAAAACTAAAGAAAGGTACTTGCAATTTCTGAAATTTTGAATCAACTGAACTTTGATATTGTTAGAAATGCTTCAGTTCTATTGGGAACTGTTTGGTGGCTTAAATAAATTCCTTTTTTAATACAAAAATCTTTTTTTAGCCTTTTTCTCATAATTTTCTGACAAAATTTCCATAACTGAAATAATAGATTCTTTTACCATATCTAAACATAGTTTTCTTTTTTTGTGTAAGAATCTAAAACATTTTATAGCTGAATAAAGTTACAAGCTCAGATTCTATTAAAAAAATTCTTTTGAAATTTTGGACATTTAATGTTGATTTCAAGAGACTAATTAATTCCTCTTGACTATTAAGTGGAAACTTCTTGTCAAGTTCACTATGCATTTGTTGAAAATGTCTCTTAATATTGTCCATTTTATTATCTTAAAATTTTCTTACACAACAAACAGCTTTTTTTTTTTTCCATTTTGCTTTGCTGCTTCAAATAGCTATTGCCGGATGCAGTGGCTCACGCCTATAGTCCTGGCGCCCTGGAAGGCCGAGGCAGCAAGATCATTTGAGGTCAGGAGTTCGCGACCAGCCGTGCAAAAACGAGACCCCCGTCTCTACTAAAAATAGAGAAAAATTAGCTGGACAACTAAAAATAGAAAAACAATTAGCCAGCTGTGGTGGTGCACACCTGTAGTCCCAGCTACTTGGGAGGCTGAGGCAGGAGGATATTTGAGCCCAGGAGTTTGAGGTTGCTGTGAGCTAGGCTGATGCCATGGCACTCTAGCCCAGGCAACAGAGCAAGACTGTGTCTCAAAACAAAAAAACAAAAAAAGCAAAAAAAGTAGCTATTGCCATTCATGGTGAATTTTATAACGTATTTTTTTCTTTACTATTCCTGTGGTAGTACTAAATTCTGAATCTCCACAGAATTCTGCATCCCACCAATTTTGATAAGTTGTATTTTCATTCATTTTGTCCAAAATATTTTTTAATTTGCCTTGAGACCTATTCTTTAACCCATGTGTTATTTAAAAGTATATTGTTCGATCTCCAAATATTTTGAGATTTTCCAGTTATCTTTCTGTTATTGATTCCTAGTTTAATTCCACGGTGGTCTGACAACATACTTTGTGTGATGCCTGTTCTTTTAAATTTGTTCAGGTGTGTTTTATGGACCAGAATGTGGTCTATCTTGATGAATGTTCTGTGTGAGTTTGAGTAGAATGTGTACTCTGCTGTCATATAGAGGTCAATTAGATCAATCAGTTAAGTTGATGGCTGTTCAGTTCAACTATATTCTTGCTGATTTTCTGCCTGCTGGATCTGTCATTTACTGACACTGGGGTATTGAAATCTTTAGCTATAATAGTGAATTCATCTATTTCTCCTTGCAGTTCTAACAGTTTTTGCCTCATGTATTTTGACTGTCTCTTGTTGGGTGCACACACATTAAAGATTGTTATGTATCCTTGGAAAATTAACCCCTTTATCATTATGTAATGCCCCTCTTTATTCCTGATAATTTTCCTTGCTCTGAAACTTTCTTTGTCTAAAATTAATACAGCTAGAACAGCTAATATTTCTTTTGATCAGTGTTAGCCAGGTATATCTTTCTTTATCCTTTTACTTTTAATATATCTGTCTTTATATTTAAAGTGGGTTTCTTGTAGATAATATATAGCAGAGTTTTGTTTTTTTATCCATTCTGACAGTCGTCTTTTAGTTGACGTACAGATAGTCCTCAGGTTACAGATGACCCGATTTACAGCGTTTTGTACATACAAACAGGCTCTCAAGGCTACACATAAAGATAATTTATAATTAAATAATTAACTTAATAATTTGGGAACTAGTTTCTTTCATGCATGCAAACAAAATCTCATGGCATAAGCGGCTCATTGGCGCAGCCTCTTTAGGCTAGTCGCTAGTCTCATTGTTTACACAGTCACTTACACACAGCATCACTTTCGTCTTAACTTTTTTATTTGATTTTGTGAGTCTGTGTTTACCCTTATGACCATGCCTCCAAAGCGAAAGTCCACTGCAAGTCCAGGTGAGCCTGCAGCGAAGAGAGAGCTGATTACGATGGAAACAAAAGTAGAAATAATTAAGCATTCAGGAAAGGCCAGACACAATCACTCATTGGGAAAGCACTAGGCTTCAGTTACTCAACTATCAGAACAATTATAAAGGGTAAAATGAGGATAATGGAACATGTGAAAGGCAGTGCTCCAATGAAAGCTTCAGTTATTACTAAGCAGCATAGTGGATTAATTATTGAAATGGAAAGATTATTACTGATTTGGTTAGAAAATCAAAATGAGCTTAACATTCCTATTAGCCTAGCATTGGTGCAACATTAGGTGAATGTTAACCTTTAATATTCTGTTTTTGTTTTTTTTTTTTTGAGACAGAGTCTCACTCTGTTGCCCTGGCTAGAGTGCCGTGGCATCAGCCTAGCTCACAGCAACCTCAAACTCCTGGGTTCAGGCGATCCTCCTGCCTCAGCCTCCCGAGTAGCTGGGACTACAGGCATGCACCGCTAATTTTTTCTATATTTTTCTATAACAACAATTAGCTGTTGTCCAGCTAATTTCTTTCTATTTTTTTTTTAGTAGAGACGGGGATCTCACTCTTGCTCAGGCTGGTCTCGAACTCCTGAGCTCAAACCATCTGTCCACCTCAGCCTCCCACAGTGTTAGGATTACAGGCGTGAGCCTCCACGCCCAGCCCTTTAATATTCTTTTTTGAAGTTTCCCCTATCTCCTGTTTAAACTGTTTGCATAAGTTTGTTTTTATGGTCTGTTTGTTTGAATTCAAAGAAAGAGCCCAATAGTTTCTGTAACTTATTATTACAGAATGGGGTATTATTATTACCACATATGAGCCATTATAGTACCGTTATTATTATTATTATTATTACCATATATGCACTGCTCATCAAGGAGCTGAGTTACATACAAACCCGACCTAAAGACTTTCTCAGGGACGTATCTCATCTGTAACCCAGTGACCTCCTGTATTTAGATCATTTCACATTTAAACTGATATGTTTGAATTATATCTACCATGTCTCTAACTGTTTTGTATTCACTGCGCTTGTTCTTTGTGTTTGTTTTTTGTAACAGGGTCTCACTCTGTCACCCAGGCTGGAGTGCAGTGGTGTCATCATGGCTCATTGCAACCTCCAACTCCTGGGCTCAAGCAATTCTCCTGCCTCAGCCTCCTACAGGCACTTGCCACCACACCCAGCTAATTTTTCTATTTTTCTCACTCTTGCTCAGGCTGGTCTCCAGCTCTTGACTCAAGCAATCCTCCTGTCTGAGCCTCCCAGAGTGCTAGGATTACAGGTGTGAGCCAACACGCCCAGCCCTATTCTTTGTTAAGAAATGTCCCCTCTCTTTCTGCTTTCTCTGGTTTTAATTGAGCATTTTATATGATTCCATTTTCTCTCCACTCTTAGCATATCTAAAGTAAAACCGTGTCTCTACTCACAATACTTCTGACACCAAATATGTGGATTTCCCACAGTAGGCAATTTCTAATTCTCTTCAGATACCAACCGAGCATGCTTCAATTTAATCCAATTCTGACACTATATGGAGTTAGCACAAACCCCACAATAAGGGCTCTGCCCCACAAGACTGCTCCCCCAGTTCAGACACCAGTTGCAAGTAATGGATCCCCAGGTTACCCACATTTCTGTCTGACTTGGCTACAAATTGAGGGTTCTCCTCACCCCCTCCTCAGGTTCAATAACTTGTTATAATGGCTCACAGAACTCAGGGAAACACTTTACTTACTTTTATCAGTTTATTATAAAGGATGTCATAAAGGATACAAATGAATACCTGAAGAGGTACATAGGGCAAGGTCTGGAAAGGTCCTGAGTACAGGAGCTTCTGTCTCCATGGAGCTGGGGTGCATTATCCTCCAGCATGTGGATGGGTTCACCAACCTTGAAGCTTTCTGAACCCATCATTTAAGGTTTTTATGGAGGTCCCATTACATAGAAGTGATTGATTAAATCATTGCCCCTTGTGATTAACTCAATCTTCAGCCCCTCTCCCCTCTCTGGAAGTCAGGGCTGGGGGGCTGAAACTTCTGACCTGTTTTAGTCCATTCCTGTTGCTATAACAAAAATACCATAGACTCGGTAATTATAAGTAATATAAGTTTATTTCTCAAGTTCTGGAGGCCAGAAAGTCCAAGATCGAGGCGTTGGCAGATTTGGTGTCTGATAAAGGCTTGCTCTCTGCTTCCAAGAAGGTGCCTTGTTGATGCATCTTCTAAAGGTAAAAAACGTTGTGTCCTCACATGGTTCAAGAGCAGAAGGGCAAAAGGGATGAACTCTCTTCCTCGTACCCTTTTATAAGGGCACTAATCCTATCCACAAGGCATAGACCTCATGGCCTAATCACTTCCCAACTTCCCCAGCTCTTTTTTTTTCTTTTGAGACAGCTTCTTGCTGTCTTGATGTCACCCAGCCTCGAGTGCAGTGGCACAATCATAGCTCACTGCAGCCTGGAACTTCTGGCCTCAAGCAATCCTCCCTCTCAGCCTCCCAAGTAGCTGGGACTACAGGCACACACCACCACACCTGACTAACTTATTTTTTATTTTTTGTAGAAACGAGGTCTTGCTATATTGCCCAGGCTAGTCTTGATCTTCTAGCCTTAATGAATCCTCCGGCCTCAGCCTCCCAAAGGGCTAGAATTACAAGCGTGAGCCACTGCACCCAGCCCCCTGCTCTTAATCCCTTAATACCTTGGAGGCTAAGTTCCGACATATGGATTTCTGAGGGACACATACATTCAAACCATAGCACAACCCTCTAATCACATGGCTGGTTCCTCTGGCAACCAGCCCCCATCCTCCAAGCACTTCATTAGCATAAAATCAGGTATAGTTCAAAAGGGCTTAAACTGTGAATAACAAAAAACACTCCCATCATCTCTATCACTCAGAAAAGTCCCAAGGTCCCAGAAGCTCTGTGCCGGGAACCAGGAACAAAAACCAAATATTAATTTATTATAGTACATTAGGAGCTCTGTGTCAGAAACCAGTGATGAAGACAAAAATTATATTTCTTATTATATCACTATATCACAATATCAATTAAACTTCCTTTAGAAACTTTTTTTAGTGGTTGCCTTAGAGCTTGCACTATACATTTACAACTAATCTAAGTCCACTTTCAAATAACACTATTCTGCTTCATGGTTAGTGTAGGCACATGGTAACAGAGTATTCCCACTTCCTCCTCCCATCCCTATAACAGCACTGCCATGCATTCACCACTTGTCCATGCGCTCCAATCACCCAGTATGTTGCTGCTATTATTACATTGAACAAATAGTTATCTATTAGATCAGATAGGAATGAGAAATAAAGATTAATTTTACCTTCATTTTTGCCTTTTCTGATGCTCTTCTTTATTTATATGGATCTGAGTTCTGAGCTTCATCATTTTCTTTCTGTCTGAAGAACTTCTTTTAATATTTCTTGCAAGTCAGGTCTACTCATGACAGATTCCCTCGGTTTTGTCTATCTGAGAAAATATGTATTTTTCTTCACTTTTTTTTCCTTTTTCTTCTTCTTTTTTTTATAACAACCCATTCCAAATGAATGCTTTTCTTCACTTTTGAAGAATAATTTCACTGGATACAAAACTCTAGTTTGGTGGGGTTTTTTTTTCCAACACTTTAAATATTTCTCTTTACTCTCTTCTTACTTGCAGATTTCTGACAAGAAGTTTAATGCTAATGTTTATTGATTTCTCTATAGGTAATATATTTTTTCTCTTCTTTCAAGATTTTCTCTTTGTCTTTGGTTTTTGCAGTTCGAATATGAAATGCCGAGGTGTAGCGTTTTTTGGTATTTATCCTGGTTTGGTTTTTATCTCTGATCTTCTTGGGTTTATGGTTTGGTTTCTGTCATTAATTTTGGAAAATTCTCAGCCATTATTACTTCAAGTATTTATTCTACTCCTTTCTTTCTTTTTTCTCCCTCTGGTATTTCCATTACACATATTTTTTGTAATTGTCCTACAGTTCTTGGATATTCAGTTCCTTTTGGTTATTTTCTCTTTGCATTTCACTTTGGCAGTTTCTATTGGCATATCTTCAAGCTCTCAGCCATGTCCAGTATACTGCTCCATCAAAGGCATTCTTCCTTTTTGTCAGTGTTTTTGATTTCCTTTTGATTCTTTCCTAGAGTTTCCATCTCTCTGCTTACATTACCCATCTGTTCTTGAATGTTGTCTACTTTTTCCATTAGAATGCTTAGCATATTAATCATAGTTATTTTTAAATTTCCATTCTGATAATGTATTAATCATGTTTTTTTTTAATTTTCTGTATTTTATGATGCTTTGACATCTTAGGGGCCTTGCTAATCCTCAAAAAACTGCCCCTCCCAGAGCTAGTTAATTTCTACCATACAATTCAACAATCCCACCACTGGGTATCTACCCAAAGAAAAAGAAATCATTATATCAAAAAGATACCTGCACTCCTATGTTCATCACAGTACTATTTACAAAGGTATGGAATCAACCTAAGTGTCTACCAATGGAGGACTGGATAAAGAAAATGCAGTATATGTACACAATGGAATACTATTCAGCCATACAAAAGAATGAAATTATGTTGTAGCAACATGGATGGAACTGGAAGCCACTATCTTAAGTGAAACGACTCAGACACAGAAAGACAAATACCGCATGTTCTCACTTACGAGGGGAGCTAAATAATGTGTACGCATAGAAGCAGAGTGTGGAATGATGAACAATGGAAACTCAGAGAGTGGTGGGGGTACGAGGGGGGTGAAAGATGAGAGGTTGCTTGGTGGGTACCAGGTGTGTTGCTCCAATGGTGGATGCACTGAAGGCCCTGACTGCACCACAATACAATATATCAATGTAGCAAAATTGCGCTTGTGTTCCATGAATATATACAAATGGATCAATCAGTCAATAAAAGAAAACAGCAAACTGTTTTCGAAAGTAGTTGTGCCATTTTATATTCCCTTCAGCAATGTTTGAGGGTTCTAGTTTCTCCACATGCTAGCCACAATTTATTATTGCCTCTCTTTTTTAATTATAGCCATACTAATAGGTATGAAGTGGTATCTCATTGAGGTTTTAATTTAAATTTCAGTAATGATTCATGATGTTGAGCATCTTTCTATGTGCTTATTATGCATTTATATATCTTTGTTGAAATGTCTATTCAAATCTTTTAACCATTTTTAAATGTACTTGTCTCATTATTGAGTTGTAAGTTGTTCTTTATATATTCTTAACACAAGTTCTTTATCAGAAATATGATTTGCAAGTATTTTCTTCCAGTCTGTGGCTTGGATTTTAATTTAATGTTCTTAATGTTATCTTTTGAGGCACAAAAGCTTTCGATTTTGATGAAGTCTAATCTATCGATTTTGTCTTTCATAAATTGTACTTGTATTTTTATGTAAGAACTTATTGCCTAACCAAAGACTTTTTCTATGTTTTCTTCTAAAAATTTTATAGTTTTAGCTCTTAAATGTAAGTTTAAACCCATTTTAAATTATTTTTGGGTATAGTGTGAAGTATGGATCTAATTTTATCTTTTGCATGTGGATATCCAGCACCATTTCCCTAATGAATTGCTTTGGAATCTTTGTCAAAAATCAATCGATCTGCCTTCATTTTTAAATTTAATTAAATTAAAAATTCAGTTTCTCAGTTGCTGTAGACACATTTCAAATACTCAACAGCCACATTTGGCTAGCAACTACCACACAGATAGTGTAGCCCTTGAGGCCACAAAGATGAAAATACTACGATTTTTGTCCCCAAGGACCTCACAGTCTTGTAACATAAACTTAATAAAACTGAAGCAGTGTAAGAAATAAACAACATGCTAACAATAAAAAGCAAGAAATAGAACATTCCCAAACTAATACATTCAAAGAATCACTAGACATAAAAATATTCATAATCTTTGAGTCAGGAATCCATCTCCTAGAATTTGTTCTGACAAAATCATTCAAAAGAAAAAGAAGCCATGTGAACGTGTTTACAGATACATTATTTATTATATAAATATTATATTTATGCAACTCTGAATACACTGAATATACTAAAAACTGAGTTGTACACTGTAAAAGGGTGAATTTTGTGTCATATGAATTATATCTCAATAAAGATGTTATTAAAAACTGCTAAAAGACTGCTTACTATGTACCAGGCACTATTCTGAGCACTCTACATGTACTAATTTAGTGGTTCTCAAAGAGTGTGCTTCAAACCAGTAGCATCAAGTATGAAATTCAGGCATCCCACCTTGACCTAATGAATCAGAATCCTGAGGCCAGGGCCCAAGAAAGTGTGTTTTAACAAGCCTTTCTTATGATTCTGCAACATGGACAAGCTTGAGAGGCTCTGTATTAACTTATCTAATTCTCACTGAAAACCCATAAGGTTGGCAATATTATTATCCCCATTTATAAAATTGAAGATTGCAGAAATATGGAATGCTGATTGATAGAATATAAGGTTGTGTGCATATATATCTACACATAGCAGCCATATAAAAAGTTTGTCATACACACACACACACACACACACACACATACATGCACACACCTTGCAAAGAACTGGACAATGGGTAGGAGATCTTGGGTGTCATTTGTACTTGTAGAGTTTCAACAAAATTTTGTTAGTTTGTCGTTTTTATGTGATTGAAGAGTAGTGGTGTCAGATTGGAAAGTGCTTCCATAGAAGAGCCACTGAGCTGTGCCTCGGACAGGCAGGGAAAGTCCCAGCAAGGTTGGGGATTGGGAAAGCCTAACTGGGTGAAGGTGCTGTTTGTAGACCTGTCAGGTCTGGAGGTGGGAAACTGTGAAAGGACAAGTTGGGGCAATCAAGCCAGTTTATGGAGTGCCTTTAAATGCCAGCTGGAAGAGTCCAAGCTTTGTCTTGAAGACAACAGGAAGCCCTGGAAGTTTCTACGAATGACAGATATGTAGGAAGCGGCACTTTAGAAAAAGCAGTCTGCCAGTCATTTGGTGAAATGAACAGCTGGAAGACTAGTTAAGGTGCTGTTGCAATTATGCAGACATGAAAGGGGCCTTGCCTAGTGTTTTTAGAGAGAATGGAAAGAAAGGGAGGAGGCGGGACATTTCGAAGGTGGAATCTACAGAATAGTAGGAACGCTATTGAGCACCTTTCTCCTGGGTCCCTTCCCCTTTCTCTTCTCTGATTCCCAGCCCCTCTAGGCAGTTCTCCTCATTCTCTACCCGTGACCACAAATCTAGAATCCCCTATGCAAATGAATCGGAAAACTAAATGTTGGTTTTCCAAAGAACGACTGGTTATACCACCTATTTTATAAAATCACATATCACTTCCTTTCTTAAAGCACATTAATAGCTGCTCAGTGCCTGTAGATTGAAGTCCAAACTCCCTTAACTTGGTTCATAAGGTCTTTCACGACCAGCCCCCACTTGCTTTCTGGCCTCTTCTCTTGCCATCTTCCGCCTGAGTACTCCCGTGCTTTAACCACACTGAAACAATTTCAGTTCCTCTCAGGCCTTTGTACATGTTGGTCTCTCTGTCCAGCTCCTTTTCTTGACATAGTCCAGCTCATCCTTTAAGGCTCGCCTAAAATGTTGTTTCGTCCAGGGAGCCTTCCCTGATCTCTCGCCCAGATTAGGTGGCCTTTCTTCATGCTCCCCTGGCATCTAGGACTTCTCCCACCACAGCACCTGGTACTTCCTCCATCACAGTACCTGTTACACTACATTGTCACTGCCTCTCTGCTTGTCTGCCCCCTACAGCGTTAAAGTAAATTAAAGTGGACATTGGGCCTGAAGAATCCCTGAGCAGACAATGCCAGTTAAGCCTCATAAGTGACCTTAACCTTGCTTGATTTGCAAATGTAAGTGAAACTTAACTTGGGCTTATTTCTTGGAAATGTCTCTATTAAAGAAAAACCAAACTTCAGCTCAACAAATCAGAAGTGACCAACAAACTTATAATCTATAATTAGGGACTTCACAACAGGGTAGACCAAATAAGACAACAGTGTAACTGTAACCAGTCAAATATTTTCTTTGCTTTACTTCCGTGTTCATCCTATGAAAGCCTCCCCCTGGAATCCCCCGGTGGAGTTCCTGAACCACTTCTGGTTTGGAGCTGCCAGATTCATGAATTGCTGTTTGCTCAAATAAACTCTTTAAAATTTTATGTGCCTTAGTTTGTCTTTTTGACAACAGTGATCTGTGAGTTCCTGAATTCTATTAAAGCAATCAGTCAGGAAGATGTTCTAACAAGAGGGCACTGGAACAGGTTGGAAAGCCAAGCAGGCAGATGGTAGCAATAGACAGTAATAGATACCATTTATGTCATGTTCACTGTTTGTTAGAAGCTGTGCCTATAGCTTTATATACATCATCCCCAAGCTAAGTGCATGGAGTCAGTATTACTAACCACATTTCATAGCTAAGACTGAGGTTTAGAGCTAGGCTTCAAAGCATCTTCCTGGTTCCAAAACCTGTGCTCTTTCCTTTACATTAGTGCTTCTCAAACTTTAATGTGCACTAAATCACCGAGGGACGGGCGGGGGGGGGGCGGTCTTGTTAAAGTGTTAATGTTTCAGTAAGCCTAGGGTGGGGCCTGAGATTCTGCAGCTCTAATGTTGATGCTGCCAGTCTATGGGTCACAGTCTGACTGCGCAAGAATCACATGATACTTCGCTATTTTTCTCAGAGAGGCTAAGTAACACCCAGGTCACAGAGCTTGTTCATGGTAGAGCCAGGACTTTTGAACCCAGGTCTGTTTGACCCCCAAATTTAAACTCTTAGTCATTAAAATATGCTGTCCCTCTCTAATAACAGGAAACAGGGCCCCCAGCTTCCAGGCTGGAGCTTAAGAGAAAAATCTAATCCCTGAGAAGTAAACAGGAGCCAGAAAAACTAAGAGGGTTACCAAGACAGGGCCTTTGGCAGAGGGAATTAGGGCTGTTACCAGATTGCGGCACAGGGTGGGGCCCAAGTCTTAGGAACAAGATAGAAGCTGCATTTCTGAAACGAGGGCACAGCGGCAAAGACAACCTGATGCTGAGACTCCAAGTGTGAGCCAGAGCCTGTTCGTTCCCTCTTCCTGCGGCCTGAAATGGGGCCAGGGACTGGGCAGCACTGACCCTGCAGGTGCGATGAGGTGTGGGAGAGGAGAAGGAGGACCCGGGGCTGGGAGCCAGGCCACTCTTTCCCAGGGCCCCCAGCACTGCCCAGAGAGGTGAGGCCTTGCTAAGGCTCACCAGTATCCCTACTCCCTGCCCTTCCCTTTCTCACCCTCCATCCTCTTGACTTTGAGCCCTCCTCCCACCCTTGGTCCTCCACACGCCTGCTCCCTGTTTGCGAGACAGGATGGTTCTGTATCTTAGGAACCTATTGACCGAGCTCTGTCAGGATCCATAATAATTGGCTTGTATTTGTCTTTCCTTTTTTCCATCCTGCCTTGTTCCCTTTGATTGGCCGGGACATAGGGTGGGTCTCTGAGAAGTGGTAGAAACTGGAGGAATGAGCGTTGGCTCGGTGTGGGGTCTGCAGTGGGGAGGAGGAAGCCCACGGGAGCAGCACAGAGGCGCTCAGAGCAGAGAGTAGGGTATTTCAGGTGCTTCTGGTCTCCTGCTTTCACATCAGGAATGCGGCCACCCATGCCACACCAGCTGTCAGCTCAAGGGCTGCATCAGAGTCATCAACTATATTAGGATCTTAGTCAGAACTTTTGATTGACTTTTGGCTAGAGGCCACTTTAGAACTTTCACAACAAAGGACAGGTACAAATGTGACCTTCAGGAAAAGCTACAGTGTCTGAAAAAGAAAAACAACCAGATCAGTTTCTGAGCATGAAAAATGCAACATTTCAGAACTGGCTTTGCAAAAGTAATTATTAGGCACCGTTATGTCAATGTTACTGTTGTGGGGAAAAAAGTCTTTTTCACCAGCAGAGATAGGTAATAACCTCTCTGCCATATTAGGATAATTTTCCACGACGTGAGAGCCCATCACATACCTTCTGTCACTCTTGCCCCCAGACAGAGCCTCTCTGTCCAAGTGACTCCCTCTCCCAAGAGGAGGGATGTCCAGGGCACAGAAGGGCTGAGGTAGGAAGGAGGTGTTTGTCAGCACCCTCTTACTTAACTTTCCTTGGCCATTTTAATCATTTTTTAACATTCATTTTGATTCATTTTCGAGAGCTGATTACAGTTTAGTCTCTAAAGACGCTGGTAATTATCCAAATACGAGTCACTTGAAGAAGGACCCCTGGCATCAACCATGACTTGAGAATCCTCCAAAAACTACAAGCATTTCATTTTTGTGTATCCCAGTTAAAAAAAAAAAAAATCCCAGGGTGTGTATGTATACACATACATAAAAGCTTCCAAAGGGATACACCCCACCTGTTAACCTTTGGGGTTACCTTTAGGGATGGGATTGTGAATAGTGGAAGGGGCTTCACTTCTTTTGGCTTATAGATTTGTTGTTTGAATGTTTAAAGTAATGAGCATTACTTTTATGATGGGGAGAAAGGAAAGAAGAAAGGAAGGAGGGAGGAAGGAGAAAGCAAGTTGAAAGAGAGAAGGAAAGACAGAAAGAGAGAGAGAGAGAGAGAGAGAGAGAGAGAGAGAGAGAAAGCTACCTCCACCCTCCTCCACCCTCTCCCTGAATGAGGTCCAGGGAATCTCATCTATGTCCCTTATCCTGCAGGAGCCGCTGGAACCCTCACAGGCACAGAGAACAGCAGCTGTTCACCCTCTTTGGTGCATTATTCATCCTGTATTTATTTTATTTAGATTTGTCAGAGTCAAAAGAGCTCAAAATAAAAATACACATAACTTTTGGCCATTTTAAATATCAAAACATTGAACGATATTTAGGGAGACTAGAGGCAAGAGGGAGGCCACGGGGAACACATAAAAGCAACAAGTTGGATAAGAAAGAAACAGCAGTTTCAAGTAAAAAGCAACAAATACCAGTCTGCTAAAAAAAACCCATGTCTGCTACTCCTTGTCTGAGCTTATGACAACCTTGTCCTCCAGACGTCGGGCCAGAAAATTAGACACAGAAGCCATTGTCCCCTGGATTCTCTTATTGCCTCAGAATGCCCACAGCATTGGCCGGCAGCTGTGGACGTGGCTCCTCAAGACCCATGGTCAAGCTCACCTTCCCCAGAACCCCTTCCTCTCTTCCCTGTCCTCCGATGACCGTGCTTCTGCGGTCCCATTTTACATGCTCAAGTTTTCAGTTATTTTGCACGTGTTAACTGTTGTCACTCTGGACTTGGTTATATCGGCGGTGTGTCTAGTTTATTGACCTGAAAACCTTTGAGCACAAAGGCCTTTGGCATGCCTCTTCATCCCCTCGGTGTCCAGGTAGTGCCTCATCCACAGAGGGGGTCTTACGACCTTCGATCACCTTCCTGCCACCTCTCCATGCTCTTCTCCAGTGACATTGCCCAGAAGCCAGAAGGACCGTGGTTAGCAAATGACCATGCAGGCACGTCTGTCTAATTCTAGCCAAGGGCATGGGGGAAAGGACAGAGCCCAGGGACCTGTGGCCTCTTCTCTGAGGGGACACTGGGCTAATAATAGGAGGGGAGATTAGGGAGGGATTTGAACTGCATTGTTATCTCACAGGAATGGCGTTTGAGGGCCTTTTTCCCAAGCTCTTCCCAGAGCAGCTCCACCCCCCCACCCTTGTGTGGCTGTGGGAGTACCCACTGTCTTTTCCACCTTTCTCGTTCTGTCCCCCTCCATTCCCCTCCTCAATTCCTCATCCCTTTCCTCTCCATGTTCTGGTCTCCTGCACCTATTCTCCCTACTCCTCTGCCTGGGTCAGCTTCCTTCCGCTGCATCCTACAAGGCCTGTCCACACGTCCTTGGTCTCTGCCTGTGGCCCTTCAGGCCCCTCTGTCCCACCCCCTCTCTTCCCAGGAGCCTCACTGTCTTCAGCTTCAGGTGCCAGATTTCTTTTCCAGACTCGTGACCTCTGTCTCCCCACTAACACATTTGGGCCAGTTTTGTGTCCTCCTCTGAGTCCTGCTCCGCCTCTGTCCCTGTGGACAAGCACAGGTGGGTAACAGAGGTCGAAGTGGGCTGATGGCCTCCACATGCCCAACAACTAGCAGTCGGCACTGTCTGACACCAGGCACAGGGACACGTCTGAGAACAAGACCCACCTCCCCGAGCCCAGCCGCAGCTATTCTTAGGAACTCAGCACCACAAAAGGGCCTTTTGCTTTGTTTCACACCACCCCCAGGGATCTGCTCTTGGCAGCCAAGGCTGTAATCTCAGAGACAGGGGCCCAGGCACGGGGAGGCCCGGCTGGAACCTGTGCCCCCTACTCTGCTTCTCAGAACCATGAGGCTCTGCCCTTGGACAAGGTCACCTCCCTCCATGACACACAGACACACAGCTCTGCCACTCTTTCTGCAGTCTTGGCCTTTTCACTCCACTGCCTTTGTTCCCATGGCTAGACCTCAGCCGTATCTCTGCATGCCTCCCCGTCTGCCCCTCTCAGCCTCCTCATGCACCCCTGCCCTGATTTTTCCCCACTCCCAACAAACCAACAACTGCACCATCCTGCTGCTTTCCCACTCTCCCTGCTCAGAAAGCTTCAGCTCCTTTAATCTAGTAAACTCAAAGCTCTTTGAAAAAGGGCCTTCTTTCCTTGCTGCAGGTGGGGAAACTAAGACCCCCGCATCTGTCGCTTCAGACATTGAGCCTGAGCAACTCTCAACCACTAGTCTGGTCCACAGACTGAGGACAGTCTGGCGCTCCAGCTGCTGGCTGCCCCAAAAAGCTCCCTTGGGGGCAAGCAGCAGCCAGCTCCCCAGATCCTCTCTTCCAAGCCTGACTGTGTGAGTCTAAGACCCAGGGCAGTCACTCATCAGCCTCTCCCACGGCCAGAAGGACCTGTGTAATGTGTGTATCTGTTTGTTTACTTACTTGGGTTCTGATTCTTATGGAGAACTTTGGGGCATGTGTAGCAAAAACCTGGAATGAAAGCTCTGCACTGAGCCCAGGCTGGCACAGCCAGCTGCAGGGATGCTGCACAGCCCTGCAGCACAGAAATAGCAGAGCCCTCCACCCACCTCTTGCACCAGCAAGAGCCCTGCCCCAAGAGACCAGGAAGTTATCCCAGGCCCAGGTTATGGGTTGAGGTCGGTAGAGGCACCTGTACCTTTAAACGAGGAATGTTATCTTTCTAGGTAAAATAAAAACACTGAGGCAAAAATAAGCAGAAGACACTAAGCTACCAGGCACTACTTAGGTTTCCAGATCACTCGCTAGGGCTACTCCCTGCCCTGAAGCCTGCTTTAGTCCTCCCACGTGGAGCTCAGGAGGCTGAGACGCTCCTCAGGCAGTCAGAGAAGGCGCAGGGATGAGAGCCACGCTGCGGCAAGCTCCGCTCCAAGCTCCCTGCGTGCATATCTGGAGGGGAGGAGCCAGTCTCACGTTTGCAAGTCCCCCCCCATTGGCACCCCAATTCTCCAGGTATTCCCAAACTGCCCCCCAGGCTTCCAAAAAGAGAGATGGAAATAAGAAAACAGAACCAGAAAATGTAAAAGGGAATGGGGAACAAAATAGGGCATCTTTTATCACCCACTCTTCACGTGTTCAGGACTGCCCTATCTTAAAAATAAAACAAACCGTGCTACTTGGCCATTTTCCTCTTTAGCTCCTGTCTAATCTCATTCATTTCACCGCCAAACTCCTCAAATGCATGGTGTACACCCACTGCTTCCACTTCCTGTCCACTCATCCTTTTCTTAATTAACTCACTGTAGCCTGGCTCTGCCCTATGACTCCACAGAAGCTGTTTGCTCCAAGATAACCCAAGTTCTCTTCGCTCCCTGACAGCCTTTCTTTGGCATCCGACACTACCAGCCACCTGCTACTCTTGAAATACTTCTTTTGGCTTCTAGGAAACTGCTCTTTTCTTGTTCCTCTGGGCTCTCTTTCAATCTCCTCCATTCTCTGTGGGCTTCTCTTCCTTCTCCCATCTTTTCACTGTGGCTATCTCCCTGTGCCTTTCCTCTTCTCTCCAGTGGCTTCTCCTGCATCCCCTGGGTAATCGGCTCTCTTTCTCCAGTTCTGCCCACTGGGCCCATGATTCCATCTTCCTCCAGGAACTCAAAACATCTTCCATGTGGCCCCACTGTTACCTCCAACTCCCCCAAACCGAACATTTTGTCTTTCCTCCTGCCTAAGAGCTTGTTCCCTTTTGCCACTATTCCCATCCTTGCCAACATCATGCAGGCATGACCTCCTTCTTTGTTTCCTGTATCCAGTCTGTCAGCAAGATGTTTTATTCCTCCTTCAGAAATGCTTTCCAGGCTGGGCACGGTGGCTCACGCCTGTAATCCTAGCTCTCTGGGAGGCCGAGGTGGGCGGATTGTTTGAGCTCAGGAATTCGAAACCAGCCTGAGTAAGAGCGAGACCCCGTCTCTACTAAAAATAGAAAGAAATTAATTGGACAGCTAAAAATATATAGAAAAAATTAGCCGGGCATGGTGGCGCATGCCTGTAGTCCCAGCTACTCGGGAGGCTGAGGCAGGAGGATCGCTTGAGCCCAGGAGTTTGAGGTTGCTGTGAGCGAGGATGATGCCACGGCACTCTAGCCCGCCCGGGCAAAAGAGTGAGACTCTGTCTCAAAAAAAAAAAAAAAAAAAAGGAAGAAATGCCTTCCAGCCTTGCCTTTCCTCTTCACATCTGCTGGACCTGTTCTCCTGTCAGCCTTGATTGCTCCTATAGTCTTCTCTTGGGTCTCCCTGCCTTCAGCCTCTTCTTCCTCAAAGCACCCAACAGTAGCCCATCTAGGCCTCTCAAACTCTGCTCTCAAGACATCACAACGCTGTCCTAGAACTTTAGTTCCTCATTGCTTCCAGGACATTGTCCTTTTTGCTGGTCTGGGAAACATGGCAGAGTTGGTAGAGAGTACTTTGGAGTAGGATAGACCTGGGTCTGAATCCCAGTGCACACTTGCTGCTTGACTTTGAGCAGACAGCTTAGCCTCTCTGAACCCTGTTCCTCATCCATAACAGGCAAGTTAAGTGACAGGCAATTGTGAGCATTAAGTGAGATCATGTGTGTAAAACACTGTGCTTTGTGCCCAGCACAGGGAGGCACCTAACACTTAGATAGCCCTTTCTCCTTTTTCTCCTTCCACCTGTGTCTCCAGACCCCTCGCAGCATAGTCTGAGTCCTCATTAACTCATCACACCCCTCCCCCTACATGCCTTCGGTCATGGTGTGACTCTTGCTGCTTAGGATGCATCCTGATTCCCAGGGGTTCTCAAAGCCCTAGACTCCCTTCAAGCCCCATTCCATGTCTCCACCTTGAAACCTTTGACTATTCAAGCCCACCCCAAGCAAGAGCTTCTCTGCCCTTGGGTTGTTCCAGGTCTAGATCACACTGTTTAGCCCCAAGCCATCTCCTTTGGTTCCCAGTGTGTTACCTTCGGCTCCCCTAGCGTGTGGGAGAGCCTTGAGTCAGAGGCCCCCACAGAGCCTGGCATGTGGGAGGGGTCAGTGAGGCATCTGACTGGCTAATTGGGACCCAGCTGGACCGGGCTGAGGACTGGAACTGAGGTCCCCTGGTGAGTTCATCAAACACCAGTGCTCTGATTAAAACTGGCTACAGAAGGTAGGTCGGGCTCTGTGCCACTGGTGCTTGTGCAGAGATGTGCGCACACGCACAGATGTGCATGTGTGTAAGCACATGTGCTTGGTGCACACACCTGCATTTGTTGTGGGGGTAGAAGAGGGGAGACAGACAGTGGTCCCAGGGAGGCCTGCTTGAGGAAATGGGGCCTCTGACAAGAGTAATCAGGAACAGAATGCCCTCTCCCCTCGGGAGCAGACGCTCATTACTCAGTCTCCTCACTGAGCCACCGCCTTCCACTCCTCGTAGGTCCCATGGTCGCCACAGCCTGTGCTGGGCCAGGCCTGGCAGCCCCAGGAGACTGCCCCAGAGATATCTGTGAACAGAGCAGAGGTCCTCATGGAGGAGCAGGGTCCTGTGGTGTGTCCCCGGACGGAGCACAGCACAGAGAGAGCAGTGTGCAGGGCCCCAGGTCTGGGTGCCAAAGTACCCAGCAGGTGACTCCAGGATGCTGTTTTTCAGTTTGCCCAATTATTTCATATGACGATATCCTAGCCAGTCTCCTCCCAGAGGTTTTTAGCCCCTCTGCATCCCAAGATCAGTCTGGCTCCCGCCAGGGGTAATTGGGACTGCTGAAGGACCCCTAGTCTGCCCAGGGCTGTTCTGCCCATCTCCCGAGGGCGCCTCCACAGCCCAACTCCCAGACACTAGGGCCAGCCCAGCTCCACCCAGGGTCCCTGAGATCTTCAGGTCAGGGCACAAAAACATTAGCTGATGCTTGGCCCCTGCTCCTATCCAGTGGCCCGAGCAATGTCACCAGTAGGCCTTGGCCAGTTCCTGGTGGGCCTCAGGACACACATTGTCCTGTCATGAAGGAAGCTCAGTGGGCAGTAGTCAGGCAGTGGTGCCTCTCCCGGCTCAGGGCAGGGATGTAGGACAGTCTGAGAACCTTAGCCTCCTTGGGTCTTGTCTCGACGAAGAGACCACAGGACTGCAGGATGCTTGATCCACTCTGGCCCAGACCATCCCTTGAACCAAATGGATTTAGGCGGTCTGAGGGAGGGGTGGGGACAAAGAACCTATGTGGCAGAGTACCTGGTCCTACTGTTTACGGTCTTGCTTCATCAAGTCTGTGTTCCTAACATAAATGCTGCTGCTTAGTGAGGGCCCACAGTGCGTCTGGTGTGTGCTAGACCCTTCACCCATGCCATCTCTAATGGTCTTAATAGCCCTGGAAAGTAAATGTGACTGCCCCCATGTTATAGATCAGCAGTCCCCAAACTTTTTGGCACCAGGGACCAGTTTCATGGAAGACAATTTTTCCACCAACCGGGGAGGGGAGATGGTTTTGGAATGATTCAAGTGCATTACATTTATTTTGCAGTCAAACCTTTCTGTTAATGATAATCTGTATTTGCAGCTGCTCCCTAGTGCTAGCATCACCACCTCAGCTCCACCTCAGATCATCAGGCATTAGATTCTCATAAGGAATGTAGAACCTAGATCCCATGCACGTGCAGTTTACAGTAGGGTTCGTGCTCTCATGAGAATCTAATGCCGCTAATGATCTGACAGGAGGCGGAGCTTACACAGTGATGTGAATGATGGGGAGCGGCTGCAAATACAGATGAAGCTTTGCTCATTCACCCGCCGCTCACTTCCTGCTGTGCGGCCTAGTTCCTAACAGGCCACGGACCTGTACTGATGCACAGCCCCGGGGGTTGGGGACCACAGTTATAGATGACAAAACTAGTTATGTGACTGACCTAGACCACACAGCTAGAAAAATGGAATAGCTAGGTTTTAAAGTGGACCTTTGTGACTGACTCTGAAGCTCACTAGGCTGCCTCCCTCATGCCCTCTGAGGCCTCTAGCCGTGGGATCCAGACTGGCCACTTTGCACAAAGCCTCCCTTTTGGTGAGTTGTGCCCCTCCAAACACTCCCTGAAGGCAAGACCTACCTTCGCAAACCACTCCAAACTGAACTGGGCCAGGCCCAAACCCACCCCCACTCCAGTCTTTCCAGCTGTCCACTGTCTGTCAGAAAGCAGAGACTACAGGGGTTTGGGGGAAGAAATGCAGAGGTACAAAAGATTTTGGAGCCAGCAGAAAGACAAAAGAATGACAAGAAGGAGCAGCTGTTTGCAAAGAGAAACCTGAGACAGGCACAGAGCTCAGCTCCCTAATCCCAGGCTCGTGTGGAGCCAGGGCAGGGGCCCCCCAAGGTCAGGGATTCTAGGGGCAGGCGGACGGAAGAGTCGGCCTCCACTCCTGGGGGGGTCCCCTCTGCTGTGTGCACAGACAACTGGTGCCTCATTCCTCCTTCTGGGCCACATCTCATGCCTCTTTCTGCCCCCATTCTGCTGCCTTCCCTTTGGGTTTTGGGGCATCTTTCCAATTTCCCTCTTTCCATGCCAATGTCTCCACTAATTTGCCCTAGTGTCTCCCCCACCCCCATTCCTGGTAGTAATTTTAGCAACTTTTCCTCTGAACTACCGCTGGCATGTTCACAGCAAATGGCCTCTGTTTGGGCCTGACACTTGATCAGGGTGGTGACAGAGCCCAGACAAAGCAGGCACAATGCCGGGGAGGCGAGGACAGAGGGACAGATCACCTTCCTTCCACTCCAGGCCTTATTTGGTCTACCTTGCTGAAGCTTCCCCCCTCTAGCTCTTTTTATTTATAGCATTTTGCTCTGTTCCCCTTTGTCTTGTCTGCTATCACCCTGTAGTACACTCTGCACAGTCCCCACCCACCCCCACGTGGTGGGGCCCCCGGCCCCTCACTCTCCCCACTGGGAATGTGTCTGTTTGCAAAGCTCGGGCCTGAATTCCACTTCTACAAACAGTTGAGTAGAGGTACCCAGAGGAGGGATCTTTCTTTTGGTTGCAGTTCTATCCTTGTTGACCAGAACAATGCCTGGCACATAGTAGGCACTTGGCAAATACTTGTCGAATGAAGGAATCTGCAAAACTGCTTAGTCTGTAGACAGCACAAACAGCAGGAAGAGAACCATGATGGAGCCAAGAGCAGGGGCTGGAAGGGCTGGGGACCAGTGGGGATCTTTACAGACAGCAGACCCTCCAATCTGAGCTGTGGGGTGGAGAGCCTAGTTAGGGAAGCGAGTTCTGCTCTGCAACAGGATGCGGAGAACAGTAACACCAAAACATCAACAAGCCGGAGCCCCCCAGACCTGAAAGGAGGGAAACAAAGTGGGATTGGCTTTACTAAATGTGGAAAGGCTTCCCAGCTCCACAGCCAAGGCGGCTGGCCCGTCGTGAAGACACTGGCTTTGTAATGGCTCAACTGTGTCCTTTGTGTATCCTTTGCACATCTCGATCGCCTGCATCTGTGCCCAAGCCCTGGGAAATCGGGAGGGATGACAGTTTTGTGCTTGGAAAGCTGGAAGGGGTGGATGAAAGAGTTTTTGCCCTTCCACACCCATCCCTGAGGTTCCTACCAATGGGGCTGGTTCCTCAGCGCCTGGCAGGGCTGGCTGGGACCGTCTCAGCAACTGTATACCTCGGCACTGCAGAGCTGCCGCTGCGTCAGATGCAGCCCCTGCAGGTTGAGGTCTACCCCCCACTTGCCTACACCCCACCATACACATAGCTGCTCAGTGTCCTCAGACTGTGCCTTGGTTGCTAAGCAGCCCCCACAGAGGCCCCCTCCTGGATTTTTCCTTCCCTGCTATGCCCACCCCACCTTCAAAATGTACCTGCCCTGCACCCCACCCCCAGGCCTGCTTCTCTCCTTCCAAGCTGACAGCTAATCAGATGGACTAACCCCGCATGCGCTGAAGCAGGCTGCGCTTGGGAAGAGGTGGGGATTTCAAACCAAAGCCTGCAGTGGTTGCCTGGACACGGAGCCAGTCATGCTTGCCCTCTCCGTTGCTGAGTGTGGCATCAGCTATGTTCTGTGCTCTCGGGCTGGGCCCCAGCTTCCTCTCCCCACTCCTCTGCAGCTGCTCCCAGGGCCTGCAAAGGGGAATATTTTTCCTGTCCTGCCCTTATGCCCCACTAGCCTGGAGAACACCAGTCGCCTCCAGGTCTGGACAGAGGTCACCTCACCAGAGGCTGGTGGGCCAGGCAACAGCTGTCTTGATTAGGGGTCTCCTTCTAGCCCAGAGCAGCTGTGTTATCTATAGTGCTGACAGAATCTGGCTCTGGGCCAGGGCATTTAGGAAAATGAGTCAGGCAAAAAGCTCCAGACTAGGACCCCTGGGTGGCTAGGTCCTGCCCTCTGCACACAGTGGGTCTGGAGTCCCAGCCCTCCTTCTCAGCCTCCCTCCACAGGCCAGGCTCTGTCCCCATCTGCTGATGTTTCCTGCCTTGAATCTTCCTGCTTTGATTAGCTGTATGACCTTAAAGAATGCACTGTCCCTCTCCATAAAACGAAGGGCTGGCTCTGAGGCTCAGTGACCTCAACACATTGCCCGCTGGTCCAGGGAAATCAGTGCCTGAGCCAGAGTCCCCACTTCTAAGCTCCCTGGGCGTTGTTCTTGCCACTTGGCTAGGAAATCTCCTTCCAGCTGTCCCAATCTAGCCCCCACCCTGGGGCTGTGCCCCCAACTCTTTCTTACCCCTCTCTGCTGCTGACACTCGCCCCTTCCCATCTCACAGTTGGATATAGGACCCAGGACAGGGGAGCAGGGAGGACACTGCGGAAACGGGGCCAGGTCAGCTGAGGGGGCACAGCACCCGAGGGGCTGCAGTGTCAAGGGCCAGGAATGCCCTGCAGGAGAGCCAGGGTCCTGCCTGCCAGAGTCATGGTGGTCGTGGTCAGTCCCTTTCCTACCAGCTGTGGAATGTGAGGCCTGGCCTGGGAGATATTTTTGCTGCACTTTGAGCCACCCCGCCCCCTGGAACTCAGACCCTGTACACTCCATGCCATAACAATGACGACCACTTCCAATTGTTTCCTAGCCGGAGGGGGGAGGGGAGCACTGTTTGGGAAGAGGGGGGAGCCTGGGGGAAATACTTCTAGTGACAACAGCCCTTTCTAAATCCGGCTAGGGACTGGGTGCAGGTGGGGGTGGGGTCGCCCTGCTGCCCCATATATACAGCCCCTGAGACAAGGTCTGGTTCCACAGCTCTCTCCTGCTCCCTGTGTCTTTCCTTGCTGTTCTCAGGTAGGAGTGGGAGATGGATAATGGGGCTCCAGCTTTAGGAAGGGATTCCTCTAGGAACAGCAAGCTTCATGCAGGGCTTCATGCAGAGTACTAGGTCCAGCCATTGAGCACACTTGTGCAGGTCTAAATGTGCGTATGTGCCATGGGAGTGTGGGGCTCACGTATTACCTCGCTGGCTAAGATATAGAAATATCAAGAGGGAGACGTGTCTTTATGATCATGCCTGAGAACAAGCAGGTCCATTTGGGGGGAGGGGGAAAAAGGTGGTGGAAAATGATCATATAGGAAGTGTGTCTGTTTACAAACTAGTTCTACGAGGCCTGGAATGTATAGCTGCCCCATCGTGGACATGGAGGTGCTTGTCTGCGCATCCAGGAGTCATGGCTATTAACAGCGTGTGTACACCCTACAGGAAGAGCTCACAGACACATGGGCATGCGTGTTCCAGGGCCTTGCATATTGAAGAATACGCAGCCATGTGAGCCTATTTACGCTGTGCACATTCTCAAAGGTGCACATCCGTCGTTGAGGCATATATGGCACCCTGGGCGGGTGCTGTGGTACAGACAGGAAGCCTGTCTTTGTATGAGATGTGTGCATGAACAGCAGGCGTGCGTGTTCATTTAGGACGTGCAGCGTGTTTGCCAGTGTGATGGGATTGTCTGTGAGAGGAAGCCCACAGCGTCTCCTCTCAGAGAAGGTCCACAAAGTCTGACAATAAAATGGAGGACGAGATGGAAAACAACTGGTTTTAGAGTCTTGAGACTTGGGTTCCAGTCTTGGCTCTACCACTTATTGCTATGTGTTCTTAGGCAGGCAAGCTGTTTCACCTGGATTTCCTCCCCTGCCGAATGGGTGAGGACTGAGTAAGAGGATGTGCATTGAGGTGCTTTGCAGACTGGAAAGCACTGACCATTATTAGTTGTTTCTTAGGTGGCTCATAAAAGAAGGTCTCACTAGATGGGCGCAGGCAGGAGTGAGGAGGATTAGGGCTCAGAGTTGGGCTGACTCCAGGAAACTGTTAGAACCAGTCCTTGGGGGAAAAGGGAATCAAGTTTGAAAAGCGAGAAGGAGGATGGGGCCACCACTTCCACTTCGTTTTCAGGTCTAGGGGAGGATGGGTGATGAAGGACAGAGCTGGGAGAAGCAGGGGCATGGGACTGGCCAAGTTGGGTGGCAGCCTGCCCTGACACAGCCTCTTCTCTCTCTCTAGGTCCCTGTAGGCCTGGGCTCCTTTCCTCATCCGTAGATACGCTTGAGAAGCCGAGGTAAGACAGCTAACGCGAGAGCATGGGAGGATCTGGGAAAATTGGGCCGGATAGCCCCAAAGCCAGGCTGTGAGGCTCTACTTTCTGCCCTGCCCTGGGGAGAATATCTTGGCCACCAGGAGCTCCTTTCCCGTGACTAGTGAGGGGACCCAGGGCCAAATGAGGGTCACACATGGATATGGTCAGATTCCTATTCCTATTCCTATGAGAAGCCCAGGACACTCCTCCCTGGGAGAGCCCTAGCCTGGACAAAGGTTAGTTGCCCTTCTACCCTGGCCGTTTGCTAGGCTGCTCTTCCGCCTAAGGGGTAAGCTCAAAGAACAAGGGTCTCACTGGGCACTCCTCTTGACTCCTGAGCATGGAGCTAGGTTTTGGGGCTCCCACTGAAGGGGAGAGCCCAGGGAGAGGGCATGGGGAGTGGGCCGATGGGAGGGCAGCCAGTTTCTCCCGCTCATTACAGGCATCACCATGGGGGACGCGGAGATGGCCGTGTTTGGGGAGGCCGCTCCCTACCTGCGCAAGTCAGAGAAGGAGCGGCTCGAAGCTCAGACCAGGGCTTTTGACCTCAAGAAGGATGTCTTTGTGCCTGATGACAAAGAGGAGTTTGTCAAGGCCAAGATTATGTCTCGAGAGGGTGGCAAAATCACAGCCGAGACCGAGCATGGCAAGGTGGGTCGTAGGGCTGATGTGAGGCCACCCTGGCCACCCCAACCCCTGGGTGGACAGAGAGGGGTGTGCTCAGGCTCTGCCCTGCACAGACCTGAGGCTGGTCAGGGTCTTCCCTTTGGGTGGGGATGCAGACTCTTCCAAGAGCCCTCTCATTCCCAACATCCAATCTGCCTTCTCTGAGGGATCCTGGTTCTTTTTCTCTTGAACATGATTGTCCTTTAATTTGCCCAACTCCTATCCCTCTTGAGGGAGGAGGGAAGGCACAGGCTCACAGGCTGGGGCGGGGGTCCTATATGGGGCTGTTACAGACGGTGACCGTGAAGGAGGATCAGGTGATGCAGCAGAACCCACCCAAGTTCGACAAGATCGAGGACATGGCCATGCTGACTTTCCTGCACGAGCCCGCGGTGCTCTACAACCTCAAGGAGCGCTACGCGGCCTGGATGATCTACGTGAGTGCCGCACCTGGCCATCTGGGCCCGCGCACGTCCGCTCTGTGGGCTGAGACTGTCTGTTCTTTGTGTCCAGGCCTTCTTGCACTCTATCCTTGTCCCTACATCCTTGCTTCCATTCTCACACCCGCGGTTGGCATTACTCAGATTGAGTGCATTCCGAGGTTTTCCTTTCTCTTCTTCCTTTCCTAGGGTCTTCCTCTAACTCTGAAAGTCACCCCTCCACTCCCCTTCATCATGGCAACTCTCTCCTCCTTTTCTCCCCACAGACCTACTCGGGCCTGTTCTGTGTCACTGTCAACCCCTACAAGTGGCTGCCAGTGTACACTGCTGAGGTGGTGGCCGCCTACAGGGGCAAGAAGAGGAGTGAGGCCCCACCCCACATCTTCTCCATCTCTGACAACGCTTATCAGTACATGCTGACGGGTGAGAGGCCCAGGGAAGGGTCTCCCTGAAGGGAGCTGGGAGAGGCCGGAGAGTGGGGGGAGGGAGGCAATAACCCCTCGGAAACATCCTGTGCAGCTCCTGAATTTGCCTCCCATTTTCTCCCTACAGACAGAGAAAACCAGTCCATCCTGATCACGTGAGTGTAGCTCCTGCCCTGCTCCCTGCCAGAGTCTCCCTGGCCCAGCCCCCAGCCCCAGCAGGGACCCCAGAGTCCCATGCACAGACCCGCAGCCCTCCTTCCTGTCCCTGTTGTGCCCATCTCCTCTTTCTTCTCTGACCTTCACCCTGACCCTTCTCTTTGCTCCCCACCTTCCTTCCTGCTTTCCACCTCCTCTTATTTCTCCTCTCCCATCTCCTTCACCCCATCTCCTCCAACACATCATTCCTTTATCCATGAGCCTGTTATCACCGTGTCTTCTTCAAATCTTCATTTTCTTGCATCCTTCCCTTCATAAGCCTTTCCTGTTCTTCCAGCCACACCCACTCTTTTCCAAGCAGCCCAGGCCCCACTCCTCCGATTGACCTGGCCAGGTCTCTGCTGACTCGAGGCTTGTTTGGTCTCAAGTAGTGGTTGTCACTGCCTAATGAGCCCCTGACTGTCCCCACAGCGGAGAATCCGGGGCAGGGAAGACGGTCAACACCAAGAGGGTCATCCAGTACTTTGCTGTCATCGCCGCCATTGGGGACCGCAGCAAGAAGGACCAGAGCCCAGGCAAGGTAGGCCTGCTGTCCTTCATGGGCCTGCATGGCAGAAAGGGAGGGCAAGTCCTCTCTACCTGCCATCCTTCTTGACCTCCACAGGGCACCCTGGAGGACCAGATCATCCAGGCCAACCCCGCTCTGGAGGCCTTCGGCAATGCCAAGACCGTCCGGAACGACAACTCCTCCCGCTTCGTGAGTGGTCCCTGATCTTGGGCTTGGGACTTGGGCTGGATGGCCCCAAATGGTCCAAGGATAGCCCCAAATAGGAGCCTTCCCCCAACTGATCACCATGCTCTTCCATCTCTCCAGGGGAAATTCATTCGAATTCATTTTGGGGCGACTGGAAAGCTGGCATCTGCAGACATAGAGACCTGTGAGTGCCATGAATCTGCTGGGGCTCAGCCAAGCTCACTCTTGTTCTCGACCATCTGGTTTTGACCACCCTCCCCCTCCCTTCCCCTCCCCTCTCTGTTTTTCTCCTCTCTTTCTGTCTCTGTCTCCATGTGTCTCTGTCTCTAGGTCTGTATATTTGTCTCTGAGACTCCCTCTGGCTCTTTCTCCACCTCTGTCTCTGCATGTCTGTGTGTCTTTCTCTGGGATTTAGCTCTGAGACTATTTCTCTTTCTGGGTCTCTGTCTGCATCCCATCTCTGTGTGTCGTGTACCAGTCTCTCTCTCTCTATCTCGTCCTCTCTCTTTGCCTTTTGCTTGCTACATTTATCATTCATTTTCCTCTATTTCCTTGTACCTAAATCCAACCCTTTTTCTTTCTTTCCTTCTCCCTGCCTGTTCACAGACCTTTTGGAAAAATCCAGAGTTATTTTCCAGCTGAAAGCAGAGAGAGATTATCACATTTTCTACCAAATCCTATCTAATAAGAAGCCTGAGCTACTGGGTGAGTCAAAGCTACTGACTGAGACCAACTATCTCCATGGCAACCTGGTCCCCTTTGCCTGCAGCTGGATTCTGCTGGCATGCCCTGGGCTGTGCGGCACTGCTGGATCCGGTTCTGTGGGATGTGGGGCCAAGTCAAGCCCTGTCCTGTGCTCTCCATCGTGTTGTGTGCTGTGGTGGGCAGTCCCCATGAAAGCCAGGGGCTGTGTCAGAGCCTAACCACATGTTCTCCCCCTAGACATGCTGCTGATCACCAACAACCCCTATGATTATGCCTTCATCTCCCAAGGAGAGACCACCGTGGCCTCCATTGATGATGCTGAGGAGCTCATGGCCACTGATGTGAGTGTGTGAGGACCCAGTGAGGGGTGGGAGGATTGGCAGTGAGGAGCAAGTAGGGCCAGTTCACCACCCCAGGAGCAAAGCTAAGACACTGGCCGTCTGTTGTTCATAGCGGTATGGCCCTCCCGAGGCCAGAATGTGCCCTGTCACCAGGGCATGCTGGAGTATGGGTGAGGTAAGACAGGACTGGGCAGCATTTGGTGTTCAATCAAACCATAAAGGGCAGAAAACCCTGGGACAGAGAGGCACACAAGTCAGGAATCAAGGCACCACCAAGGGAGGCAGGGAGGGAGAGCCACATGGCAGTCACGGGGCTGGGGCAGGCTGTCAGGTGAGAGCAGACACGGAAGGTGTGGAGGCCAGGCAGGGAAGCAAGAGTAGTGTCTGGAAACATGAGTGGGTAACCCAGAACCGCTGTGACCCCCAACAGCAGGACTGAGGCAGTCTGAGCTCTGCCTGCTTTTGCACCTCCCATCTTTGCTCTGGAGCTCTCCACTGGGGATGGGATTCTCAGAGCCCACAGGGATTAAGGAGGCAAGTTCTCTCTGCAACTTACAAGGGATCTCCTTTACCCATCATCCTTCTTTTTCTGGGATCCACCCATATGGGACCTGCCTACAGAATGCCTTTGATGTGCTGGGCTTCACTCCAGAGGAGAAGAACTCCATGTACAAGCTGACGGGCGCCATCATGCACTTTGGAAACATGAAATTCAAACAGAAGCAGCGGGAGGAGCAGGCGGAGCCAGATGGCACTGAAGGTGGGAGGCAGGGATGCTGGGGACAGCTGTCAGTCACTGAGGGCCACACCTGCAGAGCAGGCATCTGTTTACTATCTTTGCTGCCTCACCTTTCCTTGCAGAGGCTGATAAGTCCGCCTACCTCATGGGGCTGAACTCAGCCGATCTGCTCAAGGGTCTTTGCCACCCTCGGGTGAAAGTGGGCAACGAGTATGTCACCAAGGGGCAGAATGTCCAGCAGGTGGGTTATATTCAGAAGATAAATGGGCAGGGTAGGGAGCCTGGCACAGCAGGGTGGGAGCTTTTGAATTTACTCTTCCCAACAACCCTACTCAATATGGGTGTCTCCCCTACCTTGCAGGTGGCATATGCCACTGGAGCACTGGCCAAGGCCGTGTACGAGAAGATGTTCAACTGGATGGTGATGCGCATCAATGCCACCCTGGAGACCAAGCAGCCACGCCAGTACTTCATAGGAGTCCTGGACATCGCTGGCTTTGAGATCTTCGACGTGAGTCGGGGAGCCCTGGGAGTGGGCAGAACATCACTCACTCATTCGCACCTTCAACTGCCATTGCCGAGTGCCAGCCAGGGGCCAGCACGGGAAGGCGGTGGGGACTGTGCGGTATGGCAGAGGCAGTCATCGTCCCTGTCTCCAGGGGAAGCTCTCCTCTGCTGCCCTGACCTGGGAAGGGACCAGCTGCACCCCAGCTGGGCTCGGGCACAGTGCACGGGCACAGCCCTGGGCCGACCCCAGTGGCCACTCAGACACCCACCTACCTGACTGCTCCCGCCCCTCACTGCCCTGCAGTTCAACAGCTTTGAGCAGCTCTGCATCAACTTCACCAACGAGAAGCTGCAGCAGTTCTTCAACCACCACATGTTCGTGCTGGAGCAGGAGGAATACAAGAAGGAGGGCATCGAGTGGGAGTTCATCGACTTCGGCATGGACCTACAGGCCTGCATCGACCTCATCGAGAAGGTGCCGCCTCCGCCCCACCGGTCTCCATCCATACCCCACATGAACACCCCAGACAAAATAGCAGCTCCTCTCCCTTCTGGGGAGTATGATCTGGATAACAGACATGGTGCTGAAGACTCCTGAGCCCCATGTTATGCTGAGCACCCAGCACAGGGTAGCACCAGGGATCGCTGAGTTCCCAGGGGCTTGAGAGTGGACATATGGGGGATGGACACCTGCAGGATGACCTCCAACCTGGTCTGTATGTATCCAAGGAGCAGGGAGTAGGAGGGTGGTGTGGGGGATCCTATAAATGCACCTATTTTCAACCCCATCATCTCAGGAATATGGGTGAGGGAGTGGCACATAAAGCACCAATAGCAGTCACATTCCCAGACTTTCACAAAAGCTCCTCTGTCATCAAACAAAGTCCTCCCCTTAAGAAGACTTGAGCAGGGGCCAGTCAGTAGATAACTGCACTCAGAGCTGAGCCTCATACCTCAATACCCAAAGCGGCACCCCCATGAGCAAATACTGACTGTAGAACAGAATCCATCTCCACCTGTTGAAGCATACTCAGTGATGCTCTGCCCTCCCCCCTCAGCCCATGGGCATCATGTCCATCCTGGAGGAGGAGTGCATGTTCCCCAAGGCCACCGACATGACCTTCAAGGCCAAACTCTTCGACAACCACCTGGGCAAGTCTGCCAACTTCCAGAAGCCACGAAATATCAAGGGGAGGCCGGAAGCCCACTTTTCTCTGATTCACTATGCTGGCATCGTGGACTACAACATCCTGGGCTGGCTGCAGAAGAACAAGGACCCTCTCAATGAGACGGTGGTGGGCTTGTACCAGAAGTCCTCCCTCAAGCTGCTGAGCAGCCTGTTTGCCAACTATGCTGGGGCTGATGCACGTAAGTAGAGACTGGGGCCCAGGGGACTAAGGAGCAGGGATTCTGCCAGGGCTCTGAGTCAGGTTAATTGCTACCCCTGTCACTTCCATGTCAGGATGTGCCCTGAGGTTTACAGACTCAATGGGGTGGAATTGAGTGGAGAAACTGAGGTAGCCACATTGAAGATCCTCGTCTGGGGGCCAAAGGCCAGCAAGGTGTGAAGATAGGCCGTGCTTCTGCACCCCAGGACCTCACCTCCCCACACACCCACTGATGGTCCTTTTGCTGACTCTTCCCACAGCTGTCGAAAAGGGCAAAGGCAAGGCCAAGAAAGGCTCATCCTTTCAGACTGTGTCAGCTCTGCACAGGGTGAGCGTTGTGACCCCAGCCCAGCGTGGCTCCCATTCCGCCCTGGGCCCTAATCCCCAATCTGCCCCGGTGCTTCCCCGCTTTGTTCATCCCCTATTGCCTCCCACCCCCTGTCTCCCTGGTGCATTCGTGATCCTTCTCACTCTGTCTTCTCTCCCTTCATCTCTTGGCCATTCTCTTACTTCCCATCTCACCTCCCGTCTCCTTTCCCTCCTGCCTCCCACCCTCTCCCCTCACCATGTCTGCCCTGCCCAGCCTTCCTTATCTCTGCCCTTTGCATTCTCTCCATCTCTATTCCCTTCCCCTTCTCCTCTCCTTTTCCTGCTTCTCTTTCTTTCACTTTCTTTACTTCTCCCTCTCACTTTTTTGGCCACAGGAGAATCTGAACAAGCTGATGACCAACTTGCGCTCCACCCATCCCCACTTCGTGCGTTGCATCATCCCCAACGAGACAAAGTCTCCAGGTGCGCCCACAGGCTCAGGCCAGCCCACCACTGGACACACATGTGTACTGAGAAGGGACAGGCCTTCTAAGTCCTCTCCTAACCTGCCACCACGGTGGTTTCCAAAGCACATTCTTCTCCTATACCCCATGGGGTCTCCCAGGCCACCTCCCTCCCAGTGCTGCCTTACACTTGCAATGTGCAACTCATGGTAACATGTAAGGTACTTTGATGGACATTATCTTATCAGTGACTTACAACCCCCAATGAGGCATACCGGGATTGTTTATCCATTTTTGGCTGATAAGAAGACAGAGGCTCAGGGACATGGGTTCAAGGCCAGACTCTATTCTTGATTAGCTTAGTGACCTCAGGAAAGTCCCTTAACCCCTCTGGGTTTAGTTTACTCATCTAGAAAATGGGATATATCTTCCTGTCTACCACCTTTGGTAATAGGTATAAACTATATAAAATAAGGAATGTGAAAGTCTTCTGGTTACCCTTAAAAGTATGGCTAGAAAAAATAATGAAACCAAGAGAAGATTATGACTAACTGACCTGCTGAGGTTACAGGCTAATCAGTGGCAGAGCCAGGCTCAGAACTTAGATCTTTTGGCTGTTAGCCCAGTGATCTCCTCACAGATCCCTCCCTTTCCCTCCCACCGCAGGGGTGATGGACAACCCCTTGGTCATGCACCAGCTGCGCTGCAACGGCGTGCTGGAGGGCATCCGCATCTGCAGGAAGGGCTTCCCCAACCGCATCCTCTACGGGGACTTCCGGCAGAGGTGGGTACGGGGCTTCCCCAGAGCTCAGGGAACCAGGGCAGCCTGGGCTGCTCTGAAGGGAAAGGGAGTCTGCCGGTGGCCCTGGCATTCTGCGGGCAGAGATCAGTGCAGAGTGTGGGTGACTCCGGCACTCCGCTCCCCAGGTATCGCATCCTGAACCCAGCGGCCATCCCCGAAGGGCAGTTCATTGACAGCAGGAAGGGGTCAGAGAAGCTGCTGAGCTCCCTGGATATTGACCACAACCAGTACAAGTTCGGCCACACCAAGGTGAGGACAGGGAGGGGACAAATCAGTTAGAGGAAGACGTCTCCTGTCCGTTAACCCCTCACCTCCTGACTCCTTTCCTTTCACCAGTCGGCTTGGCAACATCTCTGCCCCCCGTGCTACCCCTCCCAGTGGGACACCCAGCACCACTGCCCTCACCCCAGCTCCCGCTGCCGTGCACCTCCTCCCTCCAAGCCTGTCCTAGTAGTCGCCCTTCCCAACATGCCCCCCGCCACCCCTACCTAGCACCCCAGGCCCAGCGCACACTTCCCTGCAGGTGTTCTTCAAGGCGGGGCTGCTGGGGCTACTGGAGGAGATGCGGGACGAGAGGCTGAGCCGCATCATCACGCGCATCCAGGCCCAGTCCCGGGGCGTGCTCTCCAGAATGGAGTACAAGAAGATGGTGGAACGCAGGTGAGAGAGCACGGAAGGAGGTTTCCCACCTCCCTTAGGCCCAGGCTCATTCAGGGGCAGTTTCAGGAGAAAGAGCCCACTGGGTCTTCAAACAAAGAGACCTGTGGGAGGGGCTCGTGTGGACACAGGGTGGCCTCAGAGAGGGCGGGTGGATGAAGGAAAGGGGCCTTACCAAGGTTTCAGGAGCTCAGGTGGGAAAGAGGCAGGAGGGGACTCATACCACCACTTTCGCTGGGCCCCCGCAGAGACTCCCTGCTGGTAATCCAGTGGAACATTCGGGCCTTCATGGGGGTCAAAAATTGGCCCTGGATGAAGCTCTATTTCAAGATCAAGCCACTGCTGAAGAGCGCAGAGACGGAGAAGGAGATGGCCACCATGAAGGAGGAGTTCGCACGCCTCAAAGAGGCTCTGGAGAAGTCTGAGGCTCGCCGCAAGGAGCTGGAGGAGAAGATGGTGTCCCTCCTGCAGGAGAAGAACGACCTGCAGCTCCAAGTGCAAGCGGTGAGGCTCCTGGGGCCATTGTTGGCTCTTTCACCCTGCTCTGCCTCCGCCTCCTGCACCCTGCCCCTCACCTCACAGGAGCTCGCCATCTTGTTCCCTCATAGTGAGAGGATTCTGGGGTCAGCACTTCCAAAGGCCTCCAAAGAGGTCCCTCAGGAGGAGGAAGGGGAAGGGGCAAAAGAACTAACTTTTCAAAGCACAGGCTTTCCACCTGAGTTCAACCTAGATCCACAGCTTAATAATTTTGTGAACTTGGGCAAACCACTCATCCTCTTTGAGCCTCAGTTTCCTCCAGACAGGGAATAAAGCTGCTCATCTCACTGGGTTGTCAATATATAAAATGCTGGGCATCAGAAAAATATAGTCCCCTCTTTCCACGGAAGAGACTAGAGGAAGAGGACCAGATAAAGACCTCTCTGCTCCTCTCCCCAGTGCTCCCACGTTACAGTGCCCTGAAACACTTCCCCTCCCCATCCATGAGGTTCTCAACCGGGAGATATCCTAGAGCTCCCCTTCTATTTGAGGGATGCTCCCCTCCCTCCCTCCACCTGCAAGGATGAGGACCCTGCCCACTGGACAGCCTCCCCTCTGTGCCTTGCCCTCAGGAACAAGACAACCTGGCTGATGCTGAGGAGCGCTGCGACCAGCTGATCAAGAACAAGATCCAGCTGGAGGCCAAGGTGAAGGAGATGAACGAGAGGCTGGAGGATGAGGAGGAGATGAATGCTGAACTCACTGCCAAGAAGCGCAAGCTGGAAGATGAGTGCTCTGAGCTCAAAAGGGACATTGATGACCTGGAGCTGACACTGGCCAAGGTGGAGAAGGAGAAGCACGCAACAGAGAACAAGGTGAGGGCAGCTGCCTCTGGCTCCAGCCCAGGTCTCCCCAGGATTCCCAGACCACGCTGACCTTCACCCAAGCTAACCCACTCAGGATCCTGACAGCAGCATGACACCTGGCATGGAGGTCCCCATAGATGTCTCCAGAATGGTGACCTCTGACCCTAAAGGGGGTGGGGCTCTTGGTCACAGGTGAAGAACCTGACAGAGGAGATGGCTGGGCTGGATGAGATCATCGCCAAGCTGACCAAGGAGAAAAAGGCTCTGCAGGAGGCCCACCAGCAAGCCCTGGATGACCTTCAGGCTGAGGAGGACAAGGTCAACACCCTGACCAAGGCCAAAGTCAAGCTGGAGCAGCAAGTGGACGATGTAAGTAGATTGAGAGTTGTAGGGCCTGGATATATCATGTCCATCTGTACTCAGAGGTATGTGTGTGTGTATTGGGATGAGGGGGTAGGGTTTGAAGGTGTTCAAGTTCTGATATCTTTCTAGAAGGCAGTTGAAGAATGAATGGGGAGAGAGTGATTAATTGTGAAATGTATATCTGATCTCCCAGATAGAATCAATAATAGAGATGGGCTTTCTTCTTTAACTTATGTTCAAGCCCATATATCTCTGCCTTGGATCACAAGATTTAGAGGGTTCTCTCAAAAGAACATGAAACATTTCTTTGGAAATTTTGTGAGGCTTCTCAAAGAGGATCTTTGAACTTCTGACATTTTAGGCAGGATCTGGTCCTGATTGATCATTGTCCCATCAGATGTACATATCTCTATTGAATCACTTATCACTCTGTATTATAATGTTTTAAGTATCTGCCTCAGCTATAAGACTATTAATACAAGCTCCTTTTAGACAAGAACTTGAGTTTATTCAATTTTGTATCTGCTGTGCCTAGCACACAGCCTGGTACCCAATAGGTGCTTATGGAATGCTGAATGAATGAATGTAGATTTGGGGTTTCATTCCACAATCATTCATTCTTTTATTTATCAAATATTTATTATTGAGTATACCCTACATGCTATGCATTCTCACAGTCCCCTGGTAACATTTGGACCACTCTGAGGAAGGTTTTCCCCGGCCCCTGGAGTAACTGAGCTACAAAATCACCAAATCAGGATGCTCTGCCTCATGGACCTGGCTTGTCCATCTCTCTGTCAGCTGGAGGGGTCCCTGGAGCAGGAGAAAAAGGTGCGCATGGACCTGGAGCGAGCCAAGAGGAAGCTGGAGGGTGACCTGAAGCTGACCCAGGAGAGCATCATGGACCTGGAGAATGACAAGCAGCAGCTGGATGAGCGGCTGAAAAAGTACCAAGTTCCCTTACCTGCTGCACTTCCTCCTCCCCAGGCCAGCAGCCTGTTCTGCCTACAGGCTGACCCGAGACACTTATCCTCAGAGACAATGACCTCATGCAGCCTCCATAAATGAATGCTCAAGCCCTTGGGAAGAGGCCTTCAGCGTGAGGACTTTCCTCACCCAGACCCAGACATCAGGGCCAGGTGGTCCTCCCTGGCAAAGCCTAACTTGTATCCCTCAAGCTCTTTCCTTCCGTTGGGCACTCAATGGGAATGGAAATAACAGCTTGTCCCCTTTATACACAACTCTATTTGGAGACCAGTTGCTTGTGCTCCACACAAAAACCTCTCAAGAAAGTCTCTTTGGAAAGGGTTCACACAGAGAGCCCAGAGGGCTCTCACATCTGCCCTCATGTTCAAGAAGTGGAGGGGGATGGGTGCAGTGGCTCATGCCTGTAATCCCAGCACTTTAGGAAGCTGAGGCAGGAGGTTCTCTTGAAGCCAGGAGTCTGAGACCAGCCTGGACAACATAGCGAGACACCATCTCTACAGAAATATTTTAAAAATTAGCCAGACATGGTGGCATGCACCTGTAGTCCCAGCTACTCAGGAGGATCCCTTGAGCCCAGGAGTTTGAGGCTGCAGTGAGCTATGATTGCACCATTGTATTCCAGCCTGGGCAACAGAGCGAGATCCTGTCTTTAAAATAATAATAATAAAAGAAGAAGTGGAGGGGTCAGGGCCTTTTCTTTGTTTTGATTAACTTGTGGTTCCAATTCTTAGTACAAGTCCTTCCAAAATGTATAGACCTACTTTCCATACTTGGTAAACAGTGAGGTTGTAGGACATATTTTGATAATTGAGGACCTTAGGGTACTTGAGGGTCAAAACCTTGAAAGGCTCTGAAAATCATCATAGTCTACATCCCCATCAAGCTTGCTTTTTCACAGGAATCTTCACACTTCCCCAGGCTCAGAATGTGCTAAGTGAATGAACAAATATATGGTCCCATTTGATTCTCAAACCACCTTTTAAGGATGGTATCTTTGGCCCTATTTTATCAAAGAGGAAATTAAGACTCAGAAAGGTTAGCCGAGTTGCCCAGCAATAGTGACAAAATTAAAGATCATATAGCTAAAGGGACCTTTGAAACAATCTAGTCCAATCCCTTCATTTTACAGATGAGAAAACAAAGACCAAAGATGGGAACAGATCCCAGGTCCCATCACTCAGCCTACAGTGCTCCTCCCATTACATTCTTATTGTACTTCAATCCTACAGCAGGTGTTACACCTCCAGGGATCCCACATCATCCCTGGAAGCTGTTTTTCTGACGAAATCCTACTCTTACTTGTTTCATGACCATTTCCAGCCACTGGTGGACCCTCCCAGGGCTCAGCTGGTCTCCCTTGCCTTACCCTCCTTCCCTCTCTCCCCACAGGAAGGACTTTGAGCTGAACGCTCTCAATGCAAGGATTGAGGATGAGCAGGCCCTGGGCAGCCAGCTACAGAAGAAGCTCAAAGAGCTTCAGGTGAGGTCTGGGATACCCAAGCTGGGCCTTGGAGTCCCTGGGCTGGTTCTCAGCTTCCCCTGCCCCTGCCCAGCGTGTCCTGTCTGTAGCATTACAGGAGCCGACTGAGTGTCCATGAAGAGAGACACACAGTTACCATAGTATTCGCATGGATACACCCAAGGGTGACCAGGTGATCCAAGGATGGCGTAGGAAGAAACCCTGAAAAGGTCACAGTGTGGAGGGCAGAAATCCTGTCTTCCTATCTCAGCTCTGCTTTAGCTGGGTGACCATGGGGAGCCCACTCCGGATCTCTGGGTTTCTATGTCCTCCCTATTACCTGGCAGCTTTTAAAGTCCTTTCAGTCCTGATGGTGTGACTTCAGCTCTTACTTCTAGAGGAGACATTGTGTTAGGTCTTTAGTTGTCCGGTCAGACCAACATGGCTTTCTCACTTTAAACTTTTCTTATTTTTTGTCACTAAATTGCTTAAAATATTCTTAGAACATAGATCTCTTTGTCCCTCTTTAAGAGCAAGCTTTAACGACTTTCCTTCCAAGAAAGTGAACGTATACCATTTTGTTCTGGCCTAAAGGAACTCAGCTGTTCATCTTCCCTAAATCCTGTTATTTCCACCTCTCCACTAGTAGGACTAAACTGACTCTGCGTTCTAGGCAAGCCAGGAGCCTTTTGGAGCCCAGGGATGGGGGCTCTGGCGGAGGGGTCCAAGCGGTGGGTCTGAGCCCTCTGTGTCTGGCCCAGGCACGCATCGAGGAGCTGGAGGAGGAGCTGGAAGCCGAGCGCACCGCCAGGGCCAAGGTGGAGAAGCTGCGCTCAGACCTGTCCCGGGAGCTGGAGGAGATCAGCGAGCGGCTGGAGGAGGCCGGCGGGGCCACGTCCGTGCAGATCGAGATGAACAAGAAGCGTGAGGCCGAGTTCCAGAAGATGCGGCGGGACCTGGAGGAGGCCACGCTGCAGCACGAGGCCACGGCCGCGGCCCTGCGCAAGAAGCACGCGGACAGCGTGGCCGAGCTGGGCGAGCAGATCGACAACCTGCAGCGGGTGAAGCAGAAGCTGGAGAAGGAGAAGAGCGAGTTCAAGCTGGAGCTGGACGACGTCACCTCCAACATGGAGCAGATCATCAAGGCCAAGGTGGGCTCTGCTCAGCCTCCCCTCCTCCAACCCCCTGCACCCACCTCCACTTTCTGTCCAGGTCTCCTCTCTTCCTTGGTGGTTCATTTTCCCACTTCCCTTCCTCTACCTGGTCCTCTGATCCCCTCCTTCCTTCCACACCTTCCCTCTTCTTTCTCCTTTAATCGCACCCCTTATACTCTCTTCAGCATCCCCTGCAGGCATCATCTAACTCTCCTTCCTCTCTCAGGCTAACCTGGAGAAGATGTGCCGGACCCTGGAAGACCAGATGAATGAGCACCGGAGCAAGGCTGAGGAGACCCAGCGATCCGTCAATGACCTTACCAGCCAGCGGGCCAAGCTGCAAACAGAGAACGGTGAGCCTAGAGCTGGGGCTCCATGGGCCCCGCTGGTCTCCCTGGCTCCTGAGCGACCCCAGCCTGTGGTGCGTGCACACCCCCCCCAACACACACACAGACACAGAGCCTCTCCAGAGAAGGGGGCCTGCAGGGAGGAAGGGCTTGGAGGCAGAGAGGAGCAGCTGACGTTCAAGAGCTGAGCATGCCTTGGTGCCTCCCCAGGTGAGCTGTCCCGGCAGCTGGATGAGAAGGAGGCGCTGATCTCCCAGCTGACCCGAGGCAAGCTCACCTACACCCAGCAGCTAGAGGACCTCAAGAGGCAGCTCGAGGAGGAGGTTAAGGTGAGGCCTGGACTTGGGCCACCTGGCCAAGCAAGGAGCACACCGACTGGCCTTGTGTCTACATCACTTCCTTTTCCCAGAATGAAATTTACTGTCTATCCATTATCCTCCAAAAATTCCAAAAGGAAATAATATCCCAAACCCTACCACGTGCCTCCTAGATCTCTTTCCCCGGCTGCGGCCCTGTGCCTTTCTGCTGCGGCTCTGGGTGGGAGGCAGCGGTGAGGAGGAGGAAAGGAAATAAACTGGGGAAGTGTGATATGGCCTTGCCTGGGCACAGGTACGGGATGTAGAGACGGCACAAATGGGTTCTGGAATTAGCAGGGCAATCTGAAAACTGGAGAAAGAAATTAAAGTGGACCCTGTTCCGAGCACTTTGCTGGGCTCGTAGAAAAGGGGAAAGAATGAGTTTTAAAAAACACCGGGGCTCAATACTAACCTCTCTGAGTCTCAGAGGGCTCAGAGTTTATGCCCCTCCCCGCCATGAAACGGTGATGATGATGATAATGGCTGCTGCGGCAAGGAGCTCAGGGCCAAGGGCGCGAAATGTTATGTGAACAGTTCAGCACTGTACCAACATTCTCTGTTACTCAGTAAACTGTTCCAGGTCCACTGGGGGCTTGGACACAGGTGAGGCCAAGGGAGGCTGCTGAGACTGGGATGAGAAGAAGGCAAGGGCTAGGGGTGCCTCATGGAGAAAGCTGAGCAAGCTCCCGGTGCCCCCCTCCCCCCAGGCGAAGAACGCCCTGGCCCACGCACTGCAGTCGGCCCGGCATGACTGTGACCTGCTGCGGGAGCAATACGAGGAGGAGACGGAGGCCAAGGCCGAGCTGCAGCGCGTCCTGTCCAAGGCCAACTCGGAGGTGGCCCAGTGGAGGACCAAGTACGAGACGGATGCCATCCAGCGGACCGAGGAGCTTGAGGAAGCCAAGTGAGTTCCAGATAGCCCGCCTTCTGGCTGAGGGCCTTTGCAGGCAGGACCCGGCCCAGCCCTTGTCCTCAGTAGATCTCACACAGGGCATGCTTAGCTAGTGTGTGACCACACAGGGGACTCTGCCCCAGCCCCCCTCCTTCTCCTCTCAGGGAAGCTTTTTGCTCGAATTATGTTTCTCATCCGAATATAAGACGAACAAAAGGTTTGTCTGAGGGCAGAGTGCTCTCACCTGGGGCAGGGTGCTATGTGGCAGGGAAGGGTGGTGGGGAGGGCTGCAGAAGCCTAAGCCTCCTCCACCTCTGCAGCCGAGAGACTGGCCCAGGGTCCAAGGGTGCTGGGGGGCTTCACACCCTGCCACTGAGATAATCTGCCTGCTGTTCTCAGCCCCTGGGGCCTGTCCTCCGCTTCTCCAACAATTCTGAGTTTCAAGGCTTGTCTTCTGGAAGGCTCATGTTGTTTCCTCTTGTCCACATCCACACCCCCTCCCTCCCCACCCTCCCCTACCTGCCCTGGCAGAAAGAAGCTGGCGCAGCGGCTCCAGGACGCTGAGGAGGCCGTGGAGGCCGTCAACGCCAAGTGCTCTTCGCTGGAGAAGACCAAGCACCGGCTGCAGAACGAGATCGAGGACCTGATGGTGGACGTGGAGCGCTCCAACGCCGCCGCTGCGGCCCTGGACAAGAAGCAGAGGAACTTCGACAAGGTGGGCCGTGGGTGGGGGCCACAGCCCGTGTGCAGGGCTGGTGGGGGGACCTCAGTGCGAGGCCAGAGTCGTCCTCCTTGGAGGCAGGGGAGGAGGGCTGAGCCCTCGGGGAATGGGGTGGCCTGGGACAGCCCCTGGAGGTGGGGCTGAGGCTGGAGGCTGGGGGCTGGTGCACAGTGAGCCTCTTCCCCGGGCAGATCTTGGCCGAGTGGAAGCAGAAGTACGAAGAGTCGCAGTCAGAGCTGGAGTCGTCGCAGAAGGAGGCGCGCTCCCTCAGCACCGAGCTCTTCAAGCTCAAGAACGCCTATGAGGAGTCCCTGGAGCACCTGGAGACCTTCAAGCGGGAGAACAAGAACCTTCAGGGTACGCAGGGTACACTGGTGGCAGCATCCCCATGTGGTGCCATGCAGGGGCTCCAAGAGGTGTCTAGGCAGAGGCATACCCCCCCCCACTGGACCACACGGGCCCCTGACTGAGTCACTCTGTCCTCCACACAGAGGAGATCTCTGACCTGACTGAGCAGTTGGGTTCTAGTGGAAAGACCATCCATGAGCTGGAGAAGGTCCGCAAACAGCTGGAGGCTGAGAAGCTGGAGCTGCAGTCCGCCCTGGAGGAAGCCGAGGTGTGTGTGTGTAGAGTGTGGCGGGGGCAGGGTGGAGGGAAGCTGCGCTCCAGGCCTGTGGTCCCTATTCTCCTCTCCCCTTTGTCAGTTCTGTTCACTGTCCCATCTCTAGAGCTTAGGCCAGAACCTGGCACATGGTAGACACTCAACAAATATATGTGGAATGAATGAATGACAGGTCACTCAACTCCTTTCATATAAACATTTCTCCTAGTGCATCATAGAGCAGTTCCCACCTGTGCCTGCCTCTTTGTGTTTTTCTTACACTGTGTGCCTGATTGCCTCTGTTTCCTTGGCAACATCTTTCTTTTCATTTTCCTCTTTGTCTTCACAGCTTGCTCTCCCTCGTGAGAGCCTGAATCACCTTTTCTGAGGCTTTTTAAATTTCTCTTTTAAATTCTCTTTTCTTCTTCCTCCTTCTGCTTCTTTGACTGAACAACTCACACCACTCTTGACCTCATTTCATATCTATAATTTGTGGTCAACCCTTGCCCCTGCCCTGTGCCCTGTCTGCCCTGACCCCCTCTCCCCACCCTGCAGGCCTCCCTGGAGCACGAGGAGGGCAAGATCCTCCGGGCCCAGCTGGAGTTCAACCAGATCAAGGCAGAGATTGAGCGCAAGCTGGCAGAGAAGGACGAGGAGATGGAGCAGGCCAAGCGCAACCACCTGCGGGTGGTGGACTCGCTGCAGACCTCCCTGGACGCGGAGACGCGAAGCCGCAACGAGGCCCTGCGGGTGAAGAAGAAGATGGAAGGCGACCTCAATGAGATGGAGATCCAGCTCAGCCACGCCAACCGCATGGCTGCCGAGGCCCAGAAGCAAGTCAAGAGCCTGCAGAGCCTGCTGAAGGTACACGGAGACGCTTGGAAGCAGGCGGTCACCTCACCCAGAGGGGACTGGGCCCCATGGTGGTGTCCCGTTGCAGGCGCCAGAGCCCTCTGCCTCCGAGTCATTGAAGAGACCTCCAAGGGCCCCTCCTGAGCCACCGCAATGGGCTCTCTACCACGGCCGCTTCCACCTAACAGCCTTGGGAGGGGCAGCGAGGCCAGTTCCCTACCTCATGCCCCTTCTCCTGGTCCTCAGGACACCCAGATCCAGTTGGATGATGCAGTCCGTGCCAATGACGACCTGAAGGAGAACATTGCCATCGTGGAGCGGCGCAACAACCTCCTGCAGGCTGAGCTGGAGGAGCTGCGTGCCGTGGTGGAGCAGACAGAGCGGTCTCGGAAGCTGGCGGAGCAGGAGCTGATCGAGACGAGTGAGCGGGTGCAGCTGCTGCACTCCCAGGTGAGGGGGGGCTGGTAGGACTCAGCAGGTGAGGTTTGGGAGCCACACATGAAAACTCAGTGCTTTTCCTGCTCTGCCCACCCCTCCAACCCAGAACACCAGCCTCATCAACCAGAAGAAGAAGATGGATGCAGACCTGTCCCAGCTCCAGACAGAAGTGGAGGAGGCCGTGCAGGAGTGCAGGAACGCTGAGGAGAAGGCCAAGAAGGCCATCACGGATGTGAGTCCCCCTCCCCACTTGCCCGCTTCAGGACAGTGTCTCCCTGGGCTGGGCAGTGAGCGTATGAGGACCTGACCAGACCATGTGCCACCTCTGCCCTGTGCACAGGCCGCCATGATGGCAGAGGAGCTGAAGAAGGAGCAGGACACGAGCGCCCACCTGGAGCGCATGAAGAAGAACATGGAGCAGACCATTAAGGACCTGCAGCACCGGCTGGACGAGGCGGAGCAGATCGCTCTCAAGGGTGGCAAGAAGCAGCTGCAGAAGCTGGAGGCGCGGGTGCGGGAGCTGGAGAATGAGCTGGAGGTGGAGCAGAAGCGCAATGCGGAGTCGGTCAAGGGCATGAGGAAGAGCGAGCGGCGCATCAAGGAGCTCACCTACCAGGTGCGGTGTGTGGGTGGCTCCGGCATGGCCCTTGCATCGTGGCCTGAAGCCACAGTGATGACCGCCAAGGGGAATTAGGGGTTTGCTCTCAGCCTTTTCTGGGGTGAGGTTGGGAGTGCAGCTCCGTTCTACCCTGTCTAGCCCTTTCCCACTCTGAATGTCCCCCGACTCGGGGGTCAGTCTCTGAGCCTCATGGCCTGGGAGCTCCCCCTCAACATCCACCCTCAGCCTGTCCCCTGGGGACACGCCCAGAGCTCCAGAAAGGACTCACCCAGGACAGAGCACCAGAAAGCAAATAGGTAGCCACCCAAAGTACATCAAAGCCATTCCAACAAGTCTCAAAGCTTTTCAATTACACAGGGCAGTGTAGAATCTAGCTTTCCATGGTGCTTTCGAGAATCAGACTCTCAATTAGAATTTGTTTTTGTTCCAATCCAGGATGTCACCATCCTTGTAAGCACACTTTGTCCTTAACCTAGATTAAGTTTGTGTCATCTCCATTGCAGCCCGAGAAAGTCCATCACACCCACAGCCCCAAAGCCACTCCCAGCACATGCTGGGCTCCAGAGCAGGGGAGTTTATCCTCCATTAGGTCCCAGGACCCTCAGGGGCCTGCTCCCCAGAGCAACGCACGCACACAATTTTGTGCGTAATTTCAGGCGTCCCATCAGCTCCTCCAACTCTTTCATGATACACATCATTTAAAATATTCACACTTTTTTGGTAAGAAATTATAAGGAGAATTCAAGCATTGGTGAGGATCAGAAAGTAGAACTGGATCAGGGTATTAGATTCAAGTAAAGAAGACAAGAGAAGGTGGGAGGGTGGCGAGATGCTACCTCGTAGACTGTATCATCTTCACTCCTGCCCATCCCCTGACCCCCAGACGGAAGAGGACAGGAAGAACCTGCTGCGGCTGCAGGACCTGGTGGACAAGCTGCAGCTGAAGGTCAAGGCCTACAAGCGCCAGGCCGAGGAGGCGGTGAGTAACCCTGCTGGGCACTAGGCCTAGAGGGGGAACATAGGGGAGCTGGTCACTCAGCCTGGGAGGCTGAGCACTCAGGAGCCCTTCTCACCTCATCCTCCCACCCTGCAGGAGGAGCAGGCCAACACCAACCTGTCCAAGTTCCGCAAGGTGCAGCACGAGCTGGATGAGGCAGAGGAGCGGGCGGACATCGCCGAGTCCCAGGTCAACAAGCTGCGGGCCAAGAGCCGCGATATCGGCACCAAGGTGGGTCCTTCCCCTGGGCTCTGCTGGTCACCCCCACAGCAGCACACCTGCCCTATTGGCCTCAGACAGAGCACCTTCACACCTGGGGTGCCTCCTTTTCATTTATTCCCCACAACTGAACCACAGAGTGCCCAATGCCAAGATAATTCTGTTCTCTGATTTCTAAGGTTCTTCCAGCTCTAATATTCAATGATTCTGGGAATCCAAGCCCTAGGGTGGTCAGCAACCCTAGAAGACCCTGATTTATGACACCCAGTATATCCCAATTTCCCCCCAACTGCTAGTTTCCACTTCCCTTCCACCTAATTTTGGTCTACAACCTTGCAACTGAAGCCTGAAATGGGCATCCCAGAGAACCCCCTTGTCCTCACCCAGGCAGCTTCCCTCTGGCCAACCCCACAGCCTACCCTCCAGAACATGCCCCTGCATACCAATCCCTGGAAACAAACCTGCCACGACCACAGGGCTTCCACCAGCCCGCACAGCAGGCCTCCGCCCTGCCGGGGGTCTCACCCCTGCCCAACGCCCACCTCTCCAGAGCTAATTGAACTTTATTTCCTTTCAAAAGGGCTTGAATGAGGAGTAGCTTTGCCACATCTTGATCTGCCCAGCCCTGAGGGTGCCAGCGAAGCTCCCAGTCCTGGAGCCTATGTAGCAGCCCCCGGGGAGGAAGCAGAATAAAGCAATTTTCCTTGAAGCCAAGATCCTGCCTCCAGACTCTTCTTCACTGCCCACCAGCCTTGGCAGCTGGGTGTGGGGCCCGGGGTTGGAAGGGGGGGCATCCAGGGGAAAAGGGGCAGCTTCAAAGGCACCCGTGAGACTCCACACCCTCCCTGGAGCAGCACTGGACTCCCCTTCACCACCTCCAGCCAAATGCAGCAAAGAGGTGACACCTCTTCTCCCAGCCCCCTCCCTGGCCCTGTGACCCTCAGGGTTAAAGGAGATTTAGGGAAACCCCTAAGCCTCACCTAGCCCACCTTGAGCCCATCTACTATGGATGTACACCCCAGCTCTGATCAACACTACCCCCTCACTGCTGATAACACAGGAGCTGGGCCATGGGGACGAGGGTCAGGGCGTACTGAGCAGTGCCCCTTCTGGGCCCTAGAGGTGTGACCCACTGGGCAGGTGAGGTAATAGCACCCTAAGCCCAGTCCCGGGCAAGTCTCTGAGAGGACACAAGGACTCACAGCTGTAACCCACACACTCTTTCAGATACAGCCACCCCAGAGGCCAGCGCACCCCCTCCCATCACAGCCGGAAGAAATGCATCCTCAGCCCACCTTCCTGTCTTCCTCATCTCCCGGGGCCCAGCCTGCTCAGTCCAGAGGGCCCCCTTCTCCCTCACTTCTTCCCACTGCAATTTCCATGACCAAGAGCTTTCTCCTCTGGGCTTGCTAAGACGGGGTTCTCTCGGTCCATTTATGGGAAGCCATCTTGATGGAGGGCAGACAGATGAGAGACTGGGGGAGGTCATATGCGAGCAGGACTCTGGGGAGAGAAGGGGAGGGGACAGGTCCCTGGAGAGCTGGGAGGTAGAGGAAGGAGCAAGCCCCCTCCAATAAAGCAAGCCTAGCCCCTTGGAGTTGCCGCCATGGCTGGGCTGCTTAGGGCAGGCCTGGGACTGTGGACTGTAGAGGGCAGGGGCTTGGGAGGCAGTGGAAGCTGGCAAGCCCTGGTTCAGCCCTGGACTGGATCTGCCGCCAGCCCACCACACAGCCCCACTCGGAGCCCAGCTCCTGCTCCGAGCTCTGAATGCAGCAGGCAGAGCAAGGGCTGTGCCAGGAAGGAGGGGATACCACGACTGGAGAATAGCAAGTGAGGGGGAGGAGGGGAAGGGAATAGGGAAGGAAAAAGGAAAAACCTGGGGGGCAGTGGCAGTGGAGAGAGAGATCGAGAAACCAGGGGACAGGACGACCAGAGAAAACAGACAAGGAGAAAAGATACAGGAAATAAGTAGGCCCCAGAAAGATCCACGGGCCCTCCTGCGGTTCTCCTTGCACCCGCTCCATTCTCCCTCCCTAAGACGATTCCTTTTCCTAGGAGCAGACTTGGAGAGCATTGAAGAGATAAATAGAAAAAGGAGAGAACACATTTGAAAAGGGAGATGCAAGGAGAGCCCCAGGGCATCCAAGCAACCAAAACAAGAAGGTCCCCCGAGAGAAGGGCCAGGGCCTGGATGCAGACAGCAGAGAGGCCTGGAGAGCCGAGCCCAGGGAGGAGAGGGTGCTAGCAGGGCTGGGGAGAGGAGGAAACGAGAGGGCACCTGGGACGGAGAGGCTGGAGGAGCTGAGGGGTCCTGGGCGAAGGAAAGAATCCCAGTCGCCTTCAGACGCAAGGAGGGCCAGGAAAGCCACGGAGCAGGAGGCTGGAGAGGGGTGGACGAAGAGCCGGGAGCTAGGTGTGGAGGCAGAGAAGAGCCAGGCGGAGGACAAGAAGAGGCGGTGTGGAGAAGGCAGAGCCATGCGACAGACCCCGAGATGGGCAGAGACCTGGGCGGGGAGAATCAGAGGCAGGTCCGACTTCAAGACAGGGAATGGGCAGAGAAAGGAGAGTCAGGAGCAGACATGGGCGAGACCTGGGTGGACGGCAGGAGAGAGGCGGCTGTGCTGAGGAGGCCAGCCCTGCCTCCCCGGCCTCACCTGTGCCCGGCCCCTCCATCCGTGCCCTCACGTCTTAGGACTTGCAGCAGAATGAGGAGCTGTTTAGGAGGCAGCTGGAGGAGGACGGAGAGCAGTATGTGAGTGCCAGGCGAGAGAAGGGGCCCAGGGAAGCAAGAGGAGGGCAAAGCAGACAGACAGGGCAGGGCCTGGGACCAAGCTAACCCCTTCCTTCCTCCTCCTTCCCTAGGAGACAGGGAACTGCCCACCCACCCCTCACCCTCCACCCACCCACTCCCCCCTCCACCGCCACCTATACCAAGTCTGGCCTGCTCAGAGCACAGAGTTCCCTGAGGACAAAGTCTGGTCTTTGTCACCTGGACCTGACCCAGACTGACCTGTTGTTCTCAGCCCTTGTCAAGTCCCCAGGGTGATGGGAACCAAGCAATGACGCACTGAGCCATGGGCTAACCCCCCAGCTTGCACTCAGGCCTCAAGTGACCTGGAGCTGGGGACAGGTGGCCTGCATCCCTTGGGGGCAACAACTTGGCATAAGCGCTTGTAGGAGATGGGGATGTGGGGTTGACTCAGGCCTCACCAAGGACACTGACTAGAGGGCACAAGTACCCTGGAGAGAGATGAGTGTTCCTGAGCCCAGTAACGGGGCAGTGGAGTGTCCCGGGGAGCTGGGGACCTTGAGGGGGAAGCCACATCTTTGGTGGAAAGTGCTCCTTCCCAGAGAAGCTGACCCCTGCCATCCTGCCCACCTCCACACCCTAGAGCTATATTGAGAGGTGACAGTAGATGGGGTGGGAGGGGGAGCCGGGAGAATGTTCCTGGGTGTGAGGGTGTCGGGGAGAGCCAGAGCAGGGGAGCCTGGCTTTGTTTCCTGAACACAATGTCCACTTAGTCATAACAGGCACGGCCTGCTGAAGACCTGACACCTACGGCCTCTGAGAGGAGGCAGCACTGTAGGATGGGAGGGTGCCCTGAGGGCCTGGGGCGCTTGAGGACACCCACAAAGAAGGGCATGTGAGTATGAACCCAGGAGGGTAGGGAGGGGCACAGAGTTCTACCTGGGGAGGGGGGAAGACTGCAGAGCCCCACCCCCACCCCCATGGAATGTGGAGCCCGGGGCCCAGCTGGTGTAAATCCCCAGGCCTGCCAGGCACCCCAGCCATCCTCAGCAGCACCTGCACCCTCTGGCAGCCTGGAGAGACAGAAGGGAGCAGCCCCCCACCTCCACCCTCCTCCCTCAGGCCCCAGGATTAACACCTTCTGCCTCTGTCCACCCCCATCCCACACCAGGAGCTGAAGGTGGCAGCAGAGGGTAAAAGCCCATGTGTGCAAATGTGGGTTTGCAAATGTGCAGGTGAATCAGCGTACGTAAAAGCAAGTAGGGGAAATCTACGAGCTCAAGTGCGTAAGTGTGAAAAGCCTGCATGTGTGTGGTTGAAAATGGGCACGGACATGGGCCGGTCAAGTGTGTATGTGAGGGTGCTGAGCTGAGGTGGTGTGGGAGAATCCCTTCCATTGTTTGAGGGAGTTGGATGACCACCACTGTTTCAGGAGCATTGGGGAAAGGATGGGGGCTCCAAATGTGTCCCCAAACCGGAGTAGCCTCAAGTCCTTGGGAGGACACCTGCCTGGAGACAGGGAATAGGACACCAGGCTTGGCACTTATGCAGACTGAGAGCAGGACTGAAGTTCTTTTCCTGACAAAGGGAAACTGAGTCACAGAGCTGGACAATAGATCCCCTCTCTGGGCAACCTGGCTCCAGCTCCCTGTCCCACACACCGTCAGACTGCAGGTCCGAGAGTGTAGGGAGATATTCTCAGCCCGGGGCTGTGTGAGGACAGGTCAGGGTAGAAGGGAGAGGGCAGGGAACAGGGAAGGGGAGCCCATGGTTGGGAGGCAGGGGACAGGCATTTGGCCTGCAGGAGAAGGTGACCCTCACCCCCATGTGCTCAACTCACCCTTCAGGTTAAAAATAACTGAGGTAAGGGCCATGGTGGGATGGGGGAGGTGGAGTGAGAAGGTTCTGTCTTCCCACTATCTGTGCATCAGCCCTTTGGAGGGGAGGAATGTGCCCAAGGACTAAAAAAAGGCCCTGGAGCCAGAGAGGCTGGGACGACAGACCTTTCATGGGCAAATCTGGGGGCCCTGCTCTCCTCCTGTCACCTCCAGAGCCAAGGGATCAAGGGGGGAGGAGCCAGGAGGGGAGAGAGGTGGGAGGGAGGGTCCCTCCGGAAGGACTCCAAATTTAGGCAGAGCATGCGGGAAGTGGGGTATAAAGGAGCTGGAGCTTTGGGGACAGACAGAGGCTGCTCCGACCCAGGTAAGAGGGTCTTTAGGGGGGATGCTCTGTGGCAGTCTGCAGAGCCACACCTCGAGGAACCCAGCCTTCACTGAGAGTGGGGTCCAGCTCGGTTGGAGGCCCAACAGTCCTGCTAGAACTGCCTTTCTCTGGTCCTGGGGACATTCCCACCGACAGAGGGAGGTGCCAATGGGGAACACCAGAAATCTCTTTTCTTCTTTGACTCTCCGTTTCTTTCCCTGCACCATTTTTTGTCTTCTACATGCTGTCTCCGTCCTCTCCCTCCTTTCGATGGCTGCCTTCCCTTTGTCCCGGCTTTATTTTACCTCTTGGTCTTTGTCAATACCTATCCTCTGATGCTGCTTTGTCTGTCTCTCTCCCTGGCCCTCCCCTCTTGGTTGTGTGTTCTAATCTCCCTGCCTCTCTCTGCTTCTGTTTCCACACCCCATGCCTCATCCTTCTGCTAACCCGGCACCCTTGCTTTTCTGCCTCTCTTTGTCTCTCCCTGACCCCCTGCTGTGGTCTGTCCTGCCTGTGGCCCTCTGGGCACAGCCTTGTTGTTCTCCATGCCCCTGTCTATTCCCCCAGGCTGCGCCTCTGGGGCTCCTTGCTCCACCTCTGGTCCAGATTCTTCAGGATTCTCTGTGAGGAGATAACCAGGTGAGAATCACCCCAGCTTTCTCTGCAGAAGGCAGGGCATGCTTCTCCTGGGAGTCAGGTTGCTAGACCAGAGGCTGCTGTCCCTCCCCTGAGCACTGAGTGCCTCCCCTTAGCAACCCCCAGCCATGGCCACCTGCAAAGCCCCCACAGAGATCCTCCTTCAGCATCGCCCCAGGGGCAGGGGAAGCAGAACCCCAGTGTGGGAGAATGCACCCAGGCTGGTGCCTCCTGCAGGGTGGTGGGAGGACAGCCATAGGACCTGTGGGGAGGAGGAGGACAGGGAGTGGGGATGCAGAGCCTGGGCCCACCTCAGCAGTGACAGAGCCCTCCTGTCTCTATCCCAGAGGAGCGACAAGATGACCGACGCCCAGATGGCTGACTTTGGGGTGGCAGCCCAGTACCTCCGCAAGTCAGAGAAGGAGCGTCTGGAGGCCCAGACCCGGCCCTTTGACATCCGCACTGAGTGCTTCGTGCCGGATGACAAGGAAGAGTTTGTCAGAGCCAAGATTGTGTCCCGGGAGGGGGGCAAGGTCACTGCTGAAACCGAAAATGGCAAGGTGCGTAGGGCACAGTGCCAGGGCAGGACGAGGGAAGGTTTGGGGGGAGGTTTGGGGAGGGGCCACCTGCAGTGGGAGCTGAGAGGCCTGGAGAAGAGCCCAGGCCACTGGGAAGGCCAGGACGGGCTCCCTTGAGGAGCCCAGGACCTGCTCCTTCTCAGATGGACCTGAGCAGGCGCAACAGGTGCCACCCAGGGATGCTGAGGGAGAAGGACCTCAGCTGTTTTCCTCCTCAGAGGAGTCCTGTTGATAAAGAGGGCACAGACACGCATTAAATGAAACTCCCCTTCTTGCACTGTATCCCTCCTCTCTGTGCCTCAGTTTCCTCCAGGGGTCCGCTCGCACAAATTCCCTTCACCCAAACCAAGAGCAAACTCTTATGCCCAGATGAACACCAAGGGCAGGAATGTTGGAGCTCAGTGCCCAGTCCCAGGGCTGGTGAAGCACTCAGGAGCCCCTGGTCCCTGGCTCCCTCATGTCAGCCCTGAGAATTGCCACTGGTCACCAGCAGCTCAGAGCTGTGTGCCTCACAGACCACACGACCCACTGGGGCTTTGACTCTGACCCCAGCGCTGCCACCAGCTAGTCAGCGTGCGGGCAACTCATTCAGTCATTTAGACCCACAGCTTCCTCCACCATTAAAAAGGCTAGGATGCCTGCTGGCAGGGTCTAATGAGTTCAGGGCACAGCACACTGACCCATGCCAATCAAACCCCATAACAGCGGCCGATAGGGAGTGTAGGGTAGATGGGTGAGCTACTTTTGCAGTAGGAGTGAAGGTTTGTCCTGAGCAATTGACATCCTGGGGCACTGCCCCCAAGAGATAGCATAAGGTGTGTGTGCACAGCTCTGGAAGCTGCTGGTCCCCAGGTCTGTCCTTGGACACTTGAAACACAGGGATGAAGGGTGATGATCACGGGCACAGGGTCTGGGAACCTGACAAGACAAAGGGACCTAGGACAGTCTCTAGGATGGGAGTGACGGTGGTCAGGCGAATTATCTAGGGAGAGTGTCCTGGGGGAGCTATGGGGTGGGGCTGGGGCACTGGACAGGGAAGAGTAGGGGAGCAAGGCCAAGTCACAGTGTGTGGCCTGGGAGGAGGTCAGTGGGCAAGGCTGGCAAGTGCAGCTTGCAAGGGTCAAGGTAGGAGTCTCCTCCCCATCCTACTGCCCACACGCACTCTTTAGACGGTGACCGTGAAGGAGGACGAGGTGTTGCAGCAGAACCCGCCCAAGTTCGACAAGATCGAGGACATGGCCATGCTGACCTTCCTGCACGAGCCCGCGGTGCTCTACAACCTCAAGGAGCGCTACGCGGCCTGGATGATCTACGTGAGTGGCTCCTGCACACAGCAGGGACTCCCTGTCCTGGATGGAGGCCAAAGTAGTCCAGGGGCACTCTCCCAAGGAGAGGGGGGTAGGCAGGCTCCCAAGGGACCCAGATCCCCTCTCCTGTCTCCTCGCCCCTGGTCAGCTGCAGAAAGGGAAGAGCCAGCTAGAGTGACCAGGGATGCCCCTACCTGCCACCACTGCCCACCCTCGGCTCTCCCCACCAACCTTCTTGTCTTCTCCTCCAGACCTACTCGGGCCTGTTCTGCGTCACCGTCAATCCCTACAAGTGGCTGCCGGTGTACAACGCCGAGGTGGTGGCTGCCTACAGGGGCAAGAAGAGGAGTGAGGCCCCACCCCACATCTTCTCCATCTCTGACAACGCTTATCAGTACATGCTGACCGGTGAGCCCAGTGGCCCCTGACCTGTGCCTCTCAACCCAACACCCACCAGCTCCTCAGCCCTGACCCATCACCTCTCCGCTTTTCCCTTCCAGATCGGGAGAACCAGTCCATCCTCATCACGTGAGCGAGAGCCCACCACGCACAGAGGGGCTTGGGCTGGGGGCACCCAGGCTGATACCTGGGGTGCAGGCGGGGAGGAGAGGTGCAGGGCTCTCATTAGAGGAGTGCCAGAGCGGCGAATGGGGACAGGCAAATCCTGTCGGGTGTTGGGCTCTGACGGCCGGGCCTGGGAAGGGGAGCGTGCAGTGCTGAGCTTTATGTAGAGACCAGAAGGAACCCTGAGTTCTGATCGGTCCCTGTGGCCCCCAGCGGAGAATCCGGGGCAGGGAAGACTGTGAACACCAAGCGTGTCATCCAGTACTTTGCCAGCATTGCGGCCATAGGAGACCGTGGCAAGAAGGACAACGTCAATGCGAACAAGGTGCCTCAGGCTCCACAGCGGTGGGGAGGGTGGTGGACAGGCTAACCCAGGTTACCCTGACTCTGTCCTCCTTGGTGGAGCAGTGGGGACACAGGGCTCCCGAGGGGCAGCCCAGTGTGGAAGACGGTCCTGACACGAGACACACACTCTGAGGCCTGTGTGTGGCCTTTAGAGCCATAGACCCACCAGTAGTTCGTCCAGCCCCAGCCCCAGCCCCAGGGCCAAAGCAGCCTCCTTGCCATCCCACCACCACCTGGAGGTGGACAGAGGTGACCTCCCCTGCTCTGATCCCTTTGCAGGGCACCCTGGAGGACCAGATCATCCAAGCCAACCCCGCTCTGGAGGCCTTCGGCAATGCCAAGACCGTCCGGAACGACAACTCCTCCCGTTTTGTGAGTGCCTCTGCACTGCCCACTGGCCTCATCCAGCCTTGGCAGGAAAAGGGAGTGCTGTTCTGCTGTGTCCAGTTGATTGCACTGTATCTGGTTCTGGAATATCAACAAATGTGTATGCGCATGCGTGCACACACACACACACACACACACTCTCACACTCACATTCCAAACTCTCCCAACACAGCCTGGCTCCCTGAGTTCTGGGAACCCCAGGAAAGAGACCCAGAGTCACCGCAGCTGTTCCACAGCCAAGTAACAGCTGATTTGGGTCCTAGTTTAGATTTTTCTTATGAGTATTTCCAAAGCTCTTGCACATTGGAAGTGGGAAGAGAGCATAGGCTCTGGAGCCAAAGGCCTAATTTCCACTTGCTCAGAAAGTCCCCACAGGGCCGGGCATGGTGGCTCACACCTGTAATCCTAGCACTCTGGGAGGCCAAGGCGGATGGATCACTCAAGGTCAGGAGTTTGAGACCAGCCTGAGCAAGAGCGAGACCCCATCTCTACTAAAAATAGAAAGAAATTATCTGGACAACTAAAAATATATATAGAGAGAAAAAATTAGCCGGGTATGGTGGCGCATGCCTGTAGTCCCAGCTACTTGGGAGGCTGAGGCAGAAGGATCGCTTGAGCCCAGGAGTTTGAGGTTGCTGTGAGCTAGGCTGATGCCACGGCACTCACTCTAGCCTGGGCAACACAGTGAGACTCTGTCTCAAAAAAAAAAAAAAAAAAATGTCCCCACACCTCTCGGAGCCCGGTTCTTTATCTGTGGAACAGCGGCGCTAATATCTACTTGCACATCATCGAGAGGAGTGCATGCAAGGAGAGGCATAAGCAGGAAGCGTTCTGTGTGTGTTAGCCTGGCCCAGCTTCCATCCAGAGATCCTGGGTGGGATGTGGGGCTGGACATCTTTTTCCCTGTTTCACTGATATGTAACTGAGACACCAAACAGGTGGTTTACATTTCCAGAACCATCCAGGGCATTCTGGGCTGAGTCAAGGGCCAAGCTTCCATTCTGTCCCTTCCCTCACTGTCCCATCTGCCCCCAGGGGAAATTCATCAGGATTCACTTTGGAGCCACTGGAAAGCTGGCTTCTGCAGATATAGAGACCTGTGAGTACCCACAGGGGCCGTGGGGGAGTCCCTATCTCATCTTTCCCCCCATCTCCTGTCTTTGTCCACATTGGCCTCTTGGCTTTCATATTCTTTTTCTTTCAAGCACATCTTCTCCCCTGGCTCTCTCCATGGTGCTGTGGGAGCCCCCTCCACCACCATCTCTACCCTTTTGCTGGCTCTACTCTCTCTCCTTCCTCACCTGCCTTCCCTACTCCCCCCACCTCAGATCTGCTGGAGAAGTCCCGGGTGATCTTCCAGCTGAAGGCTGAGAGGAACTACCACATCTTCTACCAGATCCTGTCCAACAAGAAGCCAGAGCTGCTGGGTGAGCCTGGCCTGCCGGCCCTCCCCACTGCCCTCCTTAAAGCCTCCCAGTTTGCAGGGCAGGGCCCTCCCCCTCCTCACTCTGCCCCACCTCCTTACACACCTTTCTCTCCCTCCTCCCTCCTCCCTCCTCCCTCCCTCTCCTCCTTCCTCTGTCTTCCCACCTTCTCCCTCCCTCGTTAGCTGGGCCAGCTCTCCCTTCCTTCCCCACCTGCCTCTGCTCTCAGCTCCCATGCACGTTACTCCTCCACTCCTCCTTCCACTCCTCCCTTGGCACGCACCTTCCCTTTATGTGTCCCCTCACCACCCACATGTCATTCCCCCACCATCCTATACCTCTCCCTTTTCATGGGGGCCTCCAGTCCTCCCTCCCGGGCCACACTTCCACTCTCTCACTTCTCTTGGGCCTTCTCCTTGGTCCTCACTGACTTTCTTCTTCTCCACCCTGTCCTCTCCACCTCATTTCTCCTGGCCCCGTCTCCTCCTTCCCTGCCTTCTTCCCACCCCCTTTCCCCTGCCCTGCCCCTTGCCTGGTGCAGACATGCTGCTGGTCACCAACAACCCCTACGACTATGCCTTCGTGTCCCAGGGAGAGGTGTCCGTGGCTTCCATCGATGACTCTGAGGAGCTCATGGCCACCGATGTGAGTGAGGAGGCTGCTGTGGCCACACGAAGGCCCCTGGGTGTGCTGAGGCCACTGTTCCAACCCCCTCTTTGCTTTCTGCTGTGTTCCAGAATGCTTTTGATGTGCTGGGCTTCACTCCGGAGGAGAAAGCCAGCGTCTACAAGCTGACGGGCGCCATCATGCACTACGGAAACATGAAGTTCAAGCAGAAGCAGCGGGAGGAGCAGGCGGAGCCAGATGGCACCGAAGGTGCGAGGGGCAGGTGGGCAGCGCTGGAGAGGCTCGGGGTGCTGGCCCATCGTGCTGGGCCTCCCATGCTGCATCCTACAGTGGTAGCTTTCAACAGTCCTTACAGAATTAGGTTGACAACAAGGTTGCTTGGACCACAATGGAGAAAATGGAAGGAAACCACGAGAAATATGAGAAGCAGGTGGTCAGAGAGTGGTGGCTTTTTCCAGGGGCAGGCTCTGCTCTATCCCATGTGGTCCTGTCCCCAGGCTTTCTCTTCAGTTAGAACCCAGCCAGGCTGGCTCCCGGAGGACCTGAGGTGTGTGGAGCAGAGGGGTGGGGAGGGACAGAGATACGGGAGAAGTGGACAGACAGGGAGTCCTCCCACAGTCCCACAGACTTCTCCACCTCAGCTGCACTAACCACAAGTGAGTTTGGGATTTTTCCTCCTGTGCCCAAGACTCACCCCAGGCCCAGGAGGCACAGCCTCAAGCTCTGCACATCACCATCATTGGTGTGGGGTGTTTGCCTGCCAAGCCCTTGGGTGAGCCCCTCACAGGCTCATGCCACGTTCTGTTTGGGAGGCAGCAGGCCAAGGGTCAGGACACAGCTCAGGGCATTGGTGTGTCACCCCCTCTGGGCTCAGTTTCCTCCTCAGTCCTCTGGGGGCTGCTGTGAGAATCCTTGGAGAAGGAGATGTGGAGGTGTGAACAGTGCTAGGTAGATGCTGGAGAACATTCCTCTTGGCCCACCTTCACGAAACCTTTCTCCAAGTCTGTCCAGATCAAAATATCAGCTGGGTTTCATAATCCCAGCATGTCAATAGTTATCAGCATGTCATCCCAGCATGTCAACAGTTATCACAAAATTCTCCAAACTACACCAAAAAAATCCCTTCTAAATAGAGAAATCCACATGTTGGATGGCACAATGGGATGGCTGGGGTGGGGGATGGGTGCTGAACAACACACTCTTTGGAAGCCTTGATTTCCCAGCCAATCAAATTGGTCAACATGTGAACTAAGAGCAGAGCACACCAAGTCCGGAGCTAGATACTGGGGCAGAGAACACAGGAGACAGGGAACAGAGGACACCAACTTCCATCAGCCACGTCCCTGCCCTAGAGGGGAGAGGGCTGCAGTGATTGTGGGACCCAGTGCTTGTGAAAGGCCTAGCGCAGAGACACCCAGCAGACATAGACAGAGCTGAGAGGAGATGAGTGTGGCTGGAGGCCGTGGGCTAGACCAAGGGGCCTAGGCTCCTGCCTGACTCGGCACACACTGGCTGTGTGACCATGGGCAAGCCTTGTGCTCTTTCAGACCTCCACTTCTTCCTCTTAAAAGAGAGGAGGTTGGACCTGATGCTCCCTAAAGGCTCTGACCCCAGGGCAGGGAAGGAAGGTTAATTAAAGTGCTCACTCACTCCTTTCCCTCTCAACCAGATGCTGACAAGTCCGCCTACCTCATGGGGCTGAACTCAGCCGACCTGCTCAAGGGGCTGTGCCACCCCCGGGTGAAAGTGGGCAATGAGTACGTCACCAAGGGGCAGAATGTGCAGCAGGTGTACTACTCCATTGGGGCACTGGCCAAGGCCGTGTACGAGAAGATGTTCAACTGGATGGTGACGCGCATCAATGCCACCCTGGAGACCAAGCAGCCACGCCAGTACTTCATAGGAGTCCTGGACATCGCTGGCTTTGAGATCTTCGACGTGAGTCGGGGAGCCCTGGGAGTGGGCAGAACATCACTCACTCATTCGCACCTTCAACTGCCATTGCCGAGTGCCAGCCAGGGGCCAGCACGGGAAGGCGGTGGGGACTGTGCGGTATGGCAGAGGCAGTCATCGTCCCTGTCTCCAGGGGAAGCTCTCCTCTGCTGCCCTGACCTGGGAAGGGACCAGCTGCACCCCAGCTGGGCTCGGGCACAGTGCACGGGCACAGCCCTGGGCCGACCCCAGTGGCCACTCAGACACCCACCTACCTGACTGCTCCCGCCCCTCACTGCCCTGCAGTTCAACAGCTTTGAGCAGCTCTGCATCAACTTCACCAACGAGAAGCTGCAGCAGTTCTTCAACCACCACATGTTCGTGCTGGAGCAGGAGGAGTACAAGAAGGAGGGCATCGAGTGGGAGTTCATCGACTTCGGCATGGACCTACAGGCCTGCATCGACCTCATCGAGAAGGTGCCACCTCCGCCCCACCAGTCTCCATCCACACCCCACATGAACATCCCATACAAAGAGGCAGCCCCAGAAACTAAAGTCCCCAGAATCTCAAGCCTCTCTCCAGGCCCAGCTTCTACTCACAGGGACGTCATGGGCAGACACAAGACAAGCCCCTTCTTTCTTTCCCCAGGACCTTGCACCTGTATGGTGGTCACCTCTCAGTGTCTTAAGAGTGAGATGTAGTAAAGGAGAGGACCCGTGGCCCCTTGACAGCCCATGAGAAGAAGCATCATTCATGGAAATATCCTAGGCTAAGACTAGAGATGTTTGTCTTTCCCTCATCTTGCTGTGTGTTGAGAAATAAGCCAGTCTCCAGCCCTGCCTGTCTAATGGTATTTCCCAGGAGAGACGAGGGCGCTGGTGGCAGGCTCCCCTGTGCCAGGGCAGAGCTGCTCTCAGTATGCCTTCGCTCTGCAAACACAGCACAGACCCTCACTGCACCCAGCCACCGCCTTCGGAAAACAGGAGCTTCCACACAAGCTTTGAGTCATTATCCAGAGATTCTTAACCGAGGTTCTCGTCTTTCAGAGGCTTCAGAATCACATAAAACTGTGTGGGGAAAAAAGCTTGTATACATACATGTGGGCTTGTTCATGTGTATGTATATACATGTACATGAGTTGTTCTGGAGAGTCAGTCTTTGGCTTCATCAAATTCTCAAGAGGATTCCTGCCCTAAGAAAAGTCAAGAACCACCACATTTTCTGAACTGCAGAGTATTTTGTAGAATCTGGGTCCTTTTAAGCATCCTTTGGAAAATTGCTACCAGAGTCATACAGACAGGCATCTGGCCTGCCCCTGCAGTCTGGTGCCTCTGACACACGTGTCCCTGCCCTGGCATCTGTGGGGCAGGGAGCCATCAGGAGGAAGGGGCTGTGTTGTGAGGCCTTGTGGGCCTTGAGGGGTGATTAGGAGTGCATAGCTCTTTGTTGGGTCCACTGGGGCAGAAAAAGGCCAGACTTGAATGTAATTGGGTTTAGGTTAATTTCAGAAAGATGGGCTTCCTATCTGGGGGCAAGAGGTACCAACACAGGCTCCCTTTAGCCTGCCAGCAGTACTGGGCTGTAGAGTCTTTTGTCTGTCCGGGTGTGGGACTCTGGGAACCTGGGAGTGTGTTCAGTGATTCTGTCTCTACCTCTCACCCTGCCCTCAGCCCATGGGCATCATGTCCATCCTGGAGGAGGAGTGCATGTTCCCCAAGGCCACTGACATGACCTTCAAAGCCAAGCTGTATGACAACCACCTGGGCAAGTCCAACAACTTCCAGAAGCCACGAAACATCAAGGGGAAGCCGGAAGCCCACTTCTCCTTGGTGCACTATGCTGGCACTGTGGACTACAACATCCTGGGCTGGCTGGAAAAGAACAAAGACCCTCTCAACGAGACGGTGGTGGGCTTGTACCAGAAGTCCTCCCTCAAGCTCATGGCCACGCTCTTCTCCACCTATGCTTCCGCCGATAGTGGTAAGGGGGCAGCCCCTACACTGGGCCAGGGGCTTCTGGAGGTGCGAGGGTCAGGGTCCTGCTGCTTCAAAGCCCGTGACTCCAGAGGCGGGGGGAGCCCAGGAGTCAGCCCGCAGCAGTCCCTCTGTACCTGCCACTTTCCACTTCGTGTTGCGGATGGCGGTGTTTCCTCAAGACTGTGAGCAACTGGAGGTTGGTGAGAGTGGTGCACGCCCCACTGGAGCATGCCCAGTGTGGAGCAGCGCATGCAGGAGTCCTCAATAAACATGGAGAGAACCACTGAACAAATGAGCCTCCAATCCAGAGAAGGAAGAGAAGGGTGTGGGTTGAAATGAAGAGGATATAGTATGAGAAGAAAAGCAGAAAGGGGAAAGATATAAGAAAGAAGGGTGGGGCTGGGGCACTAGCATTATTTCAGTGCCCACTGCGCAGCAAGTGTCAGTGAGCTGCCTCGCATCTTGATCTTATCTAATGCTCTTCACAACTTCTGTTAATGCTGTCATCCTCATGGAAAACTGAGACTGACTTGGGGAATAACTTGCCCAACGTCACACAGCTTCTGAGCTGCGGAGCCCTTCCTCGGCCTGAGGGTTTCTCTGTTTTCAAACTCTCATTCATTTTTCCTTCTCCTGTTTTTAGCAGATAGTGGTAAAAGCAAAGGAGGCAAGAAAAAGGGCTCATCCTTCCAAACAGTGTCAGCTCTCCACCGGGTAAGCAGGGCCCAGAGCAGCCAGGGCGCCTGTGGGGCAGGCCTGGCTCGGACCTCTTGGCTGCACCGCCCTGTCCCAATGCTCTGAGTCTGGGGAGGGAAGAGGCCAGAGCTATGTGGTGGTTTCTGGTGTGTAGCTTCTACACAAGCCTGAACTCACATCATAAATTATGTGTCAAGCCCCTGGCCCTTTGATGGTTCGGTTGACAGGGTGGCTGGGGCCCAGGGCTCAGGGACGTAAGGGATGGTCCTTGTGGCCCTAACTCCCTTTCATTCACCCCCAGGAGAATCTCAACAAGCTAATGACCAACCTGAGGACCACCCACCCTCACTTTGTGCGCTGCATCATCCCCAATGAACGGAAGGCTCCGGGTGAGCTGAGGGGAAGGCCACAGTCTGGGGAGGACGCCTGGCATCACTCGCCCTAAAGCTAACCCCTGCCCTCCCCTCCCACCGCAGGGGTGATGGACAACCCCCTGGTCATGCACCAGCTGCGCTGCAACGGCGTGCTGGAGGGCATCCGCATCTGCAGGAAGGGCTTCCCCAACCGCATCCTCTACGGGGACTTCCGGCAGAGGTGGGTACGGGGCTTCCCCAGAGCTCAGGGAACCAGGGCAGCCTGGGCTGCTCTGAAGGGAAAGGGAGTCTGCCGGTGGCCCTGGCATTCTGCGGGCAGAGATCAGTGCAGAGCGTGGGTGACTCCGGCACTCCGCTCCCCAGGTATCGCATCCTGAACCCAGCGGCCATCCCCGAAGGGCAGTTCATTGACAGCAGGAAGGGGGCAGAGAAGCTGCTGAGCTCCCTGGATATTGACCACAACCAGTACAAGTTCGGCCACACCAAGGTGAGGACAGGGAGGGGACAAATCAGTTAGAGGAAGACGTCTCTTGTCCGTTGACCCCTCACCTCCTGACTCCTTTCCTTTCACCAGTCGGCTTGGCAACATCTCTGCCCCCCGTGCTACCCCTCCCAGTGGGACACCCAGCACCACTGCCCTCACCCCAGCTCCCGCTGCCATGTACCTCCTCCCTCCAAGCCTGTCCTAGTAGTCGCCCTTCCCAACATGCCCCCCGCCACCCCTACCTAGCACCCCAGGCCCAGCGCACACTTCCCTGCAGGTGTTCTTCAAGGCGGGGCTGCTGGGGCTACTGGAGGAGATGCGGGACGAGAGGCTGAGCCGCATCATCACGCGCATCCAGGCCCAGTCCCGGGGCCAGCTCATGCGCATCGAGTTCAAGAAGATCCTGGAACGCAGGTGAGGCAAGGGGGAAGGGAGAGTTGCCTCAGAGATATGAGAGGCGAACAAGAAGCACCAACTATTGCGGGTCAGAAGACCTGGCTCCAGATCCAGGCTCCACCACTGACTAGCTGGCCTGGCCAAGTTACTTTGCCACTCTGGGTCCATTTTGAACTCTTTTTTAAAAAAAGAAAATTCCCTATAGGGGAATACAAGTTAAGACTCCAGTGAGATACCATTTTAAAAGACTAGATTGACAAAAATTAAGAGGTCTGACCCATTGCTTACAGGTGTGTAAATTAGTGCAACCTCTTTGAAAAACAATTTATCATTATTTGTTAAAGTTGAACAACTGTATACTTTTCAATTTTGCTCCTGAGTGTATTCCTATAGAGAAACTCCTACACGTGTGTACCTTGAAATGAAAAAGAATCTTCCTAGCAGTGTTGGTCATAATAGCAAAGATCTGGAAACAACCCAAATTTCCATCCACAGGAGAACAGATAAATAGTATTATAGTCATTTGGTGGAATATTATACAGCAATGAAAAAGAGGGAAACCCGATTCCTGTGTTTGAACGTGAAAAGCATATTGTTGAGTGAACAAAAGCAAATCACAGAAGGATACATACAGTATGATGCAATTTTATAAACTTCAGAAGTATAATAATAAAAACCACCACTACATTTTTAAAGATACATACGTATACAGTTAAAGTTTTTTTTCAAAAAAGTAAAGAAAGGAAAAACAAGGTTCAGAGTAGTGGCTGCTTCCAGTGGGGGGACCAGGGAAGGGTCTAGGGAGGAGCCATAGGTAGATCCAGTGATTGGTGCTTTTGTTTGGGGTGGTAAATTCATGGGTAGCCATTTTGTTTTCATGCTTCATAACCTACATATATATTATAGATATTCCTATATGTAAAACACTACATAATTTTTAACATACTGAGGTTCTTATGAGAAAAGAAACACTGAAGGTGGTAAACAATCTATAAGTGGTAGCTTCCATTACTACTAACATGCCAATAGGGAAGATATAAACATTCCTTTCATTGATTAATTAATAAATACCTATTGAACAACTCCATGTTCAGTGTAGGGATGTTGGGAATAGGAGTGTATGCAAAGGGCAAGGCTACAAGAAGGGGCTCGTAGTGCCTACAAACTTGCTTAGATGGGGGAAGCCAAGTGCAGTTGGGTCCATGATTGGGAAGTGTTCTAACATAGTGTCCCTCCCTGCCACCATGTTTCCTTGTCAGGGATGCCCTGCTGGTAATCCAGTGGAACATTCGGGCCTTCATGGGGGTCAAGAATTGGCCCTGGATGAAACTCTACTTCAAGATCAAGCCGTTGCTAAAGAGCGCAGAGACGGAGAAGGAGATGGCCAACATGAAGGAGGAATTCGGGCGCATCAAAGAGTCACTGGAGAAGTCTGAGGCTCGCCGCAAGGAGCTGGAGGAGAAGATGGTGTCCCTGCTGCAGGAGAAGAATGACCTGCAGCTCCAAGTGCAGGCGGTGAGGCCATGTGATGATCTCTTCAGCTCTCCCCTCCCCTCTCCTAGATTATAGCCCATCTCACAACCAGGCACTGAGTGTCTAGGAGTGCCTGCTCTCTTTAAGATGCTGGGTCTCTCCTCTCTTTAATCATCAGCTTCCTCCCTGTACTCTTCTTCCAGGAACAAGACAACCTCAATGATGCTGAGGAGCGCTGTGACCAGCTCATCAAGAACAAGATCCAGCTGGAGGCCAAGGTGAAGGAGATGAACGAGAGGCTGGAAGACGAGGAGGAGATGAACGCTGAGCTCACTGCCAAGAAGCGCAAGCTGGAAGATGAGTGCTCTGAGCTCAAAAAGGACATTGATGACCTGGAGCTGACACTGGCCAAGGTGGAGAAAGAGAAGCACGCAACAGAGAACAAGGTGAGGGCAGCTGCCTCTGGCTCCAGCCCAGGTCTCCCCAGGATTCCCAGGCCAGAGTGTGGTCCTGGTCCTTGACATGAAGGGCTCCAGGATGATGAACTTTGACCCTAAAGAGGGTGGGGTTCTTGGTCACAGGTGAAGAACCTGACAGAGGAGATGGCTGGGCTGGATGAGGTCATCGCCAAGCTGACCAAGGAGAAGAAAGCTCTGCAAGAGGCCCACCAGCAGGCCCTAGATGACCTTCAGGCTGAAGAGGACAAGGTCAACAGCCTGAGCAAGTCTAAGGTCAAGCTGGAGCAGCAAGTGGATGATGTGAGTAGTAAGAACCATGCTTCCTCTCTCAAGGTTTTGCAGGGAACACCATTGGTCCTGATCTCTAGAACTAACTTCTTTGGTCCCTGGAGCTTTCTTTCTCTCTTCAGTTCCTCACTAGGTTGGGTCTCTGAGTCATTTACAGTTGCAGAATTTCTCTGCTGGTTTGACTTCCAATCCCACTGGACTTCGAGTTAAGAAGGGACCAGAAGAGCGTGTACTGTGGATTTCATGTTTTCTACACTTCACTCATTTTCTTCTCTCCATCAGCTGGAGGGGTCCCTGGAGCAGGAGAAAAAGGTGCGCATGGACCTGGAGCGAGCAAAGAGGAAGCTAGAGGGTGACCTAAAGCTGACCCAGGAGAGCATCATGGACCTGGAGAATGACAAGCTGCAGCTGGAAGAAAAGCTCAAGAAGTAGGAGCCTGTGGTGGCCCGGAGGGGCTGGCCTGGTGGAGAGAGCCCAGGGTGCTGTGCCTCCAGTGGCCATGGTTGCCTTGGGCACATTGGGAATGAGGGAACCACAGCCCTCCCCCTTCACTCTCTGGGCCAGGGGGAGGGAGCTGGTTCTGGGATGCTAAGGCAGAAGAAGAGAATGTGCCCAGAGGAAGAAAGACCACCTGTCACCCCCAACCCCCACCCTTCTCCTCCAGGAAGGAGTTTGACATTAATCAGCAGAACAGTAAGATTGAGGATGAGCAGGCACTGGCCCTTCAGCTGCAGAAGAAACTGAAGGAAAACCAGGTGACTTTCTTCCCAGAGCAGCCAAGGGGGAACTCAATGGCCCTGAGGTGGCTGAGGCTTTGGAGCTGCTCAAGGTTCTAGAGAGTATCTGGAACTCCAGGCACTCCCATAGACCCAACCACCCTCAATTCACAGGCTCCCAGGAACACCAGCCTTACCCTAGTAGAGCAAGAATGTGTTATTTTAGCAAAACTATTTTGCGGGGGTGGAAATCATACCCACTAGAAGGGCTTCTCTTCCTAAGATATGCTCTGCCTCAGGGACTTTCTGCTCTGGAACAAATGATGGGGCTCGATTCTCCTCTAACCCTCTCTTTGGTACTTCTTCCCTCTGTATGGGGTTGTGAAAAAACCACTCATGGATCACCTTCCTATGGGCTGCTCTGTTCATACCCTTCCTGGTACTAACCGCAGTCACTAACCCAGGCTAAGTCCCCATAGGGCACCCATGATGTGAATCAACTCCTACAACCTCGAGCAAGTCACTTACCCTCCCTGATCCTCAGATTCCCTTCTCATCTGTAAAATGGGACTGACAATACCTGCCTTACAGGACCGGAGGCAATAATGTATATGAAACCACTTTGTCAACTAGAAAATTCTATATAAATGTCATTTAGGTATTCTTTTGTCTTCCCCAAGGCCTTCTCATTCCCTCTGCAGGACAAGATTAAACACACAGCCACAGTCTCCCTTACAATTAGTGTACCTTAATGTGCTTTTAGTCTCAGGTTTGTCATAAGAGCCCTGGAAGTAAAGCAAGTACTGTCATCCCCATTTTATAGCCACAGAAGCTACATGGGCAAGTCTGGACATAGTGACCCCAAGGGCAACAAGCACTCAGCTACTGGGGCAGAACTTTGTCCTTTCATTTTCTGAGCATACTGTGGCCAGTAGAAAGAGCTGGTCTCCCCTCAGTACTTGGAGCCCATGGCTCAGGCTGCTGGTAACATGTGAACACAGTTCTACTCCTCTGGGGCTGCCCAGGGCCTGCCTTTAATAATAATTTGCCCTCCTGTCTTCTTGGATGCCCTCTCTGGGTTTTAGCTAGACTATTGGGTTATCCTAAGGTTCTTCTATCCTAGATCTGGGCAACTTCTTTGGCCTCTTGGACTCAGAACCACAGTGCTGTTATCTTTACCAGGTCTTGGCAATGGGCTGTGGCTCCTCCCTCTTCCTGCCCAAGGTGGCTGGAAGTCCCACCTTCTCCATCCTGGGAGCAGAACATGGTGGTCCTCTCTGTCCTGCTGCCAGGACTACCCAGGCACTGTCCATTAAAGCTGTCCATAACCCCAGATGAAAGGAGTCCCACCAAGCCTCCCCTTTGACCCTGGCTAGCCAGACAACAGATGAAAATGGTAGATGGGACATTTTCCCAATTTAGTCAAGACCAAGGTTAAGGCCAGAAAAATGAGGTAAGGGGCATGATGAAGAAGAGGGCACCTTGCTAGCACTCACCTGGAAGAGAGCAATAAAGCTGGAACTCAGCCCTGGTCATACATAAGGCAAGCCCTGGAGAATGAGGAATATGGTTGATTGAACTTCACGGTTAACTCAGAAAATTACAAAAGAATTGATTGTTTCAAGGCATACTGTTGCAAATATTTTTAAAATACAAGCACCTACTTTCTTGTCTTATGGGTAGCAGAGCAGAGCCTAGTGAATCTGTGCACGCTTTGAGATTCATGATTGCACAGAATCTCAGGATCCTCCTCTGGATACAGATTCTCAGGATTCAGGGCTGCAGATGCTCAGACTAGGTCTGGGAGACCCTCAGGAAATGCCTTGAAGGTTCGGCTTCTACCAAATTCCTGTTGATGGCCTGTGTGTTATAGAATGTTTAGCAGCATCCCTAGCCTGTACTCATGAGATACCAGTAGCAACCCCCCGACCAAGTCATGACTATCAAAAATAACTCCAGAGTTTGCCAACTGTTTCCTGGGCTGTAGAATTGCCCCTAGCTGAGAACCACTGCTCAAGAGGGACCTGAGTGCTTGGGAGCCTTTTAGAGCCCAGGGGTGGGGGCTCTGGCGCAGGGGTCCAGGCGGTGGGTCTGAGCCCTCTGTGTCCGGCCCAGGCACGCATCGAGGAGCTGGAGGAGGAGCTGGAAGCCGAGCGCACCGCCAGGGCCAAGGTGGAGAAGCTGCGCTCAGACCTGTCCCGGGAGCTGGAGGAGATCAGCGAGCGGCTGGAGGAGGCCGGCGGGGCCACGTCCGTGCAGATCGAGATGAACAAGAAGCGTGAGGCCGAGTTCCAGAAGATGCGGCGGGACCTGGAGGAGGCCACGCTGCAGCACGAGGCCACGGCCGCGGCCCTGCGCAAGAAGCACGCGGACAGCGTGGCCGAGCTGGGCGAGCAGATCGACAACCTGCAGCGGGTGAAGCAGAAGCTGGAGAAGGAGAAGAGCGAGTTCAAGCTGGAGCTGGACGACGTCACCTCCAACATGGAGCAGATCATCAAGGCCAAGGTGGGCTCTGCTCAGCCTTGCCTCGTCCTCTTCCTCCACACAGCTGCGCCTTCCCTGCACCTTCTCTCTCTACCTGCCATCTCCCTTGTCATTCTCACTGCCTTCATCAGCCCTTGGTCTCTCTTTCTCTCTGCCCTGCCCCTTCCCTGGCCTTCACATCTGTCTCCACATCCCTCCTCGGATTGCACCCTCCTACCCTGCCCCGTCACCCTCCTGCCCTCTATGCCCTCCCCACCTCAGCCCTCTCTTCCTTCCTCTGGTCCACCCATCCCCTCCCACACTCACCCTTCCATGTCCATTGCTGCCTGAAGGCAAACCTGGAGAAAGTGTCTCGGACGCTGGAGGACCAGGCCAATGAGTACCGCATGAAGCTAGATGAGGCCCAGCGCTCCCTCAACGACTTCACCACCCAGCGAGCCAAGCTGCAGACCGAGAACGGTGGGTACCCCTAACCAGCCCCTGCCTGCCCAGAGTAGAGCATTACTTGCCCCTTCCAGGGCCCATCAGCCCCCCATTCCGCCTCCAGGAGAGCTGGCCCGGCAACTGGAGGAGAAGGAAGCGCTGATTTCCCAGCTGACCCGAGGGAAGCTGTCCTACACCCAGCAGCTGGAGGACCTCAAGAGGCAGCTGGAGGAGGAGGGCAAGGTGAGGCGAGCGAGGGCAGCAGGCCAGGCTTGAGGGCAGCCCCAGAGCAGTTAACCTCCATGGCAGAAGTGGAGCCTGGAGCTGGAGAGAGGCCTCTAAGAGAAGACCTTCTAATCTGGGTTCTTCTACCCTGCAGCTAAGTGACACCCAAAAGTCATTTAATGCCTCTTTCCTTATTCGTAAGGAGGTGGGGTGGGCAAACTGGGAAGTTACTCAAAGACACTGAGATGCCATATCAGCCCTCACGCTGTGTGAGGCTGGGCTTGGTTGAAGTAAATAGATTTGAGAAGGATCTAGAGAATGAGGGGACAGGGATTCCCTTCTACCTCCCGGTGCCCGCCTCCCCCCAGGCGAAGAACGCCCTGGCCCACGCACTGCAGTCAGCCCGGCATGACTGTGACCTGCTGCGGGAGCAGTACGAGGAGGAGACGGAGGCCAAGGCCGAGCTGCAGCGCGTCCTGTCCAAGGCCAACTCGGAGGTGGCCCAGTGGAGGACCAAGTACGAGACGGATGCCATCCAGCGGACCGAGGAGCTCGAAGAGGCCAAGTGAGCTCCAGATGGGCCCATCCCAATTCTCAGAGAGGAAGGAGCGAGAGGACCTGGGGTGGGGACGGGTAGAGTTGTCATGGGAAGGAGGTGGGAAAGACTTGGTGGCAACAGAAGTGGTGAAAGAAAGCCTGGATCCTGCACTCTGTGAACCCTTTCTGGCCCCAACCCACTTCCTATGACGGGCGAGCTTTTGGCCCGGGTTATACCTGACACTCACGTATAAGACGAGCAAAAAGCTTGTTGGTCAGAGGAGCTACCGTCGATCAGCCTGGTGTGGGAGAGCGGGGGACACTAGCACCCAGATGCCACTGCATGTAGGGAGGACACCTGGGCAGCCAGTGCTTGGGGACTCTGTTCTAGGACCAGCCACCTTGGCTCCCTCAAGGCAGGGCTTCTAGCATCCCAAGGAGCTATGGGAAGGGGGTGCTTCCTCCCCATTGACAGTCGGTGGAGGGAAGGTCGACCCAAGGCCCCACTGCTGCCAAGTAGAGTCACACACACACCCCACCCACCCCCGGCAGGAAGAAGCTGGCGCAGCGGCTCCAGGACGCCGAGGAGGCCGTGGAGGCCGTCAACGCCAAGTGCTCTTCGCTGGAGAAAACCAAGCACCGGCTGCAAAACGAGATCGAGGACCTGATGGTGGACGTGGAGCGCTCCAACGCCGCCGCTGCGGCCCTGGACAAGAAGCAGAGGAACTTCGACAAGGTGGGCCGTGGGTGGGGGCCACAGCCAGTGTGCAGGGCTGGTGGGGGACCTCAGTGCGAGGCCAGAGTCGTCCTCCTTGGAGGCAGGGGAGGAGGGCTGAGCCCTGGGGGAATGGGGTGGCCTGGGACAGCCCCTGGAGGTGGGGCTGAGGCTGGGGACTGGGGGCTGGTGCACAGTGAGCCTCTTCCCGGGGCAGATCCTGGCCGAGTGGAAGCAGAAGTACGAAGAGTCGCAGTCAGAGCTGGAGTCGTCGCAGAAGGAGGCGCGCTCCCTCAGCACCGAGCTCTTCAAGCTCAAGAACGCCTATGAGGAGTCCCTGGAGCACCTGGAGACCTTCAAGCGGGAGAACAAGAACCTTCAGGGTGCGCTGGGGGCCTGAGAGGCTGGGGAGGGGCCAGTGTCAGGGAGGCCCGTGTTGGGAAAGGCTTTGAGCTTCTGGCCCTCTGATCCCCAGAGGAAATCTTGGACCTCACTGAGCAGCTGGGAGAAAGAGGAAAGAATGTGCACGAGCTGGAGAAGGTCCGAAAGCAGCTGGAGGCGGAGAAAATGGAGCTGCAGTCAGCCCTGGAGGAGGCCGAGGTAAGGGTCTGGCACTGCCTCCCACCCCTCCCTCGCCTGGGCATGGTCCCATGGTCCCCACCCCAAGACAAAATCTATTAGTTCCATATTCTTTGCCATCCAAAATCATCTACCCACTACCCATGACTACCTCCAAAGCCAAGGCCTGCGAAAAGGAAAATGTCACAGTCTGATTATAGGCCAGAAGTTCTTTTTTCCTCACCAGGTTTTTAAAATTGGAATCTGGCCCTTATAATAACTCCTCAGACAATGGGTAGGAGCGTGGGCTCCAGAGTCAAACAGACTTCAGTTTCAAACTCGGCTTGCAGACCTCTGATGTGTTACTGGACAAGATCCTTGAACTGTCTCTGCCTCAGTTTTCTCATCTGTGAAATAGGAGTAATTTCACATACCTCATAAGATTTTATACATGATTATTATGAAGATTAAATGAGGTAACACACTTAAGCACTTAATACATGTTAGCTATTGCTACTGTTCATTTTTAAGCACCTGGGAATAGCCCTGAGTTTTTGGCTTCTAACTTTTCTCACTAAAGGGTGAGAGGCCTGGGAAAGGAATATAAATTTTGAATTTGTGGTTTATAAAAATCTTTCCTTTTTCTATAATATTTTAGTTGTGTCAAGAACTTATGCAATGTTAGTGCTGGAGGGTCCAAACACTTTCCTTGACAAAGGAAGCCCAGAGAGTCTGGCACTGCCTCCCCTACAACACCTTGGTGGGCATGGGGTGCAGGTCCCACCTCCCCATCTCTTCCCAGCTCTTCTTCTCAGGGCCATAGCCCTGGCTGACAGCCTGCATCCTCCCAGGCTCCCTCCCACGCCCTGCCCTGTGCCCTGTCTGCCCCGACCCCCTCTCCCCACCCTCCAGGCCTCCCTGGAGCACGAGGAGGGCAAGATCCTCCGGGCCCAGCTGGAGTTCAACCAGATCAAGGCAGAGATTGAGCGCAAGCTGGCAGAGAAGGACGAGGAGATGGAGCAGGCCAAGCGCAACCACCTGCGGGTGGTGGACTCGCTGCAGACCTCCCTGGACGC
>NW_012148618.1:257211-258799 GCF_000956105.1 Propithecus coquereli
TGCCCGCTTCAGGACAGTGTCTCCCTGGGCTGGGCAGTGAGCGTATGAGGACCTGACCAGACCATGTGCCACCTCTGCCCTGTGCACAGGCCGCCATGATGGCGGAGGAGCTGAAGAAGGAGCAGGACACGAGCGCCCACCTGGAGCGCATGAAGAAGAACATGGAGCAGACCATTAAGGACCTGCAGCACCGGCTGGACGAGGCGGAGCAGATCGCTCTCAAGGGTGGCAAGAAGCAGCTGCAGAAGCTGGAGGCGCGGGTGCGGGAGCTGGAGAATGAGCTGGAGGTGGAGCAGAAGCGCAATGCGGAGTCGGTCAAGGGCATGAGGAAGAGCGAGCGGCGCATCAAGGAGCTCACCTACCAGGTGCGGTGCGTGGGTGGCTCCGGCATGGCCCTTGCATCGTGGCCTGAAGCCACAGTGATGACCGCCAAGGGGAATTAGGGGTTTGCTCTCAGCCTTTTCTGGGGTGAGGTTGGGAGTGCAGCTCCGTTCTACCCTGTCTAGCCCTTTCCCACTCTGAATGTCCCCCGACTCGGGGGTCAGTCTCTGAGCCTCATGGCCTGGGAGCTCCCCCTCAACATCCACCCTCAGCCTGTCCCCTGGGGCACGCCCAGAGCTCCAGAAAGGACTCACCCAGGACAGAGCACCAGAAAGCAAATAGGTAGCCACCCAAAGTACATCAAAGCCATTCCAACAAGTCTCAAAGCTTTTCAATTACACAGGGCAGTGTAGAATCTAGCTTTCCATGGTGCTTTCGAGAATCAGACTCTCAATTAGAATTTGTTTTTGTTCCAATCCAGGATGTCACCATCCTTGTAAGCACACTTTGTCCTTAACCTAGATTAAGTTTGTGTCATCTCCATTGCAGCCCGAGAAAGTCCATCACACCCACAGCCCCAAAGCCACTCCCAGCACATGCTGGGCTCCAGAGCAGGGGAGTTTATCCTCCATTAGGTCCCAGGACCCTCAGGGGCCTGCTCCCCAGAGCAACGCACGCACACAATTTTGTGCGTAATTTCAGGCGTCCCATCAGCTCCTCCAACTCTTTCATGATACACATCATTTAAAATATTCACACTTTTTTGGTAAGAAATTATAAGGAGAATTCAAGCATTGGTGAGGATCAGAAAGTAGAACTGGATCAGGATATTAGATTCAAGTAAAGAAGACAAGAGAAGGTGGGAGGGTGGCGAGATGCTACCTCGTAGACTGTATCATCTTCACTCCTGCCCATCCCCTACCCCCAGACGGAAGAGGACAGGAAGAACCTGCTGCGGCTGCAGGACCTGGTGGACAAGCTGCAGCTGAAGGTCAAGGCCTACAAGCGCCAGGCCGAGGAGGCGGTGAGTTCTCTTTCATCACCATGCCTACTATGTGTGAGAACCAATAAGCGTCCCCAACAGCAGGGCCTAGACAAAGGGTTTGCTACAAGTGTTAACTCTCAAGCACTTATGATACTCATCTGGTGTGCTCAAAGTTCTGTCAGGCACTCTGAGTTAACAAAAGCACCTGCCCACCAGCTGCTTATAATTCATACGCCTAAGAGGAGGCAGTGTAGATGCTAGTGCAGGCCACATGGCAGCCAC
>NW_012148618.1:258869-260064 GCF_000956105.1 Propithecus coquereli
GTGGTGGAGCAGACAGAGCGGTCTCGGAAGCTGGCGGAGCAGGAGCTGATCGAGACGAGTGAGCGGGTGCAGCTGCTGCACTCCCAGGTGAGGGGGCCTGGGGCTGCCATGTGGAAATCTGCTCAGTGTCAGAGCCCAGGACATTTGTAGAAACCAGATGTTCTAAGTGAGCATGTCTATCCAGGTCATAAATCATTTCATCTCTTGGGCCAACTCTCATCTGTTAGTAGTGGCTGCCAGAACCACTGTTTTGAGAAAGTGGTCTAGACTTAAAAGCTTAGAGTGTCATGAGTGATTGGTGATGCCTGCCAAAGCCACAAATCTGGAAGTAGTAGAATGCATGCTGTTATTTGATAGCCTTGATCTAAAAGACTACCTCCAGCTTGCTGTGTAAAGACAAGAGTTTGGGAGTTTAAAGAAGCATAACTGCATCTCTTGCAAACCAAACTCTGGATAGAACACCATTTTTCTGCAATCCCACCCACAATGCTTTCAGTTTTATTATGCAATGAGTTTTTGTGCCCAGCTATTGTAAGGGCCGGTGGGGTTTTGTTCTATAATCCCGTATGTGTGGGAATGACGTCATCCTCTGACCTTGTCCCCTCTTCCTTACCCTACCACATTCTTGCTATAACGATAGTCATTTCCAGAATTTTGCTCTAGTAAAAGCGTTGTTTCCATTTTCCTTAGAATATTGTCACGCTCCAACATAAACATGTTACTAAAGAGTTCAGGAGTAGAAGTGCAGACCTTTTGCTATTTGAAGTCTTTTGTCAGAACTGAGTAATCATAGACATAATGTCTAGAACATATCCATTTCATAGAAAATGAGAAAGCAGGTGCAAAGCAAGGACTATCCTAAAAGCAGTGCTTGTTATTTTAAAAAAAACGACCACCTTTAGTTCCCGCTGGATAAAGGTGTGGAATCAGGTAACAAGGCACAGTACATATGTGATGCTTTTCCCTTCCCGTGTCTAGAACACCAGCCTCATCAACCAGAAGAAGAAGATGGATGCAGACCTGTCCCAGCTCCAGACAGAAGTGGAGGAGGCCGTGCAGGAGTGTAGGAACGCTGAGGAGAAGGCCAAGAAGGCCATCGTGGATGTGAGTCCCCCTCCCCACTTGCCCGCTTCAGGACAGTGTCTCCCTGGGCTGGGCAGTGAGCGTATGAGGACCTGACCAGACCATGTGCCAC
>NW_012148618.1:262064-344071 GCF_000956105.1 Propithecus coquereli
AAAACATCTGGGTGGACATGAGGTGTTGACGAGCACACCTGCACAGGAACCCGGGGTCGGGAGTCCCTGAGTCATGGTGGCGCAGGTGCAGTGAGACTGGATTCTGAGGGGGCCCAGACCAGGCAACATGGGATTCATCTTGGCAGTAGATGGCCAGGAAGGATTCCGAGTGCTGGATAAGTTTGAGGAGGGTGCCAGGTGCAGGCTGCCCTTGGGAAGGCTGTCACAGGAACACGGTGAGGAGCAAGTGGCTCAGAGACAGAGAGCCGGACCCCACCCTGACAGCCCCTCTCCCCTCACTCTCCCATCCTCCCACCCCGCAGGAGGAGCAGGCCAACACCAACCTGTCCAAGTTCCGCAAGGTGCAGCACGAGCTGGATGAGGCGGAGGAGCGCGCGGACATCGCCGAGTCCCAGGTCAACAAGCTGCGGGCCAAGAGCCGCGATATCGGCACCAAGGTGGGTCCCTCCCCCTGGGCTTCACTGGTCACCCCCATGGCAGCACGCCCCCTGGCATGAATGCCCCTCAGGGTGGGCACTCCTTGTTCTATATGTGGACAGCCCTGAGGGTCTCACAGCACCCGTAAGCAGGAAATCCACCCTCCTGCTCAAAACATCCCCCTCTGCAGAAAGCCCCAGGCCCACCTCCTAAGCCACAAGCACCCCTAACATGGGACCCCAAGATCCCCAGAACCCTAACCTCTCCCACCAAGGGCATCTCCCTAGTCACCCTTGGGATTCCTCCCCACACTCTTGCTCCTTCTTGCCAGCTGCCCCTCACACCTCTTATTCCCTTCTCAGCAAAAAATGCACGACGAGGAGTGACGCCACCTCCGGAACCTCATCCTTGCTAATATATAATAAATATGAGTGCCAGCCTCTGCCTGAGCCCCTCTGTCCTTCCTGTCAGCTGTCCATCCTGGGCCAGGGGTGTTGGTGGCCCGAGAGGAGGGAGGCCCCAGCGCCTGTGTCGGAGCTGCAGCAGCTGGGGCATCCGACATCTGTAGAGAAGGAAAACCAAGGCCCAGGGAAGTGAGAGGTCCTGCCTGAGGTGACACAGCCATGAATCCCAGTTCTGCTCAGTCGACCACACAAGGGAGGAGGGGGAGAAATTTCAAAAGTGGGGAAAACAAGGCACTAAAATGGTGAGCCAGTTCTACATCATGGGAGGTAGAATTTTGGTGCTAAAACTGATGCCACCCTCCCACCTCTCAGGCTGCAGAGGTTAAAGGTGTCCTTGGACACCCACTCTTTCTAAAACGAATTTCCCACTGATGCCAGGAGGGGCTTGGAGCTGGCTGGGGACGGGCGTATGGGGAAAGGAGGTGGGAGAGATCTCACCTCCCTGTCATCCCCAGGGGTCTGACCCCAGCCTCTGTGGGTCAGCCCCTTACTATGAGGGCAGACTCTGGGGCCAGCTGACACTGAGCCCAAACCAGCATGCGGTGAGGACCAACCTTGGGCATTGCTCTTCCATTTTGGCTCTCACACTTGCAGACAAGCACAGGTGTGTGTACAGGTACACACCACACACTGCATCTCTGCTCTCTCTGAGCTCCTACCAGGGACGGTCTGGCCCAGGACACACAGCTGCTCAGGGGACAGGCCTGGTCCTGACCCCATTCTGGTCTGATCCCACTCCCCACTGGGCCTTGCAGCCAGGCTCATCCCTTCACCTGACACCCCATCTCCCTGACTCCCCAAGCCTTGACCACCCCACTGCCCAATGTCAGTCGCAACTAATCTTAAGAATGGATTGTGCCTAAGGCCCTGAAAACTGTGAGTGGACATCAGAGAAACAAAAAATCTGGCTGGTTCCAGCCCAGGAAAGGCTTCCAGCCCTGATGGGGGGCCAGGACACAAGGACAGGAGGACAGGAAGCAGGAGGCAGGAAAAGTCGGACCAAGAGAGGAGTACCCACCACCAAGGGCAGCAGAGCACCACCACCAGAGTTCCAGACCTAGGCTTCAGGCAGGACTTGGGAGCTGGGGCCTGCCACGGGGAGGAGCACCCCCGAAGAAGAAGGATGGTGTTTCAGGGCAGGAGCACGTCCGCATTAGAGAGAGGAGACAGCAGGTCAGCTTGGATGGAGCCACTGAGTCAGGCAAGGCTGGGCTACTCAGGCTGGGCAGGGTGTCCTGGCTGCACTGGACTGTCGTGGGCCCCATAGGGCTGATGCCCAGGCTGCAGCAGTGCCTGCTCCAAACTCCTTTGGGGCTGAGCCCTCCCATAGCATTCATCGTGGAGAGCCCTTCACCAGCTTCTCTCTCTTCCAGTTTGTGAGTGCTCGAGGACAGGCCCAGCTGTCACCTCTGAATCCCTGGCACCCAGCACAGGGTCTGTGCACGGGAGGCCCTCAGGATATGTGTGCCGAGGAGCTGGCAAACCGGGAAGGTGCATCCTCCAGTGGAGGGAGCTGCTGATGAGGCTGGCCAATTTTTTCTGAGTTATGAGGGCACTCACTACAGTATCCAGAACACCTGATCAGGTGTCAGGAGAGCTGGATTCTAGCCCTAGCTCTGTCGCAAATAATGGGGTCACTTCCCCTGGCTGGGCCTCATGGCATTGAGCCAGCTGATATCTAAGAGCTTTTCCAGAGTTAGCATTTTGGTCTTGAGCTTCTGGTCTCAAGCAAACCTCCAGCCTCGGCCTCCCAAGGTAGTGGGATTACAGGCGTGAGCCAGGGCGCCTGGCTGCTCTCCCTGCAACCTGCAGGCCACGTCCTCCCCACAAGGGGGAGCTCTACACACGGCCCGGGCGAGCACCTCTCCTCCAGCCCCCTAACCTGTGTGACCAAGTATGGCGGGTAGGAGCTCACATCAACAAGGCTCGTGCCTTCTCAGACACAAAACTCCAGGTGCCCAGGCACACCACACAGCAGCCTCGCGCACAGTGTTGTAGCGTGGAAGTTTTGTGTTGGAGGGTGCCTTCCACTTCTTCAGGCTAGCTCCCACCTCCTCATTGCACAGACCCGGTCCCAGAGAGAGCCCATGACCTGCTCCAGCAACATTTTCCTGAATACTCCTTGGCATCCTGATCTGCCTAATTTCTGGAGAAGAAAAAGGCTCACCAGTAGGATTTGAATCTTTTAATCTGGGCATGACTTAGGGGCCCAGCTTTCTCCCCCTATCCCATAAGTCCCCCTCGTCTGGCCAGAGCTTCAGCAGGAGGCAGATCCCAGAGCACCAGGCTCCACAGACAAGTCCCCAGTGACTTCTCAGGTCAGACATCTCTGTAGGCCTGGGTGGGGGACGGTGGTTGGGGGGACTAGTGAATCCCAAGATGTGTCTGGGCTCCACAGTCCCCTTTTTCTGTCTGGGCCTGGGAGACAGGTAGCCCAGAGTCACTGCTGGTCCCCTGTGAAGATGGAGCGAGGCAGGGAAGCCATGTCAGGATGGGTTAGCTAGTGGGGGGCGGGGCAGGGGCATCTCCTCTCCTCAGAGCACAGGCACTCACCCTGGGTGGCCCTGGGCACCATCTCAGTCCGGTAGATCTTGAAGGCATCATAGGCAAACACTGAAACTAGGATGATGCCAAAAACCTGTGGGAGTAGGAGTGGGGATGGCACAACAGAGGCTACTGGGCCATTGGATTAAGGGAGAGGGAGGTGAGTGGTATGGGTGAGACGCGACCAAAGCCCGGGCCCTGGCTTTGGCTGTTGACACAATGTGCAAGTGTGCACAACCAGAGGTCCTGAGGGGCTGAAGAGCCCTGCAGGGCTGAACTCACAAAAGCAGCAATGGCAGCTCCATCCCGGGAGGTCACGGCTGCAAAGGAGACCACCAGGAAGATGATGATGGCGCTGACACAGCGGAGGAAGTCCTGGGGGTCAGGGATGCAGGGTTAAAGGGACCTCAGAAGGCAGGGATGCATCACCCTGAGGTCTTGCAGGCTAGTCAGCGGCCTGACCCTCACGCATTCTGAACCCCTATGGGAAGATACCCCTGGACACAACAGAAAGCACTTTTGAGAGAGAGCGAGTTCATACTGCCACCCAGGGAACGGAAGGAGATAAATCAAGGACAACCAGGACAAGAAGCCAGGGGCTGGGATGGGCTGAGCAGGCACAGTGGCTGGAGCCCAGGGGCAGAGGCTGGAGCATACCAGTGAGGATGCCCAGGCCGGGGCTGGGGCTGGGGCTGCACCTTTGGTGAGTTGGGGGAGCCAATCTAAGGGATGTGTCCTCCCCGTTGTCAGTAACCCCATAGCTGTGAAATCAATCTGGGGCAAAGCCCAGCTGGGTGTGGAAACTGAGGGAAGCTGGGAGAGGAAAGGAAAACTCAGACCAGAGAAGAAGGAAGGAACCAAAGCAGGCTGGGAGTCAGGGTTCCTCACCAGACAGGGCCAGTTAAGCCGGTCGAAGCGCTGGTAGTACTGGGTGGCGTAGAGGAAGAGGAAGGCGAGCGTGATCAAGAACTCCAGCAGTGCTGCGGCCATGTAGGCAGAGATAGAGGCCGTGAAGCAGATGAAGATGATGAAGGTCAGGGCCTGCAGGACCAAGCATGTGGAGCTTGCCAGGGAAGGGACACAGGCACGTGCCAGCCCTTTGCCTTCCCCTCCTTGAGATCTCCCCCAGACTGGCACCCACCACCTGCCCTTAGAGACGGGAAGGAAGAGCTCTGGCCCGTCTCCCCATCCCTGGTGTCAGGAGCCACCATTGCAGGGTATTTGACCATCAAGGGCAGTCCCCAGCCTGCCACTGTGGCCCCCAGGCATCCCAGCAACCCCAGCAGTCTGGGCAAGCTTCACGGCTGCGGGAGGCACTATTCAATGGCGCCCCCCAGGAGCACAGAGTACAATGTGAACGCCAGCCCCTGGCCACAGGGCCCTGTCCCCAGGAGGCACCCCCTGTCCATAATGCTTCCCACACCCAGATGCCTAAAACTCCTCTGACAAGGATCAGAGCTTTGACTCCACACCCAGAGAAAAGGCTCAGAAGGCAGGTGCTGCCCAGGGGACTCGGGGTCGCTTCAGCTCTGGGATATAGGATGGCATATATGCAGAGGCCCTGACTTTGCACTGTGCTCTTGCTAAGTAACCAGGGGAAGATCCTTTCCTGAGAATAGATGTCCATGGGCAGCAGGCAACAGATTAAGGGCAGGAATTCTGCCCTTTTCGATAGTTGGACTTCTTGGACATGGCAAAAAGTGGCCATCTTAGAGGCCAGGGAAAGACAGGCTGGTGTTACCCCTGTCCCATCCCTATGTCACACACTCCCTCAGTGTCCCAGAAAGCTGTCCTTCTGTCTAACCTCAGTCCTTCCTGCTGCAGCTGAAATCTGCCTTAATTGCCTCCGGATGGAGAGGCAGCAACAAGAAGGCAGAACAGGAGACACGGAAGGGGCAGCTGGGGGCAGGAGAGGTGTCCGGAAAGCCTGGGGAGGGGGACAGCTGAGAGGTGAGCCAGGGACAGGAGACGGAAGCACCAGGTCGGGGAGGCAGCTGTTACCAGCTCGGTTTCCAGCAGGATGCCTTTGAGGGAGGAGAGGAAGGTCTTGTCCACAGCGAAGCCCCGGAGCTCTGCAGCTGCCCCCTCCTCAGGGGGCCGGTTCCGTCGATCCCAAGCACTGAGCATCTCCGTGGGGCTCACCACACAGCCCCCCCACCGCCACCAGCCCAGGAAGGGAAACAGAAACCTGGCAGGATGGGGAAGCAGACAGGAGCAAGAGGGCACTTCAGGAAACCTGAAAGTGAAGCAGGGAGGCCTGCCTGTGGCCCAGAGAAGGCAGCTGCTGGGGACGGCCTTCACCCAGCTGCCCAGAGCCCTCTGCTGCCTCTGCTCAGCCCCCTAGGAGGCACGTGGGGTGGGGAAGGGGGGAGGAGGGGCTAACCCCTCCCCTCACTCGGAGCCCAACCCGGTCTGTAGAAGGGGAGAAGGAAGGGGGAAAGGCTGAGGAGGAGGAGGAGGAGGTCCGAACAGAAACCAGGAGGAGCTGGGAGGTGAGCTAAGGAACTGGGGCAGGACTGGGAGTCCCCAGGGACCTAAGCCTGAAGGAGTTTATGTCCCTGCTAACCTTAACCCTCTTCCTTGGCCAGTCCTTTCTCCCCTTTCCTTTTGGGGAGGATGGGAGCTGGAGCCTGGCCCAGGCAGCACCCCCAGGACCAAGCTGCAGCAGCCAGGACCAGAGGACAAAGGCGGATTGTTGGGGGGACAAGGGGGCGCTGTGTGCCTGCAGCAGTGCCTCAATGGGCCTCTGTCTCTCCAGCATGCCAGGAGCTGGCCTGGCCCCCATCCTAGTGTTCTGGGTGGGCCAGGGAGCCAGAGAAGGGAGGGAATGGGAGGCGCAGTGGAAACTCCGGAGGGCAGAGAGAGCTGGCAGGGTGGGCAGAAGGTGAGGACTGATGGTGGGGAGCAGAAAGGACAGTCTGGGAGACCACAAGATGTTCCGGCACCATGGATGCCAGGGACAGGTTAGGCGTTTTTAAATACAGATATTTATTTGGATAAATCACTCCATGTTCAATGACAGCTTCTTCCTTGGAATTATCCATGTCAAAAGACTAGTAACTACACCAGAATGTGCCCAAAGTAGATGCTTGCTGAGTGTCTGATGAATGACCAAACAAATGAATGGACGAATAAAATGAAGGGCTCTCCACTGGCAAAGGGAAAATATCAAGAAAGTGCTTGTGCTGGGCCAGGGCAGAGGGAGGCAAAGATATAGGAGTGGTGGCCTCAAGAAACGGGCAGGGCTTTGAAGACCTTCCCTGAGAGGAAATGCCAAGACACCAGCTTCCAGCAGTCCTAAGCAGCAGCTGCTCCCTTTAAAAAGTGCTTCCAAAAAATGTGAAAGTGCGGTTGCCTCCAAAGCCCCCCATCCTGTTCAGGATCCAGCTGCTCCAGGTGGCGCTTTGCAGGGGCCGAGTATTTGAGTGTCCTGGCTCACCGGGGCAGGTGGTGGTACACCTGGCTCCCGTCTTCCCGACAGGGGACCAGCCTCAGGCTGGCGCCACTAGGCCATCACACGGGGCCGCACACACACGCAAGCCAAGGAGACACGGTAGAGCCTGCGCTCCAGGCAGTAGCCGCTGTGGGCCTCCTGCTCGCCACGGCACGGCCGCCGGTAGAAGACGGTCTGGTTGTGGTACAGCAGCTCCGAGTTGCCCAGGGGATCCATGTGGGAGCCCGTCTGGAGGCTGACGCAGTGTGGGCACAGGCAACGGGCGTGGTACAGGTCCTGGGGGAACCGGTTCAAGTCCCTGTCCAACCTGTGGAGGTGGCACTTATCAGGCCCTGCAGGGATGGGCCAGAAGCAGAGAGGGCCGGGTGGGTGGGGTGGGGATGCCAGAGGAAGGCTGCAGGGCCTGGCTTCTTGTCTCACCTCTGGCAGCCCCTTGCTGTGTAACTTTGAACAAATTGCCTCCCCACCTCTGGATTTATTTTCCCCAACTGTAAATGAGGGTAGGGGGCAGAAGAGTGACTTTCCAACTGAACCTGAGACCCTTAGGAAGGCAGGGAAGAGGAATACGCTCCTGTCTTAGCCTCCAGCAGACCAGCAGTGCTTCTGTCTGATACAGACACCGGGCTCTAGCATGAGGTTTCTTGTTGTAATTATCAAGTGTAGATGGTTTTACTATCATTATTATTATTTTGCAAAAGTAAAAACTACTCTGACACCTAAGTATAAAAGAGTATAAAGTGAAAACGAACAGTCTCTCCCCACCAGTTCCACTCCCCAGAGGGAGCCATCAGCAACCATTTCCTGCACATCCTTCCAGATGTTGTCCAAGTACATGTCATAAGCACACTTAAGAGTGCATGGGAGGCCAGGCGCGCTGGCTCACACCTGTAATCCCAGCACCTTGGAACGCCCTGGCAGAAAGATCACAACATAGTGAGAACCCCGTCTCTATGTTCTAAAAAAAAATTTTTTTTAACAAATAAATTATAAGAGTGCACAGAAGATTACTTATTCTGAAAGGATGACATGGCCAAAAGAAAAAAGAAAAAGACCCGAAAACCTCTGAAAAGTAAACTTTCCAAAGATCTGGAACTGCAGTAGTCTAGCAGGAAATAGCCCCCAGGTTATAGAACCATTCTGCATATAGACAAGCCCTGGCAAGCTGGAGTTCAGCTAGCACAGTATTTCCCAAAGTGGGTTCCCTAATAAATTCCCTGCAAGAAAGGGGTTGGGTGGTCAAATGAGTTTGGGAAACACTCAGTTTAACAGTTTCTTTTCTACAGACTTCTTGCAGACTGTTATGTATGGAAGGCATTCTGAATCTCCAAGGAGTAGGGCTGCAGCCGCCTTTCTCAAACTTACTTTACATCGTCACTTTGCCTGAGGAGCAGCTTGTGGGATGCAGGTTGCACAGAACACACTTTGGGGAAGCCCAGCTGAGTGGCTGTCAGGGGTTCATAGCCTCCCAATGAGGGGTCTGGATCAAAGCTGAGTCAACCATCTCCCTAAAAGGTTCCCGCACCATTGGATTTGGCCCAGGAACCAGTCAGCCTTCTTGGACCACTCCAGAGCATTGTGACCCGTAGTGTCCACCCTAGATCTAAACTCATTTAAAGCAGACACCCTCCCTGCTCCACTGAACTTCTCCATCCCCAAAGCCAAGGCTAAGACTTATGGGGAGTGGGAATGCAGACACCTGGTGAGAACAACAGGACAGAAGAAAAATGCTTGAGATCCCTAAGGCCCTAGAATTGAGGGTTTTACTCCTTAGAATACTTGTAACCCATTCATGGCCCAGGGCAAGACCACTTGATATTGGGATGCTTCATGCTTGTATCATTATTCGTTATTCTCTGATGTTTTTGTTAGAAAAGGATGGGCCATTATAGGGATTTTAAAAAAAGAAAAGAAGAGAACCCACATAAGTATGGACTTTTACATACAATACATCGCTTGATCTGCACATTAGCCTATGGGGTATTATGTAGTTTTACAGATGACAAAAAAAGAAAGCTGAATCTTCAAAAACTTGAGTAATTGGCTCAAGGTCATCCAATGAGAGTCAGAACTAGGACTCAAATCCAGGCCTTGTCTAACTCCCAAATATTTATGGCCTCTCTGAGATCAAAAACAGAAGGGAGGCTGGAATTGGATGGAACTCCCTGGTCCCTCACACACACCCTGACCAGCACACATAGGGGAGCTCCTGCAGGCATTCGGGAGGGGACAGCAGACTCACTCGTATCTCCAGGGGGAGATGGCCCTGCTGTTGAGGGGTCCATCTTTGCTGGACCTGCAGGATTCTGGGTGGGGGGTGAGGCTAGCTGGTTCTGGGGGAGGCATGAGCACAGTGTTCCACTTCAGCCATTCCTCAGTGGAGTCCTGCCCCTTCCTGGGGCAGCAGCTGGGCCGATGGCTGCAGTCCTTCTGGAGTCCTTCATGGGAACCGAGAGTGTGGGTTCCCATGACCATTGCCAAGAATGCAGCCACCTGTAGGAAAAGGCCATTGAGAGACCTGCTCCCACCTAATCCAGGTCCCGTTCCCACACGAACCCTGCCCCAGCTGCTTTCTGAGATGCTGGTTTCTAGCTCTACCTGGCTCCCAGCCCCAAACCCGAGAGCCTGGCCTCCCTCCGCCCTCAGCAACATCTCTGCTCCTTTCCCTCTCAGCAGGCGCTCTGCTCTGCCCACGCTTTGTGCAGTCACCTGGTACATGCCGATGCTCACTCAGCCACAGGTATGGAACCAACCAGCAGGCCTTCTGGAAGCAGGCTGACTGGAGCAGGTTAGGAGTCCTGGTTTTATTTTCAGCTAACCTGTTTTGTTTATTCAAATTTATTTCCACTATCTTTTGGAGGGAGTGACTTGAGATTTAAGAAAAACAAAAAACAAAACTGAAAGTACTGACCACCAAATTGGTACTAATTGATAAACACTTATGTGCACATATGGAAGTAACATTCATTGGGTGTCGGGCAGGTGGGGGGTGGGAAGAGAGGATGGGTATATTCACACTTAATGGGTGCAGTGTGCACTGTTTGGCGGATGGAAACACTTGTAGCTTTGACTTGGGCGGGGCAAAGGCAATATATGTAATCTAAACATTTGTACCCCATAATATTCTGAAATAAAAAAACGAAAAACCCTGAAAGTATTTCCAAAAGCTGCTTAAAATGCACTGAGCATCATTATAAGCCTGGTAGCTGATTGGATAAATTTTGCTCTTTGAACTTTTCCAGTGTGGGGTCAAAGCAATAGCATTCCGCTATTCTGTGTTCTTGTGAACTGCCATTATGGGAATTTCCCTGGCTGGTTTGGTACTCAAAATTAGGCAATGTCTTCTGGCCTGGAGGCCTCGCCTTCCATGATCTCTGCTGCTCCCACCCAGGGTCTGGTCTCCACGATTCCCCTTCTTCTCAGATGTCCTCCTGATCACCCACCTTGGTGAGCACTTCCCTCCCCCTTGGTCTCCTTTGACCTCCATCCCCTTTTGTTCTCTGACCTCTTCCCCAACTTCAATGACCCCAACTCCCATGACGCCCATCATCTGTGACTTCTTCCCCATTGTCCCTTCCCCACTCTCCCACTTCCCCTCACCCTCTCCAGTCGCTGCCCCCAGCCCCATCCCCATGCTCTCCCTGACCTCCTCCTTGGGATAGGGAGGCAGGCCTAACCCCACAGGACTGCCAGGAAGGCCCTGGTTCCATGAGCTTGTTGGCTGGATGGGCAAGGTCTGATGGAAGAAGCTGTGGGTGACTGTTCCCATTGCACAAATGAGAAGGTGAAGCAAGGAAGAGGAAGGACACCTTAACAGCCTCGCCTAAGACCCAGGGGAGGTCTCAGTTCCAGGGACAAACCTACCCCCACCCCCACTCACAGGGCCTTGGGGACATGGCCCATGGCAGACATAGCTGCTGCTCTCATGCCATGGGTGAATCCATTCAGTCCCAGCACTCCCAGCAACATGGGCCACTGTCAGCCAGGAGGGAATATGCGTGCCCCAGAGAGGCCTGGAGCTGGGCCTGACCTGGAAGACACAGGTCGGCCAGCCTGCTTGTGGGCACAGTGCTGAGAGCAGGCCAGAGCTCACACCCCTCCGGCCTTTCTCTTCCTCCCGGCCTAGCACTCCCCTCATGCCCCCGCTTGTCTCTAGAATGATGCTTCCTGATTTGCATGTGCTTTCCCTTAGAAAATACTCCTGTAGTAACCAAGGACTCAGGAAATAAACAAAGGGAGCCAAGAATAACTTAAACTGTAGAGCAACAGGTACTCCTTCAAATTTGAAATGCTTTAAGGCAAAGCAGCCCCAAAGGAGAAGAGTGAGGACGTCAGAGGCCATTCTGGAGAATTGGGAGAAGCTGCTCTGATGAGTCTTAGGAGGCCTGAAACCACGGGGGCTTGGGGCGGTGGTGGTTAGGAGAATGGTGTCTGGGAGAGCAGAGCACTTGGGAAGAGCAATAAGGCCAGTATCATCACCCCACTGCCACTGCCCCCCCTCTACCCCCTTGCTCCCAGACATCCTCCCCCTTCCAGTTACCGCCGGCCTCAGCTCCTGTGCATTCACCTGTGCCAGACATGGTGGTAGGCCCTGGACATTCTTCATCTCATTTTATCCTTACAATAAAACCATGACATGGAAGCTATTATCCCCATATTACCAATGAAGAAACTTAGTAACCTGCCCAAGGTCACACGGTTAAAAAGAGGCTAAGCTGGCTTTCCGTTCCAGCCCTGACCAACTCCAAATCTAAGCTCCTGGTACAGAGATGCCACACTATGCCCATCCCCAGTTGGCTATGAATGGAAGGGGAGCCCCCACAGGGGGTGCTTTCCTACTCACCTGGGCTTGGGCTGGAACAGGTCTCACCTGCACCTGCCCAAGGCCACAGGGTATTCGTGCCCACTTAGGCATTCAGCCCTGCTACCTGGGATTCACTCTCCAGCTTCCTGTTCCCTGGCCTTTGGTCTGGCACATGGCCTCTGGGTGGCTTCTGGTGTTCCTGAGCAACCCCTAACCCCAAGACAGGCTCTTAGGGGACAGTGCTGCTTTAGAAAAACTGGATGCCTATGGGTCTCCCCACACCAAGGAGAACTGCAGGGCTAAGAAGGGAGTAAACCTTAGCCCAGAGGTCCTATCCTGGCCACTGTCCAGGTGGGGGTGCTCAGAGGAGCTAGAAATGATTCCAGCTACTTGTTTTACTTGCTGACACTGCACAGAGGACACAGCTAGGCTACCAGGGACATGGCCCTTCAGGAGAGGCCTTTGGGGTATCACCCTGAGGCAGAAGGAATGTCCCCCAAACACAGTCTCCCGCAGGGTTGGCTCTACCCACACTGTGATGCCTGGGCCTGACCCGAGAACCTGTGCTCTGAGCCACGTGCCCCCACTCCACACCCATTTGCTCAGCCACTGCCCTTATCTCGGTAGCAGCTCTGTGGGACTCCTTAGGGTGACTCCCTGTCATGATAAACATTTTCCAGAGGGTTTTCCTCTTGGGGTGACTAGTTTTGGAATCCCTGAGTCATCTCAGCTTCCAGGGAACCCCAGGAGGTGTGGGGATATGGGGGTGGCAATGGGGAAAATGCAGGAGGCAGGAGCAAAGGAAAGTTCACACACCCCTCACATCAAGGGTCCCCTCCCAACATGTCCCCATCTGCCTGGGCCTGATCTGGCAGCCAAAGAGGGCGTGCTGGGATTCCTACCTCTGAGCCCCTGAGAAAAGAGGTCAGCACCTACCAGGAAAGGGCAGGGAAGATGTGATGGAATACACCTGCCACTTTGGTTTGGAAAGGCTGTTAGGGCTGGAAGGAAATTAGAATATGGCTGTCCTGCCCTTTCTCGGAAGGATATTCAAGTCCTCACTTGCTAGATTAAAGTCTTGGCCTTGCCAGTGACCAGCTCTTGCTTGACCTTGGGTCCTCCCTCCTCATTTTTAGAAACGTGTGTTTGGGCCAGGGGGCAGGGTGCGTCGGGGGAACATTGGCCTGGATGGCCACAAAGGTGCCAAATAGCTGCTCTGGACCTTAGCTCCTGAAATAGTGCTGGATCCACAGGCCTCAGCAGGGTCTACTGAAGCTCACCTGCACTCACCTTATGTGAGGCTGGGGCACTGATGTTAAAATGTTGAGGCCGGGCGCGGTGGCTCACACCTGTAATCCTAGCACTCTGGGAGGCTGAGGCGGGCAGATCGTTTGAGCTCAGGAGTTCGAGACCAGCCTGAGCAAGAGCAAGACCCCGTCTCTACTAAAAAAATAGAAAGAAATTAGCTGGACAACTAAAAATATACATATAAAAAATTGGCCAGGCGTGGTGGCACATGCCTGTAGTCCCAGCTACTCGGGAGGCTGAGGCAGAAGGATTACTTGAGCCCAGGAGTTTGAGGTTGCTGTGAGCTAGGCTGACGCCACGGCACTCTAGCCCGGGCAACACAGTGAGACTCTGTCTCAAAAAAAAAAAATGTTGAAATACTTCTGCATCTGCTCTTAAGTAGATGGCTGTTCTAAGCTTTGGGACACCCTCCTACCACACATCCCTATGATCCAGCACCTAAAGGATGAACACCTGGTACAGATGGAGGCCTCCAGAACATTGCTCCCATATTCTGATTGGTAGGTGATAATGGTTTAGCTACAAAAATGCTTAGGCTCAGGAGCATGCCCTCAGGGAGAGCCCCTTCTGGCCTGGGAGACACAGGAAGAATCAGAGTTAGCAGGACAAACAGCCCAGCAACCCCCTATACTCAGCCCAGGGCTGGTGTCTCCCCACGGAGAGCCTTTGGCTTACTCAGCTTTGTCCTATAGTCATGGCTGCCCCTGTTCATTCATTCGCTCATATGTTTGTTGAGCACCTACTATATGCCAGGTCCTATTGTGAATGCTAGGAATGCAGAGGAGGACAAACTGGATAAGGTAAGCCTCATGAAGCTTACATTTTTGGAGGAGACAGATGATAAACAAGGAAACAAGATAATTTCTGATAATAATAAGTGCTATGAAGAAAACAAAACAGCGTTATGAGATAGGGGAGGCAGGAAGTTCCAGGATTAGGGGGAGGGTTTAATGTGGTGGGCCAGGGAAGACCTTTCTGAGGACGCAGTATTTGACATGATGATAAGGGTCTGGGGGAAGAGTGGTCTAGGCAGAGGGGACAGGACATGCAGAGCCCTAGAGGTGGGAAAGAGCATGGCATATTTGAGAAACAGAAAAGACAAGGGTACGGTTGGAAAGCAAGGGATAAGGGGGAGTGGGATGAGATGAGGTGGAAAAGGTGGGCAGGGACCAGATCACACAGGGTCTTACAGGCTACGGTGGAACATTTGGATTTTATTCCAAGGTCAGTGGGAAGGTACTGACTGGATTCAAGCATGAATTACATGATCTGAGTTTCTCAAAGGCAGGCTCCATGTCCTTGACATTCTGGTGCCCAGGGCTGGCACCAAACAACAACAATAATAGTTGCTTTTGTCCAACATGTATACATCACAGGCCAGACACTGTTCTCAGGACGCTCTTACTCCTCACAACAAGCCGATGCTATAGGTTCCTTTATTACCCCCACTTTATAAACCAGGAGCCAGAAGCCCCAAGAGGTCACATAGCTTGCCAAGGTCACTAGCTAGTGTTGGAACCAGGATTAGAACCCAGGTATTCTGGATGCTTTGGGTCCAAAGATAGGACTGAAGAATTAGTGAGCACACAGAAGTTTTGGGTAGCAGGAGAAACAAGAAGAGGTCTAGGAAGTTTCAAGGTGGGGTGAGGAAGAGACCAGCTGGTGGGATCCTGCAGGGAAGGGGAAAGAATTAGAGAAAAGACTGGGACCCGGGAAGCCAGATGGAGGGGCTCCTTCCTTTCCACTCCCTGAATATGGCAAGGGCAAACCTTGAGAGCCTGGCCGTCTGAGGCTGCCGCCCACCCAGGATTTTCTCCAACCCTACCTATAGCCTAGAGCTTTCCCTGGACAAGTTAGAATTACCTTAAACTTCTGTTTGTGAAGGAGAGGACAGAGATGAGGGTATAAGTTCAGGGGAAAAGCTTCTCTTGCCCTCAACAAACAACACTTTCAGCTTTCAGGAAAGCATAAGTTTGGCTGGGCAGTGACTCATGCCTGTAATCCTAGCGCTCTGGGAGGCCAAGGTGGGAGGATCACTTGAGGTCAGGAGTTCGAGACAGCCTGAGGAAGAACAAGACCCCTTCTCTACAACAAAAAGGTAGAGCTGGAGCCTATTCTACTAAGTGAAGTATCACAGGAATGGAAGAACAAGCACCACATGTACTCACCATCAAATTGGTATTAACTATCAACACTTATGTGCACATATAGTAGTAACATTCATCGGGTATCAGGCAGATGGGAGGGGGGTGGAGGGGATGGGTACATACACACCTAATGGGGTGGTGCGCACCGTCTGGGGGATGGACGCACTTGAAGCTCTGACTTGGGTGGGGCAAAGGCAATATATGTAACCTAAACATTTGTACCCCCGTGATATGCTGAAATCTTTTAAAAATTAAATAAATAAATAAGATAAATTAGCCAGGCATAGCGATGCATGCCTGTCATCCCAGCTACTCACAAGGCTGAGCAAGAAGAATCGCTTGAACCCAGGAGTTTGAGGTTGCTGTGAGCTATGATGATGCCACTGCATTTTAACCTGGGTGACAGAGCGAGACTCTGTCTCAAAAAAATAAAAGTAAAAATAAATGAAAGCATAAGCTAGAGGGAGCCAAGGTAAAGAGGAAAAACCATGGAAGAAGAGTATTGTGCTAGGCATTCTATACGCATTTACTCCTCATCAAAGTCACTGTTAGAGATGAGGAACTGAGACTCAGAGATGTTATGTAACTGGGCTAAGATCACGCAGCTAATAAACCAGTACTCACTCCCGCGTCTGGCTGGCTCCATTCCATGCCTGGGCATTCCAGAAGCACAGTCTTACTTCCTAGCTGGTTTGTACTCTGCTGTCCCTCATCTAAAATTTATTTCCCCAGGCAGTAAGCCCAGCTGCCCATCTCCCAAGCCACCATCTTGTTTGGTCCTAGCAGTTTCTTTTCTGCTTAACATTTTCTGACCTCCATCTGTTTTTCCTTGTGCCAGTCACAGCATTCATCTTTGGGGACAGGGTTTCCTACTCACCTTTAACTTGGGGTCCCAATTTTTCTTGGCAGTCCCCTGGGCAGAGATCATACAAAGTCACTCCCCTATTTGAATGTCTGTGTGCCAGGCAGCCAGGGCCCCCAGGTCTGAGGTCTGGAGGGGGCTGGAAAGTCTTCCCTAGTGCCCACCTCTGACTACACTGGAGCTGGGAAGGGGGAGCTCTTCTTTCAGATGTACCTGGAAATTTAAAAGTTCCTCTACCAGTCTAGTGCAGTCTGAGTCTGTTCAGGATTCCCAGCCCCGTGCCCAGATCTGCACTCCACTGACAGCCAAGCCCAGAGCCAACACCATTCATCCCCGTCTTCACCCTAGAATCTCTCCCTATTCCAACCCATAGGCTCCACCCCTCCCCTCTGCAGAGCGTTCTTCATAGGTGCCCAGGCAACAGGGTGTGGAAGCAGCTGGGGCAGATACCCCTGCCCCACTCTCTGTTCTAAGAGATGCCAGGATGTGTGGGCGGGGGAGGCGGGAATCAGTCCAAGGCCTCAGGTTCACAAAGAGCCTTAAATTAGACTTCTGATCTTATCTGCAAATGAGGTTATGCATAGAATCATTCTCCATTTCATGTGTTTGAAGTGTTAATTTGTTAAATGTAAACATTAAAAATATACTACAGCTTTTCAATCCTGCTTGGCATCTTGCTTTTTAAAGACCAGGAAGCTCAAAAATGGAAGGCAGCAGGCTTCCCTCAAGCCTGAGAGGCCCTGATGTGTGCCCCAAAAGGAAGGTCCAGGGAAGGGGGGTGGCTGGAGGGAGGCAGCACACACTAAGGAGTAATATAGGACAGAGGAGGTGTGGGGCCTAAGAGCCCAGTCCTTTCAGCTGAAACTCCTGAGGGGCCAGATCCCAGCTCCTGAAAGAGTTCTACCCTTTTGTGCCTGCGGTTCCCAGTTCTGCTCCCCATAGCCGCAGAAGTGAGCCAGGCTGCGGAGGCCGACAGGCCCAGGCTAGCAGGGAGTAAGAGGCCGCACAACCGCCCGCCTGCAGTTCTGGGGCCAGACGCTCAGGCTTCAGGTTCTCTCGCCAGGGCCAGAATCTCAAGTCCGGCGCCAAGCTCCCGGTCTTCCCCCCACAAGAACAGCCCGCCTAACCCTGCCACCCCTGCACAGGCAGCAACAAGGCGCGGAGAGGCTTCGCTAAGGACCCCAGCAAGGCGGAAGGAGCGCGCTCCCTCCCAAGGGAAAGACAGATGTGGGGCTAATGAAAGGGAGGCGCGGGCCGGCGGGGGAGAGCGGGGGCGTGGCGGGGAGAGGAAAGCTCCCGGGAGGGAGCGGACCAGACCACCGCGAGGGGCTGCAGCGAAGTCCGCAGGAAGAAGGCGCCCGGGAGAGGGGCCGGGAGGGGACCTGCGGTTGGGCCTAGAGGGTCGCGAGCTGAAACTCTACACCCACCTTTGGAAAGATCGTCCTCCTTTCTCCTCCGCCCCTTCCCTTCCCCTCCCTTTTCCCCTCCCTCCTTTCTCTTAATCCCCAGGACTGAGACCCGCGCGGGAGAGAGGGCCCGAGGGGAGGAGGAAGGAGCTGCACTGAGAGGGAGCCCGGAGCCCGGGAAAGGGAAGGAAGGGCAGCCGCGAGCGAGGGGGCGACTCTGGGGGCCAGGCGCGACTCCCGGGGCCTTCCCAGCCCTCTCAGTGTCCCCACCCCTAACCCCGGCGAGCCCTCGGGACCCTGGCCCCTGCTACTCCTTCGCCTTCTCTTTGCTCCTTTTGCTTTGTGGCCTTTCTCTTCGTTCCCAGAGACACCTGGGAACTGCCCCAAGCTCTGGGGCGCAGGGGCCCGGCCAAGGCTGCGTGGGAGCGGGGGCGGCGGGGCCGGCGCCGGCTGCCAGGGGGCCGAGGGTGGGAGCGGGAGCTCGTGGCCCTGCTCCCTCGAGCCGAGGGCTGGAAGGGGGCTGGGCCCCTCTGCCGCCTGGGCGCGGGCAGCGCGGTGGGAAGCCCGTCCCGCCTCTTCGAGTCGTGCCTGCGTGCGGGTTGCTGCAGGCCTGGCAGCCCCAGGCGAGGCGCCGTCGCGGCGTCCTCAGACCCCCGGGGCGTGCTGAGAGTGCGTTAGAAGCCGCCTCGGGTGCGAGTGTCCCAGCAGAAGCAGTCACTCGGGCAACCCAGCCCAACGGCCACGCTCTCGGAGGCCTTTGGTACCAGCCTGGCCCCCTTTCGCCAACTTGGGCAAGTTTGACGAGGGACAAACGTCTCAGTTCTCGCTCTTCCTCCCTCCCGGCGGGTCCCGCTGCAGCGCTCCGGGCCGCCGCGACCACAGCCCTGGGAGCACCGCGCTCCGGCGCGGTCGGCAGGTGGGGAGGGTTGGCCCCTAAACTCGCTAGTCCAGCCCAACCGCCCGGGCGGCTTCTCCCAGCCCTCGGGGCTCTCCGGAACCGCCTGGAGAGACGTCGAGCGCAACCACAACTCCCGCCTGCTCGCCCGCCCCGGCCCCGGGAGGGAGCTTTCGGCCTGTGCGGGTCCGGGGGGCCTCCGCGGCCTGGGGCAAAGCAGCTCCGGGGGGCTGGCCAACCCGGCGGCCCCCGGGAGGCCGCGGGGACGGTACAGAGCGCTCGCCCTTGGATGAGGTCCCGCAGCGACGCCCCGGCCCGCCCCGCTCCTCCTCCTGCCTGGCCAAGCTGCCTCCCATTTGGGAAGTTTTGTGGGTTTTCTTTCTCCTCCTCCAACCTTGGCGGAGGCCACGACTCAGGCGCCACAGCCGGGGGCGGCCTCCTCGCCTGGAGGCCGCGGACCATGGTTCAGGGCAGCCACCACTGAAGTCAGCAAAAGCGAGCCTAGCCTGAAGCAGGCTGCGCGGGAGCCCAAGGCCATGGCCATTGCCACGTCGGTGAGTCCACCAAGGAGAGGAACCTGCCGAGCAGAAACCTCCACAGCCTGCCTTGCACTCCTGTCACTTATTTCTGCCCTCTCTTTGTCTCTCGTTGGTCCCTTCTCACTTTTGTTTCCCTTCTCCCTCTCACTCCTCGGCCCCTGCGGCTTCTGGTTCTGGGTTTGCCCCTCCTCCCCTTCCTCTCCCCCTCCCCAGTCTCCCTTTTCTTTCTAGAGTCTGCGTCTGGGTGGAGGGGAGGGGGCAAGTGTAGCCCGAGTGCTGTCTGCTCTTCTCTGGGCGGGAACAGATGGCCGCTAGTGGCTGGCAGGGGCTTGTGATTGGGAGGCAAGTAAAAGGTAGGGAGGGGGCTGAAAGGACCAAGTGGCTCAAGGAAAGTGGGAGAGGCCCAAGGACTCCAGGAGGCCCATTTCTAGAGAAGGGATGTAGGAAAGGGGGAAACAGATCAAAGGAGGGAGATCTGGCTGGGAGAAAGAGAAAATAGAGGGAGGAGGGAAGGTGATGTCAGCCAGCCTCAGGCCACTTTCCGGGGATTGGGGACAAAGGGAGGAGACAGCTGGCATGACGGGACTGTGGGAGGAGGCCTCCCAGAGAGCACTGTGGCCCCCTGCCACCCCCATTAAGCCAGCCACTCCCTCACAAGCCAGCTGGGCCCCTGAGGAGGGGTAGCAGGGGTGGCCACACCCATCATCAATCAGTCGATCAGCAACTCTGGCCTGGGTTCTTGCAATTGCAGGGCCCAGAGGTTTGGCCCCATTGGCCAGAATTCAAACCTAACACAGGGAGGAGCGCTGAACAGCCCCACCTCTGCTTTCTGTCCTGCACCCTGTGCCGTCGGAATCCAGGCAGCTCCGTCCCTTTTCCACCCTTCCTGAGGTCCTGCCTGGGATCTCTAGGGAAAGTGAACTTGCCACCTGGTTTCTGGCTCCCTCTGAGTGGGGACTCTGGGAAAGAGAATTGTGAGACTGGGAAGAGAAGCACAGAGCCACCCAACATCCTCCCATACCCCTTGAGGATGGGTTTGATTTTGGCTCCTGAGACCAAATTCCTTTTAGTTCCTCAATCTGTGGTGCCCAGAAGACCCTAGCTCAGAGCTGGGAAAGAGGGAGGTCCTCCGGAGGTGGAGCACCTCTGGGGTAGTCTGACAGAGATGCTGGCCCAGAAGCCACCTGGTCAGTTTCATAGTCCCATAGCTAGATCTTCCCTTTTTATTGGGGGGAGGGGTGTTTATGTTAATAGAGCTCATGAGATCCTAATAACAGCTATTATTTATTGAGCCTTTAGTACACCTGGCCCTGTGCTAAGCTTTGTCATGGTTTTTTGATGCAATTGTCTCATCCAGCCTTCACAACAACCTTGTGAGGATAGTACTGTTATTATCTGAAAATGGATATTTGGATATGGATTGGGAATTCTACAGAGGAGGAAATTGAGGCTCAGAAAGGTTAATGATCTGCCCATAGACCCCCAGCTAAAAAGAGACAGAGCTAGGACTCAACCCCAGGTCTTTCTGCCTCTACAACTGTGCTTTTATCCCCCTGGCTAGATACAAAACACTGATTTATAATTTACAATTAGAAAAATGGGGTGCTAACCAGAAATTTATGTCCTCTGGTTAGCATATTTTCTTTGTGTGGAACAATATCCTTTAAAAGCCAAAATATAATCAGAAAATGGTTTGATGAGTTTGGACTCAGGCAAGAGGAGAAGTCTGTTGTTAAAGTCACCCGGCCTGGACAGCCTCACCACCAGAGGGAAACATCAGCCAAGAGGAACGTGAGCTCCTGCTGGCTGAGCAGGGCATCCTTCTCCCCAGGCCGATGGCAGCCTGCCTGAGATCTTTAGCTTGAGATTTTTTGCTGAAATTAGTAAGCCCACATGGTTACGGCAGCCCAACTAGCTGCTCTCCAACACTGCACGTTAGCCGCCACTGCCTGGGACCGTACCAGCAGGCCCAATCAGTTAACAGTCATAATTGAAGCTGAATATAATCTCACATTTTAAGCGCTTTAAGCTGATTCTACCAAAAGACATCATGGAGCTAGAGCACTGAGAAGCGTTATAGCAAAGGGGATAAGGAAGCCTTCATATGTGCTGGACTCACCACCTTTGAGTTGTGGACCCTCTCGACTTAACCACTGTTACTAATTTAAAAAAAAAGTAGATTCATACATTTGTGATTAAGGAGAGGCAATAGAGTGAATAATTGAGGGAGTGCATCTCTGGAATCAAACAGCCTAGGGTTCAAATTATGCTCTACCAGCTGTACCAGCTGTATGTCACTGGGCAAACGCTAACCTCTCTGCTCCAGTTTTCTTTCCAAAATGGGGATAATGATGACCTCTGCCTCATAAGCTGTTTTTGAGAATTAAATGAGATGAAATGATTAATGCAAAGATTTGCATGGTGTCTAGACATACCGTTTGCATTTGGTACCTGTGACTTTCTATTACCTGAACATGTGGCCCTCATTGGAAAAAGCTTAGATGCCCCCACCAGACAGAACTGGCAACAGACTGATAAATGTTTGCTTTTGGTTGCTCTGCCAACCGCACTCCATGCGCACTACGCTAGAGCCTGTACACTTTTCTCTTTTCCATGGTAACCTCAGCCTCTTCTGGTAGAACCTTATTTGCTCAGCCTGAGATCAAAACAATTGCTTCATTTCTGTTTTCTTTCTTACTAGGCCTGGGCGCTCTGCAGGACTAGGCTTCTCCCAGTCTCTCCCAAAATGAGGGGTCTCTGCAGCTGCGTAATCTAACCTTTTGCTCATGAGGGACAATGACTAGGGAACAGAGGGAAGGTAAAGGAGATTGTATGGGAGACCTTAGCGGGACTTCTTCGTGTGCTGTGGAAGAAATTCATTCAACATGTGTATTGAGGACTGATTCCAAGTCAGACCTCATTGCAGGGGCTAGGAATATGGCAATTCCTGTTCTCATAGGGCTTACAGCATACGGGAAGAAATAGATAATTAAAAAGTAAATAAATAGTATAAAGTGTTATGAAGGAAACAATGGATGGAGACAGACACAGAGAATGGAGCAGGGAGAATAGTGAAGAAAAGGCCTCTCTGAGGAGGAGACATTTAAGCAGAACTGAAGAATGAAAAATGACCAGTCAGGAAAAGAGCACATTGGGTAAATGACACAGCAAGTGCAAAGGCCCTGAGGCAGGAAAGAGCTTATCTAGTTTGAGGAATAAAAAGGAAGAGGGAGAATATGGGTGATGAAGCTGGAGATGGGGGCAGGAAGAGCTGCATCAGGAGCTCAGATTTTTAGCTTGAGGGAAATGAGGAGCTCTGAAGAGTTTTGAGCAGGGCTGACATGAACTGATAATGTGTGTGAAGACACTTCTCCCCACTCCCACCCCACCCACCAGGCCCAGCTGGCCCGGGCACTGTATGACAACACTGCTGAGTCCCCCCAGGAGCTGTCCTTCCGCCGAGGGGATGTTCTACGGGTACTGCAGCGAGAGGGCGCTGGTGGGCTGGACGGCTGGTGCCTCTGCTCCTTGCATGGTCAGCAGGGCATTGTGCCCGCCAACAGAGTGAAGCTCCTTCCTGCTGGCCCAGCACCCAAGTCCAGCCTCTCCCCAGCACCTCCAGCCCAGCCTGGCTCACCATATCCAGCCCCAGATCACGGCAATGAGGACCAGGAGGTGAGAGTGGAAGCCTCCCCAACCCCAAGCCAGGAGAACCCCATTCCTCCCTACCATCACCCCACCGCGGGCCTGCAGTGAGTCGGGCAGTGAGAGCCCTGAGGCCGCAGCTCTTCCCTGACTCTGCTGTGTGAAGCCTGTCTACCAACCCTTTCTGAGCTGTTTCCTCTCAGTACAGGGTGGTTTGGAAGGTCTCTAAGCTCCTCACACTCGGATATTATCAATTCACTGGTCCCTACTCCTCCTGACCCGCCCACCTATCTTGATCCCCCAGGTATATGTGGTGCCACCCCCAGCTCGGCCCTGTCCTGCCTCAGGACCTCTGGCTGGACCCTGCCCACCCTCCCCTGACCCCATCTACAAGATCCCCAGAAGCAGTGGGACCCAGTTGGCTGCCCCCGGAGACGTCTTGGAGGTGAGGGCTAGAGTTTGTGTGTATGTTGGGTGGGGACAGATAGCCCTCAGGGTTCATTGCTGAGTGAAGAGTAACTCACTCCTCTCTCCAGGTCTACGACGTGCCCCCAACTGCCCTCCGGGTTCCATCCAGCGGTCCCTACGACTGCCCCGCCTCCTTTTCCCATCCTCTGTCCCGGGCTGCTCCACAGTCCCCTGGAGAGGATGAAGCTCCCTACGATGTGCCTCTGGCCCCGAAGCCACCTGCAGAGCTGGAGCCAGAGCTGGAGTGGGAAGGGGGCCGGGAACCAGGGCCCCCCCTCTATGCTGCCCCCTCCAACCTGAAACGGGCATCAGCCCTCCTCAACCTGTATGAAGCGCCCGAGGAACTGCTGGCAGATGGGGAAGGGGGGGGCACTGACGAGGGTATCTACGATGTGCCCCTGCTGGGGCCGGAGGCTCCCCCTTCTCCAGAGCCCCCAGGAGCTTCAGTCTCCAGTGACCTGGACACCTTGGCCCGACTTCTGGCCAGAAGCCCCCCATGCCCACACAGGCCTCGGCTGCCGTCAGCTGAGAGCTTGTCCCGCCGCCCTCTGCCTGCCCTGCCTGTCCCTGAGGCCCCCAGCCCTTCTCCAGCTCCCTCTCCTGCCCCGGGCCGTAAGGGCAGCATCCAGGACCGGCCTCTGCCCCCACCGCCATCCCACCTGCCTGGCTATGGGGGCCCTAAGGTCGAGGGCGATCCAGAGAGCAGGGAAGTGGAGGACGATCCAGCAGGACACCATAATGAGTATGAGGGCATTCCGGTGGCCGAGGAGTATGACTACGTCCACCTGAAGGTAAGCTCCTCTGGGCAGCCCCACCAGAAATGCCCCCAGGCGAACTGGGGGAGGAGCGTGGAAGCCTGGAGCACAGACACAGAGCCTGCACCGCACCTTCTCCCCCTTTTCCTACCCTGGCCCTCCACCCTGCAGCCTGAAACCCCAGTACTTGGCCACAACACTTGTACCAGTGCCACACTCCTACCCCTAGACCCAGCTGGGGGCCACTAGAGCTCTCAGACCTAGAGTCAAGGGACTGCAGTGTCTGATGGCAAGAGTGTCCTTGGGAAGGAAGGGGGACTGGGGACAGGCAGAAAGGCCACAGAGGGCTCCCCGCCCTGTCCCCCCACCCCTGCTCTGAGACCTGATCTCCTCCTGCAGGGCATGGATAAAGCTCAGGGATCTAGGCCCCTGGATAAGGCCTTTGCAGGGGATCCTGAAGTCCCAGAGAAGGGGCTGCCGGCACAGCAGGTAACCCTGGTGGGGGTGGCCTAGAGAAGGGGGCTGGGGCAGGAGGAACAGGAACCTGGGAAAAGGAGCATTCCTAACTGAACCATTGAGGAAAGTAGACTAGGATGCAGTCAGAGTTCACTGGCAGCAGGGTCAGAGTAGAGAGGAGTTAGAATTCAATAGGAAGGAGCTGGAACTTGGAAGAGGATGTTAGGAATTCAGAAAGAGGGGAAAGAATGTGTTGGAGAGGAGTCAGAAAACTGAGCAGCCAGGGAAGCAGTTTCTGGGCTGTGGGTCAGACCTGGGCTGGGTGACTTCTAAGGCTCCTTCCAACTGTGAACTCCTAGGTTCCTAAGATACCTGGCTCCTAATCCGCGCTCTACTTACTACTGAGAAGCCAGGGGCTCTGAAGCCATCAGTTAATCTCTCTGGGCCTCAGGAAAGTGAGGTGGTTTCCTCAACCCTGTCTAGAATGTTCATAACACAATAGCCATCATCTCTCAGGTGTTTACCAAATACCAGACGCTATGCTGGGCACACTGCATGCATGAATATTAATTATAATCATAGTTAATACTCAGGCAGTGGTTACAGTGTGCAACGCATTATGCTAAGCCCTTTCTATATATTATCTGAATCTTCACCACAAGCCGGGCGCAGTAGCTCACACCTGTAATCCTAGCACTTTGGGAGGCTGAGACATGAGGATTATTTGAGGCCAGGAGTTTGAGACCCACCTGGGCAACACAGGCGAGACTGTCTGTATAAAAAATAAGGAAAAATTAGCCAGGTCTGGTGGCACACACCTGTAGTCCCAGCTACTTGAGAGGCTGAGGCAAGAGGGTTGCTTGAGCCCAGGAATTCGAGGATGCAAGGAACTGTGATCACACTGCTGTACTCCATCCTGGGTGACAGAGCAAGATCCTGTCTCTTAAAAAATCAAAATCAAAATCAAAAAACTTTACTGCATCTTTATGAGGTCCATACTAGAACTGCACTATCCAATATAGTAGCCACTAGCCACAGGTGGAGCACTCAAGATATGGCTAGACCAAATTGAAATGTGCTATAAATATAAAATGTGCACTGGATATTGCAGACTTAGTATGGAGAAAAACTCAATAATTTTCATATTGATTACATGTTGAAATTAGAAATTTTCTATTTGGAATTAGATAAAACATATTATACCTATTTCTTTTTACTTAATGTGGCTACTAAAAATTCTAAAATTTCACATGTGGTTTGCATTACATTTATATTGGGCAATATAGTTCTAGACTCCCTGTTTTAGAGATAAGGAAAGAGAAGTTCAGAGACTTGAGGTTATTTGAATCCAGCTCTGACATTAAGTCTGGATGCTTCACTGCCTCTCTCTAAGAATCTAATTTTCTGATGGGCAAAGGTAAGAGCTAAAGGGATTGCCCTTGGGAAGAAAGGAAGGAAGGAAGGAAGAACGAAGGGAGGGAAGCGAGAAGAAGTGAGGGAAGAAAGTGGCATTGATGAGCATGTTCCCACTGACCACTCTTCTTGCTCCTCAGGAGACCTTGTCCCCAGGGGAGCCTTTGCTTCTGTCCTCCGGAGATCTACAGCTTCTGCACTTCTACGCAGGGCAGTGCCAGAGCCACTACTCGGCGCTGCAGGCAGCCATGGCGGCCCTGATGTCCAGCACCCAGACTAACCAACCCCCACGCCTCTTCGTACCCCATGGCAAGAGGGTGGTGGTGGCTGCTCACCGACTGGTGTTTGTTGGGGACACACTGGGCCGGCTGGCAGCCTCTGCCCCTTTGCGAGCACAGGTTGGGGCTGCAGGTACAGCACTGGGCCAGACATTGCGGGCCACTGTGCTGGCTGTCAAGGGGGCCGCCCTGGGCTACCCATCCGGCCCTGCGGCCCAAGAGATGGTGCAGTGTGTGGTGGAACTGGCGGGTCAGGCCCTAAAGTTCACCACCCTGCTCACCAGCCTGGCCCCTTGAGGGGCCCTTGGGACATTTCTGCCCCTCCCCTGCCTGCCAAAGCCCCCTCCAATCCTTGGGTGGCTGGAGGGTTCTGTTTTAAGGACTAGGAGAGGGGGCGGTATCTTTCCCCTTTCCTACCCCTTGCTGTCATCTCAGCCTTTCACAGAGGCATCTCCTCCCCCTAACCCGCAGCTTTTTGTACAAGCCATTTTGTATAAATTATTTATATTTAATATTATTCCCTGCTTTGTCAGGGGCAGGCAGGAGGCCCTCTGGGGCAGGGAGGCGTTTGACTATTCTCCTCCAGCCTAGGGTGGAAGTTACTGCACTGCCACCCACCTCTGGAAGCTTGCCTGCCCAGAGAATCAGGGGGGCAGAAACCTGGGGCTACACGGAGCCTCTCTCTTTCCCTCTGGAACATCAGCACCACACTATTAGCTGAGAGTGAGGGCAGGACATGGACTGCGCAGAACGTGACAATTGGGGAGAGATCAGGCTGCTCCTCCCCTCTGAAGGCAGGAGAGGGCTGGGCTCAGGTGTGGGCATGCACCTCAATAAACCCTGCTGTCTCCTTCCCTGACTGCTTCTTGGGAGTCTGGGGGGCAGGCTGGTGCCCTTTGGCCATACCTATGGGACACACCCTGTGAGCAGGATACCTTTAGGGGTTTAGGGGAGACTTTGCTCCTTTCTTCAACACTATTCACTGGACAGGTTCTCAGCTCCCCTGACACACCAGGCACAGTTCTGAAAGTGCACGTTGAACGTACCTTCCTAGTGAGGGTGGGATAGACATAAACAAGTCAGTTAAAATAAGTAAATAAAAAAAAGCCGCCACAGATTTGACAGTGATGGTGATGGAAATCAACAGGGTGATGTGAAGAGATTAACTAGAGGAGGGGACAGGCGCCAGTGAAGGAGACTTTAGGACGGGATGGTAGGGAAGTGATATATGAGCTGAAACCAACCTGGAGGATGAGAGAACCAAGAAGAGTCTGAAGACCAGTGTTCCAAGAAGGTAGATATCAACTACTGACCCCAGGGGGCTTCCTCCAAGATTTCATTGTCAAATGATGTAATTAGAGAGATGTCGATGTGGAGAGAGGTTGACCCCATGAGAGCCTCAAAATGTGCTGCCCTGGCCAGGCGTGGTGGTTCATGCCTATAATCCTACACTTTGGGAGGCCAAGGTGGGAGGATCACTTGAGGCCAGGAGTTTGAGACCAACCTAAGTGAGACCCTGTCTCTACAAAAAATAGAAAAGTTAGCCGGGCATGGTGGTGCACACCTGTAGTCCCAGCTACTCAGGAGGCTGAGGCAAGAGGATCCCTTGAGCCTAGGAGTTTGAGGTTGCAGTGAGCTATGATGACACCACTGCACTCTAGCCCTGGGGGACAGAGTGATACCCTGTGTAAAAAAAAAAAAGAAAAAATGGCATGCTGGAGAAGCCACCCTAACCAAAGGCCTAGCCTCATCTTTGCACAATAGGACAGCTCTAACCAACTGGAGACTACTATTGGCCAGCCTGGCACCCTTTTCCTTAGGTGACCCCAAGAGAGTCTAGCCCCTTACACTCTGCTTCCCAGGCTTCCTGCTGATCATCCTGGACAAACTATCTTTTAGAGGAGCTGAGGTGGCAGACAAATGCAATGTGTTGGAATTCCATAGTCCTCAGGACTTCAGTGAAATTGATGAGCCCAGGGCTTAGATGAGGGATTACTCCAGCCATTTACAAGGGAAGTAGTCTGAGCCACAGATCCACTGCTTCAGTTCTGCTTTCCAAAGATGTTACCCTAACATGGTGATTGGATTGGGGGCCTCCCAAGTTTCAATCACAATCTTAGTCTCTTGGCACCTCTATGCATTTGCCCCTTCCATTTTAGTCTCCTTTCTCACTTCACTCAAAGGAAAACTCATTTCCAGACTCTGGAGCCAACAGAATTTACCCCTATGTGTTGAAGGCCATCCCTTATCATCTTCCAGACAGAATTTCAAGAAGTTATCCTGGAATTAGAGTTTTTAGCTCCAGTCTCAGGTGTGCTATGTACTTGTGTGTCTGTGGTTAAATCATGCCAGTCCCTCTGAGTCCTGGTTTCATCTTTAATATGAGGATGATCATAATTGTCTTACAGGGTTGTTGTGAAAACCTAACAATATAATGCATGTGAACAGCCCAGCACCACATAAAATTAAGGGATTATTATTATATTCCAGGACAGACACAAGGTTGCAGACAAATCCCCAAGGAATATTGGCTATGACAGCACCGTAGTAAATCCCAAGGAGATGCTGAAATGAGTTGGAGGAAGGGAAGTGGTGGGAGGCAGCTCGATGCATTAGAAAAGAAGGGTTTTCCATATTTGGAAAATTTCTGAACACAGGAGACAAGTTAAAGGTGTGATTTGATGGAAAGAAAGGAATGATTTCCAGCCTGAGATGTTCCTTTCCAGCCCATACCTGGGATTAGAGAATAAAGTACCTATCAGGTATCGAATCTCTTAGAGAAGTGTGTCTCTAATGTACATACATCTGGGGACCTGGTTAAAATACAGATTATGATTCAAGGGCCTAGGTGATGCTTAGATTCTGCATTTCTAACAAGTCCCAGGTGATACAGATGCTGCTGGTTCATGAATCACACTTTGAGTAGCAATTCTAGGGGTTAGGGAAGGCCTCTCTGAGGCAAAGATGCTTGAGCCAAGAGCTGAAAGGATGTGGAAAACTTGATTAACAAGACTTCTAGACATAGGAACCAGCTTGTGCAAAGGCCCTGTGGCACTGGAAAAACTGAAAGGCAGCCAGTGTGGCTGGAGTGCAGAGAATTTGAGGAAAGAAGTGAGATAGAGCTGCAGAGAGCGTGTGGCCAGGCATGCAGAACCAGGTCTGAGGTGTCTGGATTATTAATATTCACCTTGACAGTGAGAAGAAGCCATTGAAGAAGGAAAGGGACATAATCAGATCTGCATTTTGGAAAGCATTCCATCTGCACTATATATGACAGATGGGGAGTAGAAACAAAGTGGATACAGAACAGCAGTTTAGGGGGCTAAAGTAGTCTGTGCAACAGGTAGCTTGACTAACAGTGGTAGAGATGGAGAGAAACAGGATATCTGAGAATATATAGGAAATAAAATGGACTGAATTTTGTAAAGGATTTGACATGCAGTGAGGAAGAGGGCGCTGTAAGTGCTGTCACCTGAACATTGGCCACAATTGGATAATGAGGGTGCCCTTCACTGAAGAAAAAGGCACTAGAAGACAACCAGGTTATAGAGGGAAGAGCATGAGTTTGGCCGTGAACGTATTGAGGTCCCTGTGAGTCATCAAAGAGGTCAAGGTCAAATAAAAGGTGGCTTCATGGATCTGGGGCTCAAAAGAAGTGGGATCTGGAGGTGTCAATCTGGGAATAAGGTTTGTATTGTTGGCATTGGTGGTGATCAAAGCTGTGGGCACGGGTGAGAGCCCAAGGTGGAGACAATAGTGTGAGATGAGAAGAGGGCCCAGGACCAAGCCTTTGAGGATTGCAGACACTGAATGATGCTGTCTGAATGATCCAGACAGGAATGGCCCTAGCAGCCAGCACTGCCAGCGGTGTCGCCACCATGGACCCCTACATGCAGTGGCCTCACCTGGCTGGACTTCGACCATTGCCTCAAAGACTGGACTGTAACAGCCTGCCCGTGCCCACCACCAACACTGTGGGCCAGAAGAGGAAGATGAACCTGTGATGGAAAAAAGGAGAAGAGGAACAACCAGGGAGTATGGCAACTTAAGAGCCAAGGAAGAAAGTGTTTAGAGGAAGGGCTGGTCGGCAGTGCCAAACGCTATTGAGAAATGGAGATTCAACCAGGATGGGGTGGTGAAACGCAGAGAAGTGGTCCCCTTGTAGAGGACTGAAGCTAGAGCTGAGTACAGCGCCAGCCCAGCCTTCCATATGCATAAGCTGTGCTGTAATTGCCGTTCGAGTGTGTCTCCCCCTCCCCCCACTAGTAACTGCCTTTAAGGTGGGTCTTGCCCACCCTGTTATGCCCAAAGCCTAGTGCAAGGCCTGGAACATAGTAGATACTTAACAAATTTTACCGATTAATTAATGAGTGGACGGATGAGTGATGGCAAAGGATTGGAAGCAAAAGAGGAATCTCTGGCATGTGCCTGGGCTAGCTACTATCCTTCAGCTTTTTTTCCTTTTTACCGCAATGGCCCGCAGACCCAGGAAACAGACGACAGAACCCCCATCCCCTCCCTCCCGTGGGCCCTGGCCCCACTTCCTCTCTCTGACGAAGAGTCTGGACCGAAGGCTCTGCTGACGTGGGAAGGGGAGGAGAGTCTGGAGGAAGGGGAGGGGAAAGCAGCGCAGAGATCGCAGAGACCGAGGAGGCGCCCGCGGCTGCAGAGCTGCAGAGCGGGGTCTCTACGGGCTCTCCGAGTCCGGCACCCAGCGCGCAACTGGGCCAGAGAACCGCGCATCCTTTTGGCGCGGGCCGGCAGGCCCCCTGCGGTCGGCAAGCTGGCTCCCCGGGTGGCCACGGGGACCCCCGAGCCCAATGGCGGGGGCGGCAGCAAAATCGACAGCACTGTAGAGATCACCCCCAGCACCAACGGAGTAAGTGCCCGCGCCCCGGGGGGCTACGCCATCCTCTCCCCGTACCCCCGCCCCCGCCGAGCACCTGGCATTCTCCTCCTGCGCATCCCCGGCCCCTGCCTGCCTTCCCAGCCCTCGCTCCCGCCCGCCCCCTCCCCTTGCCTCTGCGGTTTTCTCCGCTTCACCCTTCTCCTCCCCCCGCCACCCAGCAGGTCGGGACTCTCGGAGATGCGGTGCCCACGGAGCAGCTGCAGGGTGAGCGGGAGCGCGAGCGGGAGGGGGAGGGCGACGCAGGCGGCGACGGACTGGGCAGCAGCCTGTCGCTGGCCGTGCCCCCAGGCCCCCTCAGCTTTGAGGCGCTGCTCGCCCAGGTGGGGGCGCTGGGCGGCGGCCAGCAGCTACAGCTCGGCCTCTGCTGCCTGCCCGTGCTCTTCGTGGCGCTGGGTTTGGCCTCCGACCCCATCTTCACGCTGGCGCCCCCACTGCATTGCCACTACGGGGGCTTCCCTCCCAATGCCTCCGGCTGGGAGCAGCCCCCAAATGCCAGCGGCGTCAGCGTCGCCAGCGCGGCCCTAGCAGCCAGCGCCGCCAGCCGTGTCGCCACCAGTACAGACCCCTCGTGCAGTGGCTTCGCCCCGCCGGACTTCAACCATTGCCTCAAGGACTGGGACTATAATGGCCTGCCCGTGCTCACCACCAACGCCATTGGCCAGGTGAGGCGACCAGGCGGGCCGCGGGTCTGGGGGAGGGCTGAGGGCAGCAAGGGTGGGGCCTCACGCCCGCTGCACCCTTCTCACATCCCCAGTGGGATCTGGTGTGTGACCTGGGCTGGCAGGTGATCCTGGAGCAGATCCTCTTCATCTTGGGCTTTGCCTCCGGCTACCTGTTCCTGGGTTACCCCGCAGACAGGTGAGGGCTGTTGTGGGGGCAGGGCTGGTAGAACGGAGGGGGTGCTAGGGAAGCTAGACCAAGCAGCTGGCGTTTGCAAGAGGTGGAAGATGATTCGCTGGACTCTGCAGTCTTCTCTGGACTTCTTCTAGTCAATGACCTACCCATGTCTCAACTTCACTCCCCATCAAGAAATACTCCTTCCATTGGACCTCTTCTGCACAAGGGAATGACCCCACCTCCATGGACTCTTAGCCCCATTCCCGCTGATCAGTTGCCCTTTACCCATGGATCAATGGCCTCATCTCTAAAAACAATAATCTCATGTCTCATCCCACTGAGCAAAAACCCTGCCTCCACAGATCAAAAGTCCTATCTCTCTGTGCATTGCCCTCATCACCCTAACCACCTCCCTCACCATCTTCATGGATTGATAGACTCATTTCCACTAATAGCCATCTCGATGGTCTCATTCCTAACAATCGATATGTTAATTCCTAAATATCAACAGCCCATTCCCACTGACCAGTAGTTCAATTTTACAAACAGATCACCCAATCTCTGACCAGTGGCCCCTCCCCCACAAGTCAGTAACTATCTCCAAAGAGCATTGCCCTCATCCCCAATAAAGGTAGTCCCATGCCTGCCACCATATGACTCCACCCTCATGGTTTAATAGCCCATAGATTAATAGTTCCACCTCATGGATCCTCAGGGCTCTCAGATCCTCTCAGACAAAATCCCCATTTCCATGAATCAGTGGCCTCACCTCCAAAGATCCATAGTCCATCCCCACCAATCAATAACTCTCCCCACAGATCAAAAACCCCATCTCTGATTCTGAACACCCTCACCACGGACCAAGTGCTCCAACTGGACTGACCATCCACACTGATCTACAGTCCCTCCAAATGGACTAGCAGCTCACCTTCCATGCCTCAAAGGCATCCCAATGTTCAGTAGTCCAGTTCCTTAAAATCACCCATCCTCACTGCCCAATAGTCACACACCCCTGTGGGCCAGAGATCGTAAACCCATAGGTCAATAGTCCATCCCCATGCATCAATGGCCTCACTTCCACAGTCCTACAGAACAATGGCTTCATCCCCAAAGATCAATTCAGTCTCCTAAAATCAGGACTGTTCACCACATTAATCAATAGGCCCATCTTCATGAAAATAATGCCCCACCCGATGGGTCAGTAGCCTCACTCCCTTTCCAATGACCAGTGGCCCCCAATGTTCATCTCCCACAGATGAGTGGTCTTATCCCCAGCAATCAATAGCCAAGGATCAATAGCCCTGTCCTCACTAACTTATAGTTAGTGACCATTTTCACTGGCCAATAGTCTTATCTTACCTGGTCTGTGACCCTGTCCTTCCTGATTATCCCCATTGATTAATAGATTCATCCCCACTGATCAATAGGCCTATGGATTAATAGACTCAGTCCCGTGAATTAGCAGCTCCATCTCCCAGCCAGTGTCCCATCCCCACTGACCATCCTTATGTATTAGTAGATCCATGTCCCAATTCCATGGAACAATGGCCTCAACTCCAAAAACCAATTACTCAGTCCCCTAATATCAATAGCTCCCTCTTCACTGACCAGTACTATCCCAATGCACAAGAGGCCAATAGCTTCACCTCCACAGATGAATAGCTCCAACCCCCTATATCACTGACCTCCATCTTCTCTGACCAGTCTGAGCAAGACAAGCTCCACCCCCACTGACCAGTATCTCTATCTCTAAGGATTAACAGTCCCAAATCCCATCTGCTCTGATGGGTGATCTCACATCCACAGACAAATGCCCTAATCTCTGACCAATAGCCCTACCCCAAGAGTCAATGGTGCCACCCCCGACGGAACCATAGCCACACCTGGTGCCCACTAGCCAGACTCACTTACCAATGGCCCCCATCCTCCCCATCTTCTCTAGCCTCTGAGACCCACTCAGCAACTCCTCCAGGGAGTCTGGGTGATCAGAAGCCCTCCCCACTTTCCAGGTTTGGCCGGCGAGGGATTGTGCTGCTGACTTTGGGGCTGGTAGGCCCCTGCGGAGTCGGGGGCGCTGCTGCAGGCTCCTCCACAGGCGTCATGGCCCTCCGATTCCTCCTGGGCTTTCTGCTCGCCGGCGTTGACCTGGGTGTCTACCTGATGCGTAAGTGGCACCCTCCCTGAAAGTCCCTCCCTTGGGTCTCACACCTGCCTGCCTGCATCGCCAGGCCATTCCCACTGCCCCCTAGGATCCCCTTAGTCCCTTCTTCAGCCCTAAATTTCAGCTGCCTAGAATCTCAGCTGTCTTTCTGCCCAGGCCTTTGAAGATTGAGGGGTCCTGCTTCTCTCCATGCCTGTTTCCCCCACCACACACACACACACAAACCATCTTTAAAGCCTTTCTTGCCCTGGACTTAATGCTGTCAGGGAATAGCAACTTATTTAGAAAATGAAATCCTGACTAGCTGTGTGACCTTGGACAAGGGTTGACATGAAGGTCAAATAAGAGGCGTGCAAACTGGGAATGCTGAGCACCCACTAGGGACTCTGACCCTAGAGCCCTCCTAGGTTTGAGCAGGAGAGGAGAGAGAACTGAACAACCTCTCTATTCCTTGCCACCCAGAGGTTAGTCTGGGTGGGAGGCAATGGCTGCAGCCTGCACTCAGGGTCTGACCTTCTCTCTGTCCTCCTCCCTCCCTTCTCTTCTCTCCTCTCTCATGCCTCCGTCCATCCCTGCTGTATCTCCAGGCCTGGAGCTGTGTGACCCAACCCAGAGGCTTCGGGTGGCCCTGGCAGGGGAGTTGGTGGGGGTGGGGGGACACTTCCTGTTCCTGGGCCTGGCCCTTGTCTCTAAGGACTGGCGATTTCTGCAGCGAATGATCACTGCTCCCTGCATCCTCTTCCTGTTTTACGGGTCAGTATTGCCCTTCACCTGTTGTTTGGCAATTCCCATTTCTACCTCCAACCTAGTTCTAGCCCAGAGACCCATCCTCTTCTCCAACTGCCCCAGCCCCAGCCTCAGAGGTGGGAGTTTCCCATCCCCTAATCAGAAGGGAGGCCTCACGATGCACCCCCCACCCTGCCCCCAGCTGGCCTGGTCTGTTTCTGGAGTCCGCTCGGTGGCTAATCGTGAAGCGGCAGATCGAGGAGGCTCAGTCTGTGCTGAGGATCCTGGCTGAGCGAAACCGCCCCCACGGACAGATGCTGGGGGAGGAGGCCCAGGAGGCTCTGCAGGGTAAGAGGCAGGGACCCTATGAGTGATGCCTCAAGTGCACACATGCTGGTGCCCTCTGCATGGTTGTAGCTGTGTCACGTTCTCCCAGGGACCCCACCACCCATGTGGGAGGATCCTGGGTTCCCACCTGTTCCTTCTAACAGTCAGCTCCTCTCTCTCTCCCAAAGACCTGGAGAACACCTGCCCTCTCCCTGCAACAACCTCCTTTTCCTTCGCTTCCCTCCTCAACTACCGCAACATCTGGAAAAATCTGCTTATCCTGGGCTTCACCAAGTGAGCCTGGGTGTCTGAGCTGAGGGCAAGGCCAGTAGCTGGGACGGGGGATGGCTGGGTGGGGAAGGTCCAAGGACCCCTGCAAAAGATGACCAGGGTTGTGGACAGCTGCAGGTGGGGATTCTGACATTGTTCTTTCCTTCCTTGCCCTTCTCACAGCTTCATTGCCCACGCCATTCGCCACTGCTACCAGCCTGTGGGAGGAGCAGGGAGCCCATCGGACTTCTACCTGTGTTCCCTGCTAGCCAGCGGCACAGCAGCCCTGGCCTGCGTCTTCCTGGGGATCACCGTGGACCGATTTGGCCGCCGGGGCATCCTTCTTCTCTCGATGACCCTCACTAGCATTGCGTCCCTGGTCCTGCTGGGCCTGTGGGATTGTGAGCATCCTCCCTCCCCCACAGCGTGGGCTCGGCAAGGGAACCCCAACAGAGGTGCCTCGGACAGGCTCAGCCATTACTTCTGGCACAGGCCTCCCAAGACAAGACCCAGACCCTGCCCAGATCTTCCACAAGCCCCCACCTGGCCACACACCCTGTCTGTTCTCCCAGTCACTTAGTGAATGCCCAGGGCCCACCCAGCTACAGCCATGGGATCAGAGCCATGGGGATGACACTGGGGATAGGCCAGGCAGGATCTCCCTACCTCCCCACTTATCATCCCTCTTCATCCTCCAGATTTGAACGAGGCTGCCATCACCACTTTCTCTGTCCTTGGGCTCTTCTCCTCCCAAGCTGCTGCCATCCTCAGCACCCTCCTTGCTGCTGAAGTTATCCCTACCACTGTCCGGTAAGAGCAGGGTGCAGCAGGGCAGGGCCAGGCCTCTCGCATCAGTGGGAGGCCCGGCCTGAGGGCCGAAGGAGGGGGTGCTGTGGGAGAAGGGCTAAGGGCTGGGCAGGCCCGCAGCTGTGAGCTGAGAGCCTCCCCCATCTCTCCCAGGGGCCGTGGCCTGGGCCTGATTATGGCGCTGGGGGCACTTGGGGGGCTGAGTGGCCCAGCCCAGCGCCTCCACATGGGCCACGGAGCCTTCCTGCAACAAGTGGTGCTGGCGGCCTGTGCCCTCCTCTGCATTCTCAGCATTATGCTTCTGCCGGAGACCAAGCGCAAGCTCCTGCCCGAGGTGCTCCGGGATGGGGAGCTGTGTCGCCGGCCTTCCCTGCTGCAGCAGCCACCCCCTAACCGCTGTGACCACGTCCCACTGCTTGCCACCCCCAACCCTGCCCTCTGAGTGGCCTCTGAGCACCCTGGCGGGAGGCTGGCCCACACAGAAAGCTAGCTAGGGCCCTGGCAAGGAGATTGGGAAGGCTGAGTGAGGAAGGCAGGGCTGCCCAGAAGGCTCAGAGGCACCTCACGCCAGCCGAGGAGAGCTCAGAGGGCTGTCCCCACCCCCATCTCCTCCCTGCTGCTTCGTGTTCACTTCCTTGGCAAGAGTCAGGGGACAGCGAGAGAGCTCCACACTGTAACCACTGGGTCTGGGCTCCATCCTGTGCTCAAAGACATCCACCCAGACCTCTTTCTTTCTTGCTCTATCATTCTGTTTCAATAAAGACATTTTGAATAAATGAGCATATCATAGCTTGCACTTCCCTCCCTTTTGTTGTCCTTCTCTCTGGGGGTGGGAGGGTGGTTCTCAGCGGAAAGCAAGCAAACCAGTAAGACTCTCCTTTCCCCTCCCTCTGCCCTGCCCCTGAGTGTTAACTTACAACTGTCCCCACTTACTGACCGCCTGCTATGCTGCCAGGACTGGGCTAGGCGCTCTACACACTTCCTATCATTTAGTCCTTACAACATTGCAAGGTAGGTGTTTGATCAATTAGGGTTTTTGTTGTTGTTTGTAAGCAATAAAAACTAATTCTAATGAAAAACCAAAAGGGAATTTATTAGATATAGGAGCTCACAGAATGGAAGAAGCAGAACTAGTCACAAAAGGGTCAGGAACCAAGAGGCCTCCCAGTCCAGGGACATTTTCATCAGGGTTTCTGGATGAATGAACTCCAGTGAGATCCAATCTTTGGGTCAGCCCACTGAAGATTCATTTCCAGAGAGCACGTGACTGGCTAGCTGGAATAACATGCCTCACCCACCCGTTGCTGACAACTGGGGAGAGGGAAAGCAAAACATGGGCACTGTTGGCAGAAGTGGGACTGGTTGCCCACCCAAGTATTATTACTCTTTTACAGATGAGACAACCAATGGTCAGAGAGCCTCAGTAACCTGCCCAAGGTTACGAAGCTAATGAGTGACAAAGCTGAGATATGATTAGATCCCAGAGCTAGAGCTATTCATCAATGCACACTGTGGCCACCTTCCCAACTCCTAACCTGTGGGCACTTCCCTTGGAAGTGAGGAGTCACGTCTCTTGGCACCACTGGGACAAGGCAACCAGAGACTACGACTTCTACCTCAGTGTCAAGGCCTACCTCTTAAACCAGCCTTGGCCTGCCTGGCTTTATCACTGTGGGCAAATTTCTTAGGTTCCAACTTCCTTCAAGGGTTGCTATAAGAATTAAACAAGATAATGTATTCTGTCTCGTAAACTACGCCACTAGATGGTAAGCTCCTTGAGGGCAGGAAGTGTGTCTTATTCAGCTTTGAAACATCAATGCCTGTCTCATGGTAGATGTTCAAAAACGTGCTGAGTAATAATTTCTTCATTCTTTCAGCAAGCGTTTCCTGTGACGGATTTACAGACCAGAACCATCCTGGATACTTAGGGCATAAGCCATCCTTCAAGGAGTTTCAAGTCCATCTAACACTAGGAATATTAATGTGGAGAAAGAGGCCAGTGGTTTGGAGGACCAAGAGGCTGCTTCTTGAAGGGGATGAGAAGTCACTCAGAGAGGCAGGAAGCCCTCAGACAAGGGCCTGCCAGACAGGCACAGGCCTCACCTAGTGCTCTTACTCTCGACTCTAGGTAAAGGGCACAGGGAGAGCAAATTCCTGGAGGGAGGAAAAGGTGAGTTTTCCTGAAAGCATGGTCCTGGAGAAAGGGATTCTTTTTTTTTTTTTTTCGAGACAGAGTCTCACTGTGTTGCCTGGGCTAGAGTGCCGTGGCGTCATCCTAGCTCACAGCAACCTCAAACTCCTGGGCTCAAGCAATCCCACTGCCTCAGCCTCCCAAGTAGCTGGGACTACAGGCATGCGCCACCATGCCCGGCTTATTTTTTCTATATATTTTTAGTTGTCCAATTAATTTCTTTCTATTTTTAGTAGAGACGGGGTCTCGCTCTTGCTCAGGCTGGTTTCGAACTGCTGAGCTCAAACAATCTGCCCACCTCGGCCTCCCAGAGAGCTAGGATTACAGGCGTGAGCCACCTCGCCTGGTGAGAAAGGGATTCTTAGGAAACAAAGTCTGGAGGCCAGTTCCCTCCAGAAAAGGGAGGCCCGTCACCCTCAGCGTCGTGCAACGTTAGTGTTCCTTTCGCCTTCCCCTCTGCCAATCCACGTCTGAGGCCCAAATCTCTATAAACTAAGCGTGCTGCTTGGCTCTCAACAATAATCATGATGTTACTGGAGGACTCATAAGGATCTTCTTCATTTAATTTTCACAGATCTCTGATATAGGTATTATTACTTTTATCCCTGTTTTACTACTGAGGAGATGGAAAATGAGAGAGAGTAAGGGGTTTGCCACTAAGTGGCAGAGCCAGGACTCAAACGCAGGCCTTCTGGCTGCTTCTGTTTCTACCTCACTCCAGTTCCTTCATGGTTACACACTCCGCACACGTGCTGTAGAACGATGTCCATGGGACCGTAACTGACTCCAATGTTGACTTTTTAGCTTTTGGATTGTCAATGATAAAATGAGATCATACTCTCCACTATCTAACTCCAGAGATTCTGTGAGAACCAACAAGATGGTAGAAAAGAAAGTTCTTTAACTTTTTTGAAGAGCCCATGTAAAGCCAAAGAGTTATTTATTTATATACTAATGACACTGCTCAGTCCAATACACTCTGTGAGAAATGTGTCAAAGAAGCATTTCCATAAACCCACTCTGCATAAGCACTGGAGAAAGGTTTAGAGAAGGAAAGCAAAAACAATCAGAAAGCTAGAGAAGCTCCAGCTAGAGGGTAGGCAAAAGGGAGCAAGGTTCTCTGATTTCAAGCAAAGAGGTAAAGGCAAAGAAAATGGAAGCATTCAAGAAGCATCAGTGAATCCCAGTGGAAGATACGTCCCTCATCCTCAGGCAACCCACATGCTGGGGGAAAGGGTCAATGTGTGCAGCTGAAACAACTGGCATCTTGTCAGCTGCTCTAAAATTCACCAGCCACGCGATCTCATTGAATCTTGATCAATAACCACACGAAAAATGCTCACTATTTTTTAGGATTTTACAGATGTGGAGACAGAGACTTGGAGAGGTAACTTATTCAAAGTATGTGACTGATAAGTAGTTAGAGTAGCCAGATTTTGAGGATTGAGAGCCTACAATCCCATTGCTGCATGCCAGATAGGAAATATTTCTAAATACCATGAGAGAAAGTATTACTCATCTGTTAATATGAAGTTCAGAAGGTACCCCAGGAACTTGAAGGAGATAGTTTTCAGACAAATAAAAAAATGACTACTTTTCTTAAAGAGATTATACTGATTGAAACATGGATTTTAGTTTAGGTTCACAATATAGATTATTGAGGGGAAGATTAAAAGGATACACAGGGTACATTTCTAACCCTAAAAAGTTATATGAAGTGACATGAAGGTCACTTCCATGCCTTCTCATTCAGTCAGCCTAGGTTGGCCACCATGGAACCAACTGTTACTGATTAGCCACTGCTGTCTGGTGCAGCCTCAGGTTTGGGGAAAGAGGCACCCATGGTCCTTACCTGCAAGCGCTCAGTCTGGGTGAAGACTGTGAGGCAAATAATTACAATCCTGCATGGAAAATGCAGAGAAATGTAAAATGTGCTCTGGCGGCCTTGAGGAAGGAAGATGTCTTAGTCTATTGGGGTTGCTATAGCAAAATACCATAGACTGGGTGGCTTAAAAACAATAGGAATCAATTTCTTGCAGTTCTGGAGGCTGTGAAGTTCAAAATCAAGGTGATGGCAGATTTGGTGTCTGGGGAGGACTCACTTTCTGCTTCATAGATGGCACCTTATAGCTGCTTCCTCACATGGTGGAAGGGGGCAAGACAGCTCTCTGGGGCCATCTATAAGAGCAGAGCCCTCATGACCTAGTTACCTCCCAAAGGCCCCACCTCCTAGTACCATCACACAGGGGATTAGGTTTCAACATATGAATTCTGAGGAACGCAAACATTCAGACCATAGCAGGAAGATACCCTCTGTTGGAGGCAGTCAAGAAAACCTTCTCAGGGCCAGGTGCCATGGCTCACACCTGCAATCCTAGCACTCTGGGAGGCCCACACAGGAGGATCGCTTGAGGTCAGGAGTTTGAGACCAGCCTGAGCAAGAGCAAGACCCCGTCTCTACTAAAAAATAAAATAGAAAAATTAGCCAAGCGTGGTGGCACATGCCTGCAGTCCCGGCTACTCGGGAGGCTGAGGAAGAGGACCACTTGAGCCCAGGAGTTTAAGGTTGCAGTGAGCTAGGATAATGCCACTGCACTCTAGCCTGGGTGACAAAGTGAGACTCAGTCTGAAAAGATAAGACAGGATAAGATAAGATAAGAAAAAAAAGAAAAGAAAAGCTTCTCAGATATTTGGATTGAAGCTTAAAAGTCCTGAGTTTGCCAGGGGCAGAAAGGAGAAGGAGGAAACAATGCAAAGGCATGACAGAATATAGTGTGCCTGGAGAACAGCAAGTGTTTGTTTTAAACATCCATGGAATAAAGGACATCTACAAAAAAAAAAAACAAAAAACAACAAACATCATATTCCGTGAAAAACTGAAAGCTTTTTCCCCAAGATCACGAACAAGAGAAAGATATCTGCTTTTGCCACTTCTATTCAATATTGCACTGGAGGTACTAGCCAGGGAAATGAAGAAAGAAAATGAAATATAAGGCACCCAGAATGGAAAGGAAGAACTAAAACTTTCTGTATTTGCAGATGACATATCATATATAAAGAGCATCCTAAGGAATCCACCAAAAAAACTATTAAAAATAAACAAGTTCAACAAGATTACTGGACTTGTAGAGGATATAAGGTCAACATTAAAAAAATCAATTGTACTTTTTTTTTTTTTTTTTTGAGACAGAGTCTCACCGTGTTGCCCAGGCTAGAGTGCCGTGGCGTCATCCTCGCTCACAGCAACCTCAAACTCCTGGGCTCAAGCGATCCTCCTGCCTCAGCCTCCCGAGTAGCTGGGACTACAGGCATGCGCCACCATGCCCGGCTTATTTTTTCTATATATTTTTAGTTGTCCAATTAATTTCTTTCTATTTTTAGTAGAGACGGGGTCTCGCTCTTGCTCAGGCTGGTTTCGAACTGCTGAGCTCAAACAATCTGCGTCTCGGCCTCCCAGAGAGCTAGGATTACAGGCGTGAGCCACCACGCCCGGCCTCAATTGTACTTTTTTAAAATATATTTTTTCTTTCCTTTCCCTCCTTTATGAAGCAGTATAACTGTACTTTTATACAATGGCTATGAACAATCCGAAAATGAAATTAAGAAAACAATTCCATTTACAATAGCAAAAAAACAAAATACTTAGGAACAAATTTAACAAAACAAACGCAAGATTTGTACACTGAAAACTATGAAACACTGTTGAAAGAAATTAAAGACCTAGGTCGATGAAAAGACATTCTGTGTTCATGGACTGCCATCTTAATATTGTTAAGATGGCAATACTCCCTAAATTGATCTACAAATTAATTCAATGTGATCACTATTAAAATCCCAGCTGTCTTTTTTGCAGAAATTGACCAAGTTGATTCTAACATTCACACAGAAATACAAAAGACCCAGAGTAGCCAAACAATCTTGAAAAAAAGAACACAATTAGAGGATTCATACTTCCAAATTTCAAAACTTATTACAAAGCTAAAGTAATGAAGACAGTGTGGTAGTACCAAAGGACAGATATATAAATCAATGGAATAGAATTGAGAGTCCAGAGATAGGTCAATTGATTTTCAAAAATGGGACTAAGATCACTTAATGGGAAAAGAATAATCTTTTTAACAAATGGTGCTGGGACAACTGGATACCCACATGCAAAAGGAAAATGGATTCCTGGCTCATACCATACATAAGAATTAATTCAAAATGGATCAAAAGATTGATAATAACAAGTTTGGTGAGGATATACAGAGACTGGAAGCCTCATACATTGCTGGTGAAAATGTAAAATGATTTTGGAAAACAGTCTGGGAGTTCCTCAACAGGTTAAACATAGTTCCCATGCCTTAGTTTGTTCACTTGGGCTACTGTAACAAAATACTATAGACTGGGTAGCTTATGAACAACAGAATTTTATTTTTCAGTTCTGGGAAGTCTAATACCAAGGGTCTGGCAGATTTGGTATCTGGTGAGGTCTCATTTCCTGGTTCATAAATAGCACCTTCTCACTGTATCCCCACATGAGTAAAAGAGCAAGGCAGCTCTCTGGGGCCTCTTCTATAAAGAATCTGTCCTCATGACCTAATCACACCCCACCCCCAATGGCCCTGCCTCCTAATACGATCACTTTGGGGGTAGGATTTCAACGTGTGAACTCTGGGGGACACAAACTTTTAAACGATAGCACCATATGACCCAGCAACTCCACTCCTAAGTATATACCCAAGAGAAATGAGAATGTATGTTCACACAAAAGCTTATACTCAGATGTTTGTAGTAGCACTATTTGTAATAGCCAAAAAACAGAAATACCCTAAATGTCCATCAGTTGATTATGGATAAACAAAATGTGGTATATCTATATAATGAAATATTATTCAGCCATAAAAAGGAATACTGATATATGCTACCACATGGATGAACCCTGAAGACATTATGCTAAGTGAAAGAAGCCAGATACAAAAGGCCACATATTATATGCAACAACCAGAATAAGTAAATCCATAGACAGAAGGTAGACTAGCGGTTACCAGGGGCTGGGGTAGGAGGTTAATGGGAAGCTTGTTAATAGTATGGAATTTCTTTGGGGGATGATAAAAATGCCATAAAATTAGGTACTGGTGATGGCTGCTATATATTTACTAGTAATGTATACTAAATACCTAAATAGAACATATTAAAAGCCACCAAATTATATACTTAAAAGGCAAATTTCATGGTATATTAATTATATCTCAATTTTAAAAAATTAATGGAACTTTTGGTGGTATGCAAATCAGAGATATGACAAACTGACACCTTTCTTCAGTAAATAGTTTCCTTATCAGTGACTCCCTTTTCTGTAACAAATTTTGTACACAGCCTCCCCTAATCTCTCTTCCTTAAAGATACTTCACTCCCACTGAACCCCAGTGAGGTTGTGCTCATTCCTATCCCTCACTTAACAGGGAGCTCATCCAAAGTGATTAACAGAAATCATCTACCAAAAATAACCAAGCTGGACCAGGAAAGCAACTTCCTTTCCACATTTCTTCCTCTAAAACCAGGGGATGATACAGGAAAAATGATAGGAGGCCAGATAAAGTAGGAAGTCTGACTCCTGTAAGGATAGGAACTAGGAGGTCCAAGATAAAGGGAACACTACTGTTGTTTCCTGTCCTGTTGTCCAGCACAGGAAAGGCAACCCCAAGGTACATTAACATCTTTTGAGCACCTACTAAATGGCAGGCACTGTGAGGTAGACACAAAAACACAATCTATGTCTTCAAGGAGCTTACAGTCTATTGGGGAAACAGGAATATAATTATTTTAATTGTAAAACCATGAAGTACTAAACAGAAATCGGAAAAATTTGTCCCAAGTGCATGGCTGATTAATTCTGACTACGAAATCAGGAAAGCCTTCATGTCCACGGTACACTTTGAAGGATGCCCGTGATTTTGTTAGAGAAGCTGGGATGAGCATAGCAGGCTGGAGGGAACAGCATGAGCTATAAACAAAGTAACTCATCTGGAATGCATAGTACATCAGATTTAGGGCAGGATGTGGCAAGGAAATGTAATCAGGATTAAAATGGGAAAGGCCTTAGTTCCACACTTGAGTTTGTACTTTATATTTATTGGTGGCATCATAGGAGCATTTCTGGCAGTTAAGGACGGTTTGGAACTACGTACATATGCCAGGAGCCCACTGCAATGAGAGGGAGTTGCTCAAGCAGTGAAAGGAATGGAAAGAATGAACAAGACAGAATTGACTGAACACGAAAAATCAAAACCAGAAAAGGGTTAAAAAATGACATACGTCCTCCAAGATCCAAGGATTTATAGGGATCTTTTACAGCTAGCCATTTAGTGCCCCCTGGTGGATAGATGAGACCTTCATAGTATTAACATCAAGTCACTTAGGATGTTTCACATTCTTCCAATAGAATTCTGAACACTTTTTCCAGCCTCTTGTTCATCAGCCTCTGCAGAAGTCTCCACACTGAGACCATCAGGCACTATTTTACCGAATTAGGAGAAAAGATAGCCCTCAAATGCCTAACTAATCCACAACAGGAGGTAGTACAATAAATAATCAAACACTAAAATAAGTGGTGGTCAACACTAACCTGAGAATACAATGCAACTTGAGAGGTGGGTCAAGGCTTCATCGATATAAAAGAGTCATCTCTTTAACCTAAGATTTTTGAAAAAAAGAGCATCCAGGTCAGAGGCAATCATGAAAGAAAACATCCTGAGACCGGAAGTGAATGGCAAAATAAGAGTATGAAGGGGCTGGGTGCAGCGACTCGCCTATAGTGCCAACACTTTGGGAGGCCAAGGCAGAAAAATCACTTCAGTCCAGGAGTTTTGATGTTACAGGGAGGTATGATCACCTCATCGCACCCTAGCCTGGGCCACAGAGCTTAAAAAAAAAAAGCATGAAGAAGTCAAAACATTAAGAAATTCTGTAGGTAATAGTCTATGAAGGCTTGAGCTGGGACTGACATAGTATTCAAGAATGTTAAGACCCATCCAACATTAGAATGGAAAACAGAGAAACTAGGTTATTAAAATGGCCAAGTAACCACACAGCAAAATTTAAAACACATAGAAACAGTGAGAGCCAGTTGTGAAGTCCTAATCAATAAAATGATCCAAAATGTTAGCTGATCATCTTAAGTAGTCACTGCAGGGCTGGAGAAAACAACATAAGCTTTGCAATTTGTTAACTACATGTTTTGTTTTTGCTTTTTTGTTTTCGTAGACAGGGTCTCACTCTGTTGTCCAGACTGGAGTGCAATGGCATGATCATAGCTCACTGCAACCTCAAACTTCTGGGCTTGAGGATCCTCTTGCCTCAGCCTCTCAAGCAGCTAGAACTACAGGTGTCCAACACTACAACTGGCTAATTTTTCTATTTTTTTGTAGAGGTGGAGTCTATGTTGCTCAGGTTGGTTGTGAACTCCTAGCCTCAATCGATCCTCCCACCTCGGCCTCCCAAGTTTTAGGATTACAAGCATAAGCCACCATGCCCAGCCTGTTTTTGTATTTCTTGAGCCCACACTGAGGTAGGAAAGACAAGAAAGGTTACCCAGACCCCAATCCAGGAATCTAGGGCTGCTGGTACAGATAGTTCATTTGCACTTAAGTTGTATCAGAAGCACACAGTAGCGCTATTAGAAGGGCTACTCCTTTACTTTCGCAAGCTCATTTCATTTACTTCTCAAATGTCGATCAGGGTTACACGCTATCCAGAAAAACCCAGCATCCCCAACTAAACACATAATGTTCCTGTTCGTTGTAATTTAACTCCTACTCTTTAATTCACAAGTGAGAACTTCCCCTCCACAACAGCAATATTTCTACAAAGTAGAATTAACAGCCATCTTCAATCTAAGAGAGAATAGGAAGATAAATAATCCTTACACCCAAAAGGCCAAACAATTTTTATTTTTTCAAAAACAACTTTATTCATGACACATATTAAAAAAAAATTCCCTCCCCCTGGAAATGAGCTAAAAAAATAAACAAAATCCACCTCCCACCTCCCTGTTCCCACTTCCTCCCATTCCCTCCAAATAAAAGGGAAAAAAAAAAGCAAAGGAAAAAAAACAAAACAAAAAACTGAAAAACAAAAACACCCCAAAACCCCCCAAAAGAAGGTAGTGCATTTCCCCAAGGGGAAGGGGAATTTACACTGGAGCCGCTGGGAGCGGAACGAAGATCTTCCGGCTACAGAAACCTGCAAAGAAAGACACTCAAAACAGAAAAAGAAACACAAAAGGAAACAAAATAGATCACCAGGCAATCTGGAGGGGCAGGGAGCCGGAAAAGAGGGGTGGGGTGGGTGGTAGACCTGGCAGGACAGAAGCAGGCAGGAGGGGACTGTGAAAGACGGGGAGAAGACGGAGGGAACGTAACAAGCAGAACAGTTTGGTGTCCTTCCAGAGCCCTGGGTAAAAAAAAAAGCCCTCCTACCACTCATGCCCACCTACCCTTGAGCAACCCCCAAGGGGGTGAAGTGGGGCAGGGAAACATGGGAAGCAGCTTGCGCAGTTGAGACGTGTCCATGGCGAATCCCCAGAGTGAATAAGCAGCCCCCTGCCCCACTCCCTGGGCTGGGCCTTCCCTTACTCCCCAAAGCAGGTCCCTCCTCAGCAGTTAGTTATGGGATTCTCCCCCCTTCCACAGTATATCTTTTTTTTTTTTTTAAATATTTTTTTTTCCATCAAGGTCATCTTCTGTTTTTCTTTTTTTTTTTTTAATTCTTTTTTTTTTCCTTCTTTCCTCTTTTTTTCCTCTCTCTCCTCCTAATACACACTTTTTTTAGTAAGGGGAATACCATGATGTCGCTCTAGCCCGGCCCCTGGAAGAAAGAAGGAGAGTTAGGTGTTAACATGATCACTAGACAGTTCAGTACAAGACCCTCCCCGTGGGCCCTTGCCCCAGTTACTGTGAAGGGAAGGGGGGAAAAGAAGTTTTCAAGTGCCCTAAAACTGACCCCACAATCCCAGAAATAGCAACACACCCAGTGAATTTGAGGGTGGGGAGTGTTTAACAGAACACTTTACCAAACAGTGGCAATAAAGTGCATCTGAGACACAGGGGCAAGAGAAAGGACCGCCGTTTGTCCAGTTTTCAGTTCTCCACAGCTCTTAAACCCTAGGCCCTCACCAATAGATCCTCCCTAACTCCTGGGAGCAGACAGGTAGATCTTATGAAAAGCCAAGGTTTACATGTCTAACCTGTCTACTTAAATGTAAAGAGAAAGTAAAGCAAAGCAAAAACATGAGTACCACACTAGGCCCAGTGAGACAGTTAACCTTGCAAGACTGGCACAAATAAAGAGTAAATATCTCAAAATCCTCCCACATAGCTGTTGGGGAGGTTCAAACTTCAACCTCTCCCTAACTCAGGGAAAAGTAGCCAATGTCCAAGCGGAGCTTTCACTGCCCCGAGGCCCCATTCTTCCTAGCTTTCAGTGTAAACACCTTCACTGCCACCAACTCCCAATGAAAAAAAAAGGCTGGGGTAGAAAGTATCTTTCAGACTAGATGGAGAGATCCAGCCCTTATCACCAATTCCTGCTCCAGAAAAGATGGTAAGACTGGCCTGGTGGGGCCTGCAACTACCTTCCTCACCCTGCACAGGCAGGAGACCAAGTCCCTGGAGACCAAGGGGAGGGGAAGGGAGGGAGGTTCCTCACATCAGGAGAGAAGGAAGCATACAGGGCTCATGGGAGGCGGGGGAGAGGAGCAGCCCATCTATCCTGACCTGTAGACGCGACCCCGGGGCCTGCTGTTAAAACCACTGTAGAATCGAGAGCGGGAACTGTTGTAGTTGGTAGTCCGGGCACGGTAGCGGGCTCGTGGGAAACCCCGGTCTGTTGTGCTGATGCCTGGTCTGTTGGTTCGTTTTGGGATCACCTGAGAGTAAAGGATGTACAATGGAAAGCCTTAAGAGTCAACCTGGAGAGTTCACATAGAACGAGAACAGCAATGGGCACAGGCTTACCTTGATTTGTCTTCCTCTAAACAGGGACTCATCTAAGGCCAGGGAAGTCCTCACTGACTCTTTGTCTGAGAACTCTATATATGCAAACCTAAAAAGAGTAATTGTCACTTTCTCTCTTTTAAGTTGCAAACAGCTCATAGGTCAAATTCAACTCCCAGGCATGCTTTGGGTACAGTATGTTTACATTTTTTTTTTTTTTTTTGAAACAGAGTCTCACTTTGTTGCCCGGGCTAGAGTGCCATAGCGTCATCCTAGCTCACAGCAACCTCAAACTCCTGGGCTCAAGCGATCCTCCTGCCTCAGCCTCCCGAGTAGCTGGGACTACAAGCATGTGCCACCATGCGCGGCTAATTTTTTCTATGTATTTTTAGTTGTCCGATTAATTTCTTTCTATTTTTAGTAGAGATGGGGTCTCGCTATTGCTCAGGCTGGTTTCGAACTCCTGAGCTCAAACAATCCGCCCGCCTCGGCCTCCCAGAGTGCTAGGATTACAGGCGTGAGCCACCACGCCCGGCCTAGTATGTTTACATTTTTAATTATTTAAAAAAATTTTTTTAAATAAAAGATTAATCGAAATTTCCAGCTACTCTTTGGATTTTAAAAAACGGGACACTTACTTATCTTGTCATACAAGAAAAACATTAACAACAACAAAAAAAAAATAGGGCACACAGGCCCTGCATTTCCATATGGCCTTAACCAGCTGGGACCAAGTAGAAGCAGCCTCGTTCATGATCCCACCCACACCTAGCCTTCATTTTTGTCACCTGTCTGGCCTCTGAAAGCATTTATGTGCAATTCCTAATACATATCAACATTAATGTAATTATCTTAGAAGACAAGGACCACTTGTTTTAACAGCAACTTACTGCTTAATATAAAATATTTATCCATTTTTAAACTGCGATTTAAATGATCTCAACTTACTCCCCTACTTACCCTTTGGGATGGCCACTAAATTTGTCACACAGTATGGTAACACGGTTGACTGAACCACAACCATGAAAGTGAGCTTCCAGCTCTTCTGCTGTTGCACCATAGTCCACCTGACAAGAGAGGAGACATTTTACAGGTACTGGACAAACTCCTGTCTCAACAGGATCCTAGCCTTTGGTTGGGCCATCTATACACACTAAGGCAAATCAAATCTGGTTCTCGAAGGAACTGATTCCTACTCCTTCTAACCCCAGAGCCTTTACTAATCACTCCAGTACCTTTCACCTCTTCCCAACACTCCCTCCACACCCCAAACCACCTATCCTGGAGATACTCCTTTCAAGACGATTAATATTTCCCCAAAGTAAGAACTTGCTCCCAACCCCTACCAAAGCCCTAGCACATACATTGCCAACATAGATGGAACGGGCATCAGCCTCCATTTTCTCTTCAATGGACATGATCACTGGACCAGCTAGGTGGAAAAAAGAAAAAAAAAAAAAAGGCAAAAAACAGTTGTTTTACTTAACCAATATATGCACTTCTGTCACCAACACTATACTATAGGCTCACTAAAGGCAAAGATTTTGGTCTGTTCTGTTCCTTGCTTTACCAATTCCCTAGAATAGTACCTGGTACATAGGTGCCTATTACTAAATACTTGACAAATTAAAGAATAAATACACCCTTAAAAATTACAGAGAAATGTGTAGGAATCTCCCTGCCCCCAAATCAAGTCCCCTACTGAATAGCTTCAGTTGCAACGCCCTGAAGAGTGAATAAAATTAAGTGGGCTGAGACTCGACATTTCTGGATTAAAGGGAAAGCCCCTTGCAGCATTCTTTCTCTTAGGAATCCTAACTAAAAGGTCTCCAACTGAAGGAAAAACTATTAGATTTGAAGGTCAAATGCAAGCTGGCAAGCTCCACAAAGAAGGGCAGAGGTAGACTAAGAACAAAGAGCAACACATATATAACAGGGACAAAGGCAGTCACAAGACTACCACCACCAAAACACAGGTTCTGTCTCACAAAGGTCAGGGGAACACACAATGGACTATGACAGTGGCACCTGCACTGTAACTGCTCAGACAAGCAACTCCAGGGTGCCGAGCATCTATTCCCACATTCTCCGTGTCCGTACAACCCGAGAACCCGGGCTCCGCGTGCAACCGCCAGTTACTCACCATTGCCTGGAGGTGGACTCATATTCATCTGCTTCTCTACCTCGTTCTGTAGCTCTTTTAACTTCTCAGCTTCTTCCTCCATCTCCCTGACCCGAGCTTTGATGGCTTCCAGCTCCTACAATAAGTGGGGAGGGTATGGAGAAGAGCTTACGAGGAACCAACGCAGGGGCTGTGCCCTGCTCTCGGTCGACGCGCGGCACCAGACATGCTCGGCCATTTCCCTCAACCCACGCGAGGGTCGTGATGAAAAAAAAAAGCAAGCCGCCCTCTCTAGAACAACACTAGGCACCCATGAAGCCCGAATCAACAAGGCCGGGCCCCTTGTAGCGATCGCGGACCCGTACACGGCCCGGCCCCAGCCACGTTATTCCCCGCCCAACCCCACCCCCCGCCTGCCTCCCGCTTGCTCGAGCTCCGGGCCTCCCGTGACCCGGCCCGCCGGCCGGCGGCCTTCTCGCTCGCCCTCCTTCCCTCACCGGGTCCTCAATGGCGCCGTCCCCCGGGTCACCCTCGACCAGTCCCGGCTCCTCCTCCTCCTCCTGGCTGCCGGGGGCTCCCGAGCCAGGACCAGGGCCCGGAGCTCCCGGGGGGGCGCGGGGCCGGGGCGGCTCCTCTTCGGGCTCGGGCTCCGGCTCGGGCTCCAGCAGCAGCTCCCCAGGCTCCAGTTCCTCAGACTCCAGGCCGTTCCCGTAGTCCCCTGCGCCCCCCGGGGCCCCCTCCCCGGCCTCCCCACCGGCCCCGGGCACAAGATGGCGCCGCCGCCCCGGCCCGGAGCCCCGACCGCCCGCAGCCCCCGCTGCTGCTGCCGCCGCCGCCGCCGCCGCCATCGCCGCTCAGACTGGGGCCCGCCGCCCGGCGATTGGAGAACTGCGCCGGCCACGCCGAGGATTCATTAGTCAAGCAGCCTGCCCGTCACCATGAGCTAGGACTCCATTGGGGAATATTACTTGGCAATCAAATAAGACCCCACCCCTAAGGCGGGGGTACTGTGCCAAATTCTCAAATCCCGGTAGGGGAAATTTGTCTGTCAATCAACATACGTCCCACCTCCTCCCGAGTCTTTAGGTAACAATAGTGCCACGCTGTGACGACATTCCCGCTTCACCCTGCCTATGGGCGGGCCCGCGAAGCATAGGACGCTCTGTGATTGGCCCCTGGCTAGGCGACTGGAAAGAACCAATCTTCCGTTCGCCTCACCGCAGTGGCCCAGTCGCAGATGCCAATTGGCTGGCGAGTTACGAAGGCTGACACCCCTTTCGTGACAGGTGAACCTTGCCCCAGAACAGACAGCTGGGCTTCAAACTAGGGAAACCCGAGGTCACGTGACTAGTCAGTCTTTAAGGGGCCGCCATCTTGATCCTACTGCTGGCCAACTAGTGAGCAGTTCGAAGGACGAAGGCAGAGGCGGTTTCTGGAAACTGGTCTCCTGACCAGGAAAGCACCAGTAGATGGGATGTTGCAGCAAATGGAGCATTCCAGGAGGGAGTTTACTTTTCATAATCCAGGTTTTTGGCACTATCATCCACCAGCTCTCCCAAAGGAGAAAGCAGGGAGGAATCCTCACTTCAGAGCTACCAGGCACTAGTCCTGTCTGTCCTGTCCTCCTGCACAGGCCCTCCTTACAGGACCTCTGCCCCTACCTACCCAGTTTCAGTCTGTTTATACTCTTGCCTGAACTGTTTGCTACAGACCCCTAAGAGGGTCTCTCAGCTTCCAGCGTCACCCCTCCAGTCTGCACCACTACCAGACTGGCTCCCCTTTGCTGGCCAGGTAAAGTCTCAAGACCCCTTGTGGTGGCCTTAGACTCCCCAGGACCTGGCTACTTCGCAAATGTTTACTTCCATACTCCTCGTTACAGTGGGTATACCGGCACCTAGTCCATGCCTCTACATACAGAGACCACTGCAATCTGCAGCATCACCTCCTGCGAAACCTTCCACTAGCCTCCCCTCCTTTCCCATAACAAGTGGGCCTACCTCACTGTGCTTTGTGCTGTTTTCCTAACTAGGTTTGTGAGCGTCTGCAGATGAGGGGCTGGGATCCTGTTTATATTTGCATCTCCACCTCGTGGAGTAAGTGTCCCATTGGATGTTTGTTGACCAAAAGACGCATAGATTGGGGATGTGGGTGCCACCCTTCATCTTCAGCGCTTTCCCAGCCCCGAAGCCCTCCTTCAGATCCCGGAATTTCTCTGAGTTCCCACCACACCTCTGCACCCGGAGATACCAATGAGACCTAACCCTGGGAGGCAGTGTTGCCACCTTTTAGTAGCGATCCTACAGACTTAAAAGGAAAGAATGGCGGTGCTAAGTCTGCAAGAGGAGTTTCTGTAGGCAAACCAAGCTATAGTTTGAAAAGCCAGAATCACATGAGCTCAATCAAAAAGTTAAGCATGGTTGGAATAGGGATCTGGACAAGAGGAGATACCTATTAGCAAACCGAAAAATAAAAGGAAGCTCATTATACCCCCTTCTTCCCTTCACCCCCACGTTTTCTCACAATTTCTTACCTCAGAGGAACTTGGAGCAGAGTCACAGTCGCTTAAAATTTCACTGGAAATTATTTCAGCCATGTCAGCTTCAGTGATCTGGGAGAACTAAAGTTGAGCGCTGAAGACAAGCTCTGAATGATTGCGTTTCCTGGAAGAAAGGTCTTTTATACTGATCTTAACCTAATCAAGATTTGGGTGTCTTATTGGTGCCTAATTTAAATAATCCAATTCAGGAAATGTGACTTTTAAAAAATGCCTTTGAATCCTAATTTTATTGAGCACTTGATTTTGTAACACGCATCACTCCTTATTATCACATTGAATTCTCACAACCCTATGAAGAAAATATTTCCAAAACCATAATCTTTTTTAGAAAAGAAGAAAAAAGATTAATGAAGTGAAGTAACTTGCCTAAGTCATCGGGCTAATTAGACTTGTACAGGGAATTCAAACCTAGCTTTCCAAACTCAGATTAAAACTACTATAAGGGCCGGGCGTTGTGGCTCACACCTGTAATCCTAGCACTCTGGGAGGCCGAGGCGGGCAGATCATTTGAACTCAGAAGTTCGAGACCAGCCTGAGCAAGAGCGAGAGCCCCGTCTCTACTAAAAAAATAGAAAGAAATTAGCTGGACAACTAAAATATATAGAGAAAAAATTAGCCGGGCATGATGGCGCATGTCTGTAGTCTCAGCTACTGGGAAGGCTGAGGCAGGAGCTTCTCTTGAGCCCAGGAGTTTGAGGTTGCCGTGAGCTAGGCTGACACCACGGCACTCTAGTCCAGGCAACAGAGTGAGACTTTGTCTCAAAAAAAAAAAAACCTACTATAAGGTTTGCTTTAATACACAAAAATTATATTATGTATGATCCTGAAAATTGGAAAAAACTAACTTCTAACAATAGACGAAAGTTTAAGAAAACCATAATTACATCCAATCAAAGATTATTATGTACCTATTAAAAGGTTTACACAGTTTGTGATAACCATGCAAAAATAATTTTGTTGGTTGGCTGGGTGTAGTGGCTCACACCTGTAATCCTAGCACTCTGGGAGGCCAAGGTGGACGGATCGCTTGAGCTCAGGAGTTCGAGACCAGCCTGAGCAAGAGTGAGACCCCCATCTCTACTAAAAATAGAAAAAAAAAAAATTAGCCAGTCAACTAAAAGTAGAAACAAAAAATTAGCTGGGCACGGTGGCGCATGCCTGTAGTTCCAGCTACTCGGGAGGCTGAAGCAGGAGGATCGCTTGAGCCCAGGAGTTTGAGGTTGCTGTGAGCTAGGCCTGATGCCACGGCACTCACTCTAGCCTGGGCAACAAAGTGAGACTCTGTCTCAAAAAATAATAATAATAATAATTTTGTTAAGCCAAAGAAGTAGAATGTAAAGTTGTATATAAAGTATGATTACAACTATGTATATCTGATTTTTTCTTTCTTTTTTTTTAATATTTCTTTTACCCAACTCTTCCCAACTTTATACACTTGATTTTTTTTTTTTTTAATGAGCATGGGGGAAAAAAGGAACAAGAACCAGTACAAATTTTCTATTCTTTGGCAATATATACCAAGAGCTTTTAAAATTTTTAGATTTTTAACCCAGTAATACTATTTCTTATAATCTTTTGTAAAGAAGTAAGCTAAAAAGTGAAAAACATTTGTAATAAAGATGCTTATCAAAGTGAAAAATATAAACCACTCAAATGCCCAAATGGGCATTAAAATTATTGTATAGACATAGGTGTAATTTTATATAATCATTATGTCTTCAAAACATTTTAATGACAAGGAAAAGTGCTTGGAATATAATGGTAAGCAGAATTGCAGTATACAAAATTGTATGTACAGTATGATCATAAAAGCACAGATAAAAGACTGGAAAGAAATATGCTAAAATGTTAATAGTAGTTTTCTCCAGGTAGTAGGATCATGATTAATTTGTTTCTTTATAATTTTCTATGTTCTCCTAATAGGCCAAGTAGAGAAACCTAGCAATAAAAGGCAAATGTAAGCATTAAAAAAACTTTTATGTTCTACAAATTCTCCACAGTCGCTACAAATTTTTTTAAAAAATCACCCCAACCTTCTAAACTTTCTCAAAAAAACAAGCACATTTAAAAAGATATTTGAGCTGGGCATGGTGGCTCACACCTATAATCCCAGCACTTTGGGAGATCAAGGCAGGAGGATTGCTTGAGCCCAGGAGTTCGAGGTTGCAGTGAGCCATGATCACAGCATTGCATTCCGGCCTGGGTGACAGAGCAAGACCCTGTCTCTTAAAAGATATATATATTTGAATGATGGCTTGTAAATTAAGATCCTTCTCTATTGGACTATAAACTGAAAAAGGCAAGGACGCCATCTTAATTATATTTGTATTTCCTTCGACTATCACTCTGTGCTTAATAAGTGCTAACTGAATGAATGATCTTATTTAATATCAACATCTTGCCTGTTGGTGCGTAGAGAATAACAAAGAGATAAATTTTCCTCTGAGAATGAACTTTTTTTAAATTAGTATATACTGGTGTGAGATTCACCCATTTTGAGTATGATTCTCTTTAAGTAATAACTTAATAAATAGAGGACTCTGGAGGTTAGAAAAACTGAAGCTCCAATGATGTTGTGCCCCAGAAGAGAGAAAAATATGTTAATAGAAAGGAATTGTCAGTGGGTTGAGAAAAGGAGAAGTAAGCAGTAAAAATGGGAGAGGGCATCTCCAGTTCTGCCTAGAAGGAAAAAAGTTTTCTCACTAAACAAAAATATTTGGCCTCTTTGTAGTTTCATCCCCATTTTTAACTTCTGCTTTTCTTTTTTTTTCTAAGACATTATCTTGCTCTGTCACCATGGCTAGAGTGCAGTGGTGTTATCTTAGCTCACTGTAACCTCAAACTCCTGGGCTCAAGCAATCCTGCCTCAGCCCCGGGGGAAGCTGGGACTACAGGTGCGCAGACACCATGCCTGGCTGTTTTTTTTTGTAGACACAGTCTTTCTCTTGCTCAGAGCTGGTCTCAAACTCCTGACCTCAAGTGATCCTCCCGCTTCGGCCTCCCAGAGTGCTAGGTTTACAGGCGTGAGCTACGACACTTGGCCAACTCCTGCTGTGAATTTTTACAGGCTACAATAATTCTCTATGATCTAGAACTACACTGTTTAATATGATAAGCACTAGTCACACATGGCTATTGAACACTTGAAACATGAGTAGTCCGTTTTGAGATGTGCTGAAAGTATATAATACACACCAAATTTTGAAGACTTAGTATGAAAAAAAGAATTTGACATAACTCATTAATAATTGTTTAATACTAATAACGTGTTGAAATCATAATTTTTTTATATACTGGGCTAAATAAAATATAATGAATGCTTTTTTAATGAAGTTACTTGAAAATGTAAAACTATTTATGTGGCTTATGTTACATTCCTATTGGACAGTGCTGATAAAGAATCTTGGAGCCTTTCTCGTTTACTCACCTGTATTTTGGAGCAGACCGCAATTATCTTTTAATGTGGTCTGGCCCTGCCTACCTTACCTTAACTCCCTAGGTCTGCCCTTGCACAGAAGTGAGATGGCCATTTAAATGTGAAGGAGCTCTGTTAGGCTGCTTAATTTCCATTCTGCTTGGTTAACTTTTTAAAAACTTTGTAACTGAAAGGCTTATTTTAATATATTGAAATATGTGTTCATTATCAAAAAAATCAGAAAATATTGACAGCAAAAAGAACAAAATAAAATCACCCATAAAATCTACCACCCAGAGATAATCACTAATGATATTTTGGCACATACCCTTCCTGAATTTTCAATATACAGAAGCATCTTTCCATGTCAATAAATATATTTTTCTAATTTAATTTTTCACGCCTTCCCTCACCACTCAACTTACAGTTGAAATCTATGTACATATATGTGTGTGTGTATACACACATCCCCCTTCAATGAATTACTTTCTTCTATAGTATTAATCACCTTCTAACACATTATGAAATGTATTTATTTTTTGTTTGTTTCCCTTACTAATGTAAACAACACGTGGACAGGGATTTGTGTGTGTTCACTTTACCTCAAGTGCCTAGAAGTGTGCTTGGCACACAGATGATGCTTGAGTATTTACTGCATGAATGAATGATTGAGTGAATAAACAACTACGTAGCATTCTATTATATTATGTTTCCTGGCTGAGTTTTAAAATAATTTACTTCTTTATCTTTCCTATATCCACATTTAAGGCAGCTTTTAAAGTTTTCAAAGGATCTGCTATTAAGTAAAAACACAGAATATCTACAATCCATCCATTTGCGAGAAATTATAACTAATTGTTGCCCGACTTTATCAGAAGTGTCATTTGAAGAAATAACATTCATGGAAAACTGCCTGAAGGAAACATAACCCATGTGTCTGAAGTTTAGATAGTCTGAAGTTTATACCTAACTAAACCAAACCATCACAGAGCAGCATATTTGGCCTAAATTGCGATGGGCCTGATAGAATAAGCTTAGGATCTTCTGAATCCCCATTTGGTGTTTTTAGCAGAAACAGTAGTACAAAACTCAACATCATATTTGCTATTAGGTGCCACAGAGGGTAGTGTCCACTATATCACTCAGTGTCTTCTCAGAAAAGCCACACACAAAAAAAATTTTTTTGCCCCTCTTGTGTAACTGGTAGGCTTTTATAAATCCTAAGAGGAATGTGAATTTCACTGTATTTTTCATTTTGCTTTAGCTGCCAAGAAGCACAGAGCTGAATTCATAGCCTAGCTTTAGTATTTGGGAACACTACTTATAGAATGCTTTTCTGTGCATTAATTTTCCTTTTGCTGTCATCTTATTGTAATATTTCAATTTTCCCTTTACCTCTTATACTTTAAAAATCTACATTTTCCTGTTGTTTTGTCTTTTGTATTATAGAAAGATGTTGCAAATGCTTTTTGGAACTAGGCAAATCAATCATCAAATCAATCGCATTGCAGTGGAGATAAATACACTATCATACCTGATGATATTAACTATTAAGAACATGTAATTCCTTTTCCCCTAGTGCCAAATTCATCGAACCACTCTCTGATTTTAATATGGCTTCCCCCATAGATTTTTCAATAGGTAGAGAATAGAGGCAACACTGGATTCCTCTAAACAATTCACATTTTTCACAATTTAACACATAAACCCAGATACTCAGTTTATTGCACTGGATTATAGAAAGACTAGGAATTCCCACCCGAAATTTAAAATTAGGATCACTATTCCTGTCAGACATGATTTTGGTGTGGTCCTGGACTAGAGGTACAAAGGGATGGGCTGAATATTCCTGGAGATTCCATCCAATTTAACAGTTTGCATTAAAATGGCTGAAACCAAATGTCTCAGGGGACCCAGAAAGGAAGCAGGGGCTCCATTTTTGCCAGACCTATTTTAAGTCTGAAGTAGGCAGCCGGGCATCACGGGGAAATGCTCATTACCACACACTTCTTATTAGAAGTTGCACCACACTGGGAACTTGATTACTATTACACAAAGATTTTTGGTAGGTTTTCTTTGTTTTGTTTTGTTTCTTGTTCGTGGCAGTCTTAAATATCATATACCATATATACACACCCTCTTGAGGCTTGGGTTGGGATAGATGAAGTTCTTGGCTTTGGGCATTTGGCCAGGGTGGGAGTAGGGTGAGGAGGAAGGGGGAACAACTCTGATATTTTTTTTTAATTATCCCAGCACTTCCCAAATCCCTGTTAATCTAATTCTTGCCCTTAACAAGGTCATGAAGAGATGATTAGATCAAGGAATGTCCTGACCCCAGGCTATACAGTGTAGAAGTCACAAACCCTGTTCAGTCCTTCTCATTAAACTCTGGGCTTTATTTATTTTTTTAATACGACAATTACATATTACACAAAAATAAAAGTCAAATGAACTTGGTATTTATAAATTATTAAATAAAAATACAGGAATATATATTTATATTTATAGAGCTTCTTCTTTTCTTCTAAACTAACCAAATCTGTTCTGTTGTTTTATGATTTAAAAAAGTAAAATAGTGTATGTATGCCCTAGAATAAGTGGGGAGTGGGAGAGGAGGATTAATAATCTCAGGACCGAGTTGCCCTATTTCCGCTCCTTCCTTGGCCTAAGCAAAGTCCCTATTTGTCCCTTTGGGCTCTGGAGAGCAAGAAACACCCTCTCCACCTATTTCATCTTCGAAAATGGCAATTATATTTATTTCCCTTATGTTTTTAAAAAATGAAATGGATTTAAAAATTGGGAGCCATACTCAGCCGTCTTGGCCAAGAGCTAATCCCAAGCAACTATATGGCTCTAGAAGAGAGTCCCTAGTTTTCCCTGACAGAAGAGTCTCTGGGGTTTCCATTGCCCCTCAAACTAAGAAGGGCAGGACAGGTCAAAACTACCCACTGTGGTCCCATCCAAGCTATACTTCTGGGAATCCAGACCAAGCCCTTTACCCTTTCAGAAAATAGCCTCTCCTTCCACGCAGGTGTGAGGGCCTCAGAGCAGAACATTTTGGTAATTTGGCCATGGTCCCTGCTGCCCTTTTTTGCTAAAGGCCTGCAGGAATGCTAACCCGGCTGGCGTCCTGTGGTAGAGGGTAGGGTGAAGAGTCTGCCCCAAACCTGAGGGAGCACAGGCTCCAATTTGGAGCTGATGATCTAGTCAGTGGTTTTCCAACTTTTTTTTTTAGCAATAAACCCCTTAATGCAAATAAAATCTTACCCTGAACCCCGATACGTAAGACAGCTACAAGGGGAGCTGTTCTGTTTGAGGGCAAGTTGCCCAGCCTGCTCAGCCCCCCTACCCCCTTCATCTCCCCAAGGACTCCTGAGGCAACCCCTAGGAAACTTCGGGGCTCTGCCAAGCAGTTTGAAAACCACTGGCCTAGTTTGTCCTGAGCAAAGTCAGAGACCCCCCACCCCACTGCTTGCCACAGACCAGCTCTGAGTTTCTGGTATCAGCATACTCACAACAGACCAAGTAGCACATGCAGTCAACCACCTCCCCTATAAATACCATTAAAAAGTGCAGCCCTCTCTCAAAGCAAAAGTCTGGACTAAACCCCTGAGGCCAATTTGATCCCACATTCTACCAAGCACAACTATGTTGCCACATTCTGGGACCGAGTGAAAATCTCCAAGAAGAGTCAACCATGGTCTAGCTAAGCTGATCAGTGCTCAGGATCACGGTCAGGGTTCTAGAGCACTGTTTCTGAAAGTCAGCATTGGAGAGCAGCAATTTTAGCACCTCGGAAAGTGCAGCAGTGAGGTCTGGCTCAGGGCATGCAATTGGAGTGAATCATTTCTTCCTCAAAAGAAAAAGCTATAATCCGAATCTGTTCTAGAGGACTGTGAGTTCTAAAGTTATCCTCAGACTCTGAGGTACGGACAAGTAACACCCATGCAAACAGCGTGGTTTCAAAGAAAACATAAATGCTTCTGGGTCATGGTAGGTACTCTAGAACCCATGCTCCTGGCCCCTGATAAAGCAGCACCAAAGCCCACCACACAGAATAGGCCAGTCATGGAGTACCCATCACCCTCACATCCATGGGGTTCAGAGCTGGAATGGTCCTCTCAAGGCATCAACAGTCTCACTGAGACACAGTGCAGGACCCAGAGTGTATTCTAGATTGGCATTTACGTCCACCCCTTCAAAAGGAAAATTAGGGCCCCAATTTAGAGTTTCAGTTTGGATACAGAGGTCCCAAAGATAGGGTACACTTCAGGCACCATTGTGCCCCAGTGGGAGGGGAGGGTGGCAGGCAAGTCCAGCTACCTAAGCCTCCACCCACCAAGTCTCCACAGCCCTGTCGTTCTGTCAGAGCCCAGGAGGCAGCAGCAAGTGTGAGATGCACAAGGAAGGGGGATGATGAAGGAATGAGGCCAGCTGCAAAACCGTTCTTGTCTCCAAAGTCCTGCTAATGACTTTCTGGCATCAGGGCAAGGGGAGGGGAAATGTAGGGGTGGGAAGAAGGTTGGGAGGAGGGACAGAGAACTGCCCCTTGTTCTTGCCATTACAAGAAGGAATGTTTTCTCCTTGAGGAATCCCACCACCACCAGATTAGATTAGACAAGCAGCCCAGCATGCACACAAGCACGCGTGCACATGCCCACGTGTGTCCAAGCAGCTCACTGTCACAGCCACCTCTCCCTATCACCTGAGAACCTTGAGTTTCCATTCCAAAGGGATGTGCCTTCTGCGTTCCCCAAATCCCAGTCATCCAATGGAGACACAACCCCTTATGAAAGTCCACTTTCCTCAGGGCTGCAAACCAGGCTCCAGGTAGTTTCACGTGCCCACACCTACAGGCATGATCCCTCCCACCTCCCCCCAACCCTGGAATGACTCCATCTTCTGCTCCCCCGACCTTCCCAAAACATTCCCCAATGTCTCCAGCTCACTCTTCCAATCGCCTGCCTGGCATACTCAGCTCCCTCACACACTACCTTTCCCCTGCCCATCCCTGTTCCATGCCTGCCCACCCATTCACTCCACTTCTTCCAAGGGCATTTCTCTGTTCTGTTCCTGCTCTCCTGGCCCCCAGCCATACCTAGCCCCACCTGGCCCTGGGACTTTCTCACTTGCTAGCGAAAAAGGCCCCTACAGTTACCAGGGCCCCCAGTGCCACGGCCCCTGTCAGCACTGTCCTCACTGATGCCCAGTTCCCCTCCCGCAGACGCCGCGCCTCCTCCAGGGCCCCGTCCCCGTATAGAGCTGTGAACTCCGCCTGTGGGAGAGAAGGGAAGTAGGAGAGAAAGGAGAAAGGGATATCAGGAGAGGAAAGAGTGGAGAGAAGAGGAGAGGAAGAGTTCCAGTTCCATCCACTGCAAGCACTACCCCATACCCAGTTCCTCTCCAGCCAAAGCTCCGCTGGCTGCAAGCCTCTGATCCCCGGGAGTGCACCTCCACCCCTTACCCTAAGTGCTGGGCTCATTTGCCCTCTCTGCCTCAAGTGAACCCCATCCTTTCCTTGCTAAAAAATTCTGCTCAGAACTGCCATCCTTTGCCAAGGCTTTCCTGATCACCACCCATCCCTGATCCTCCCCACCTCCCATGCCATGTACTCAGGTGTACAAAGTTCCTGACACCATTTCCCTGCAGGCACTGCTCCAGGACTGTGTTATCTGTCCTCTGCTTGGGACCATGAGCCCATCCAGTGATCACTGCATGGCAGCCCTGGAGAGCAGAGTCCAGTGTGATGCCTACAATGAAGCATCTCTCAGTCTGATTCCACCCAAACAGGGAGACTCAGCCCCCATGCCTCATTCCCAGCACGACTGCCCCAGCCTCCAATCACAGCCCGCACCTTCCCCCTGGAGACAGCTTTGCGGAGGGATGTGCAGAGCGGCAATTGAGAAGCTTCTTACCCAGCCCCCACTGCTGTGGATCCAGTCGGCCAGCCGTGTCTCCAGGTAGGCCACCATCCACTCCTGCACTTGTCCCACCAGTGGCTCCATCTCCTTGTTGACACTCTCAGCACACAGTGCAGCCCCAAAGACGAAGAAGGCCACAAGGCGGCCCCAGTTGGGGCCCCCTTGGAAAAGTTCATCGGAGACCTGGGTGAAGCGCTGCTGGGCTGAGCCGGGGGTCACATGCAGCTGAGCCGCCAGATCAGAGAAGGTACGCCGGAAGCGGGTCTCAAACTCATCTCCAGCTGCCCGCATGGCTTGGTGCAGCGGGTCAGCTGCTGGGCCCTCCCCCGGGCCAGCTCCACAGACATAACCCTTCTGCCTCAGCTTATAGCCTACAAAGTCTGCCACCAGAGCCCGTGTGTCTGGGGCTGAGGCTGGGGTCGCCATCCGGGCGGCTGTAAGAGGCAAGGATGAAAGACTGGCATAAATGCATGAATAGTATATGGACAGAGACACAGGAAGGGGCATTTCCGGTTTGTCTAACCCAGGGAGATAGGGAGAGGGGAGGAAATCCCTGAGATCACTGGGCAGGAAGGGGCAAGAACAAGGGAATTAAGTCATGGTGTTGGGGCAGGACATGAGGGTCTGGCCATTAAATTTGTAATATGCTAAATTAAATGTAAAACAAGTAGATTTTATGTTTAAAATACTTTAGGTCCTTTTTATAATAAGACAACATCAGCTCTACAACACCCCTATGCACCCCACCCCCACCACAGTCCACACCTTCTTGGCTAGAGGAAGGGGCTTAGGACCTCCCTAGAAGCAAGATGTGAAGATGTTGGCAGAGGCACAAGATGGGGAGGTGACAGGGACTGAAGAGAAAGGTGGGAGAAGCAAAGGGTTGCCTGGGACAGGGAAAGGAAGGGGTCACTCACCCAGCCTGGATGGCAGCTCTTAGGACCCAGCACTGGTGGCAAGGAGCCCCCAGCTGGGGCCTTTCATCCTCCCGGCCAGCCTGGAGCCCTGGGAAGGGGAGGAGGAGATCAGAACTAGGCGGGGAAGCCCAGGGATCAGGGTCTGCCCTGAGAAGGGCTGGGGTTGCAGCTCCTGGGCCTGGGTCCCTGCCCCCAACGCTCTACCAGCTGTGTGGCCGAATCCATGTTTAATGACTGTCCTCCCGGGAAACCCAGGGCCAAGGGCTTCCTGCCACACCATCTCTGCTCCCAGCTCCCCCCAGTACAGCCCAAAGGCCCAGCTCCTCCCTTACCCCCGACCTCAGCCTGTCTCCAACCCCGCCCGCCTGCCAGGTTAGGGATCTCACGGGTCAGGCCGCTGCCGGGATCCGGGCTGTTTCCTGGTGCAGGAGCTGGGAGGGAGGGAGAGAGGGAGGAAGGGAGGGAAGGAAGGAGGGAGGAGAAGGGGGGGGCAAGAGGGAGGGCCCGGCGCCGGGTGATGATGGGGCCCAGAGATGCGTCCAGAGAGAGGGGCGGGGCTGGGACTCAGGCCTGGGAAGGGCCACAACTCGGGAACAGAGAGGGCTGCCGAAGGCAAAGCAGGGCTGGACTGAGAGGGCACCGTGGCTCCTGAGCCTCGAGGCTGCCCAGAGAAGAGCACTGGCCCTCAGGACATCTAGGAGCAAATTCGGCATTTCTGGAAGGTCTCTGATGTTCCATGCACTTGTTGAACTTTTCCAGCTCTGGCTTGTGTGCCTGGAAAAGAGGAGTAGCTCCCATGACACTGGGAACTGTCTGCCAGGTGCCTTACCATTGTGGGACTAACAGACACCACACGGACACTAAACCTTTCCATTCTCTTTTCCCTAAGACCTTTAATCCAGTGGCTTCTTTGTGGGCTAGGACTTCAGCCAGGCATCAGGGAACCAGGACTTCGATCACAAGCAGTTTTTGCAGGTACTTTTCTGCCTCCTCTTCTTCTTCCTCCGCCCTCCCTCTCCTCCTCCTCCTCTTCTTCTTTTGTAATCAGATTGATTTTATTTTAATTTTTTTACCCAACATATGAATTCATTCTCTTTATGAAAAAAATCAAACAATATAGAGGTTCATGGCCTTCGAGTCAGTGACTGGTAAAAAAAAAGAGGCACACAGTAATAAAATACAAGTTTTCAAATACACACACACACACACGCCCAATTCCACCTCCCTCCCTGTAGCTTGCCAATGTTAAGGTTGATGTTTGTCTTTCCAGATTACATTCATATCTCTATTATTCATAAATGGCAGTATATTCATACAGGGCAGTTCACAGTCTGACCACAGTGGATGCACATGAGGGCACGCACAGGCATATCTGACTGGGCACGCCCCTGGGCTCTTGGAGCTGGCACTTCCTTCAGCTCTATTGAGAGAGCTCCAAAGGACAGAAAGAGGCAACCGAATTCTCCTCCTTTCCTGCTGGTTCCCTTTGCTTCTATCTCCAATCCAAGCCTTGGCATTCCCATTTGCCCTTATGGTCACTAGAGAAGCAAGGTTTTCCCTACAACAATAATAGTAACAGCTAACACGTTTTGAGGGCTTACTAGGTGCTAAGTGCTTTCTTTAAGAGTATACTGAGGTTTGGAGAGGTTAAGTAATTTGCCCAAAGCCATATACTGATAAGAAGCTGGGGCTCCCATCTCCTTCTATCTGACCTGAAAGTTTGTCTTAACTTTGACACTCTTGCTTCAAGATCACCTCTCCCCTTCAAGTAGTCAATGTTGTTCTCACAGTCTGAATCTACACCATTTACAAGTACACATTCAGTTCTCTCCTCTAAACACAGCCTATTCCACTCCTTAATGGCTATATCCTTTCAACCATCCTCATTTCTTCTTTGCCCTTAGGCTGATCATTCCAGCTGCCATCAGCAAGGCTGCCACTTTCTTTAGAGAATAAAGTTCTCTAAAGGCCTTTATTTGCAATCCTGGTTTCTTCTAAGACATTTACTTGAAATAAAAAAACATATTCCAAGTAAATGTCTTAGAAGACCCACATATATTAATATTTCTGTCTGCCCATTTATTTATAAGTTCCTTAAGAGCAGGAACTGAGTTGTACTCACTTTGGTGTCCTCATAGCCTAATAGGCCCTCAGCAAATGTTGATTGAATCAATCAATCAATGCCTCTGGCCAGTTATTGAGCAGTCCCAGCTAGACGTTTGAAGATTACTACAGCAGCTGTTTAAGAAATAAAAACTGATTTGGAATAAACGTTCAGTGTCAGTCCGAGCACCCAGGCAAACAGAGCCACTGGACCAACGTGACTTATACCTGGTTCGAAGCTACGTACCTCAAGGATCTTCTCAGACCAACACCCCAGAGCCTAAGGATGGCAACTCAGCCTGTGGACAAGGCAACAGAGCCTTTGCCAGAAAGCCTGTGGCCATATAGGCTGGTCTTGAACCTCATGTGTTTTATTTCAGTGATACATGTTTTTTTTTTCTTCTTGGCTTTTTAAAAAAATTTCAGTAGATTTAGGGGGTGCAAATGGTTTTTTGTTACATAGATGAACTGTATAGTGGTGAAATCTGGGCTTTTAGTGTACCAGTCACCTGAATAGTATACATTGTATCCAATAGGTAATTCAGTGAGTAATTCATAATTTACCAGAGCAAAGAATACTGTTTTAAACTTCCTGACTGTAACATAAATTAATGTGTGATTATTTTACACCCTAAGATAGGAAGAGAATATGTCCATGGATTTTATATATATGTTTAAAATAAGAAAATAAAAATATTGCTTTAAAAATGAGTCCTGGCTAAACAGCATTGCTATGGTTAATACTAGTGTGATGCAAACAAGAATGAATTGTGCAATAATAAAATAGTGTTAATATATGTGTCACAGTTTATTTCCAATTTAAGTCACTTGCTATTTAACGATTAAACTATCCTGATGCTTTAGATTCAGAGATTTCATTTCTCCCTATTTTAATTCTCTGAAGATGTTAACAATTATCATTAAACGTTTTAATCTTATGTAACCAAGGGGATAAGAGGGTGGACTCTAGTGCTGGACTTGCTGAGGTCCTAATCCCAGCTCCCCAATCATTAACTATGTGACCCTGGGCAAGAGTCCTATCCCCTCTGTAGATTTTCTCCTATGTTAAACAGGCATAATAAAACTCCCTATTCCTATGATGGTTGTATTACATGAGTTAATATTTGTAAAACTCTTACAATGGTACCTAGCACATTGTAAGTGCTATATATGATCAGTAGGAAAGTTCGAAAAAACTAAAAACCTTTTTTTTACTAATGCAGAAAAAAACGAATGGGCAAAAAGCCAGCTCTTTGCCCTTCTTGAAAGTTCACAGTCCTAGCTCACAGCCCCTGCCCTCAAAAGGCTTACAGTTGGATTAGAAACCAGAACTCTAACTCACTTCTTTTTTTTGAGGCAGAGTCTCACTCTGTCACCTGGGCTAGAGTGCAGTGGCATCATCATAGCTCACTGCAGCCTTTAACTCCCGGGCTCAAGCGATCCTCCTGCCTCAGCCTCCCAAGTAACTGTGACTACAGGCACCTGCCACCACGCCTAATTTTTCTATTTTTTGTAGAGATGGTGTCTTGATCTTGCTCAGGCTGTTCTCTGACTCCTGGAACCTCCGGCCTTGGCCTCTCAAAGTGCTGGAAGTACAGGCCTGAGCCACAGTGCCTGGCTTAACCCACTTTTTACAGATAAGAGAACTAAGGTCCAAAGAAGTTGTTCCTTGCTCCAGGTCATACAGCTAAATAGCACCAGAGGTGGGTCTAGAAGCTAGGTTTTTCCACAGTTCTCAGTTCTGGACTCTTTCCAATGGGCAGTGTTCAGCCACCCCGGCCCCCTGCCCCCTGCCCCCTTTGAGTGCCACATCTCCCCCTCTCTTTCAGAGACTCCACCCAGCTTTCATGACCTTTCCTTCTTTGCACCCACCGCTACCCCCTCCCTAATCTGGAGCCAAGTTTAAGAAAGAAAATGGTGAGCCCTTTAGATAAAGTCACATGCTGGGTGTTTTGAACCTTCCCCAGCAAGAAAAGGAAAGGTTATTCTTTCCTTCCTGCGTTAACCCTTCCCGTGCCGTGTGGATGAAGTTGAGGACTTTTTGAAAAAAGGCTGAGTGGCCTCAGTCGGGACTGAAGAAGTGGAGTCCCCGCCCCCTGGTGCAGCAGCAAAGACAGATGCGGAGCCACCTGTCACAGGGCTGTGGGCGGGGGCCAGGGCCATGAGGACCGCGGAACCCGAGGGTGAGCGCCGTTAAGCGCACGCTCAGAGCAGACACTCGCAGCAGGCAGGATGTGATGGTCTGAAGACCCTAGGAGCTGACCGCCAGAGGGAGGGAAAGTGGTCACTGAGGCGAAGCAGAGCGACCGGCGGTGGAGGATCCTGGAGGTGACAGCAAGGAGAGTACGCAAGGGCTAGGGGCTGCTGAAGCGGGCCCTGCGACTTCTGCACCGACGCGGGGCGGGCGGGAGAGAGGAAGGGAGGGCAGCGCCGTGGCGCTTCGGGCTGGCCCCGCCGGTGCGGGGGTACCATGTCCCGCGAGCGGCCTCCCCGCACTGACATCCCTCGCAACCTGAGCTTTATCGCTGCGCTGACAGAGCGCGCCTACTACCGCAGCCAGCGGCCCAGCCTCGAGGAGGAGCCGGAGGAGGAGCAAGGCGAGGGCGGGACGCGGCTCGGGGCCCGATCCCGCGCTCACGCTCCAAGTCGGGGTCGCCGGGCCCGCTCTGCGCCCGCTGGAGGAGGCGGGCCCCGGGCGCCCCGCAGCCGTAGTCCGGACACCCGCAAGAGAGTGCGTTTCGCCGACGCGCTGGGGCTGGAGCTGGCCGCCGTGCGCCGCTTCCGCCCGGGAGAGCTGCCCCGGGTGCCCCGCCACGTGCAGGTCCAACTGCAGAGGGACGCCCTCCGCCACTTCGCGCCGTGCCAGCCCCGAGCCCGCGGCCTCCAGGTAGGCGGCAGGGGCACGCCCCCTCCTGGGAACCTCCCCCAGCCGGCCGCGGCGGGCGTGGCTTAGTCAAGGAACACCCATCTCCATCTCCATCTCCATCCCTGGGCTTGGACTTGCTCATCCCCTCGGGGGCCCCATTGGCCTGTGGCTCTGGGGCACCCCTGCAGCTGAGCCCCGCTCCGCCGGCCCGGACGCCGGGGTCGGCCTCTGATTGGTCCAGTGCCTCGTTCTGACCCGCCCCCTGCCCCTCCCCCTCTTCGCCCTGGGCTCCTGTCTCCTCCTTTTCTCTTTCCCCCAGGAGGCGCGCGCCGCCCTGGAACCGGCCAGCGAGCCCGGCTTCGCCGCCCGCTTGCAGGCGCAGCGAATCTGCCTGGAACGCGCCGAGGCGGGCCCGCTGGGCGTGGCCGGGAGCGCGCGCGTGCTGGACCTGGCCTACGAGAAGCGCGTGAGCGTGCGCTGGAGCGCCGACGGCTGGCGGAGCCAACGCGAGGCGCCCGCCGCCTACGCCGGCCCGGCCCCGCCCCCGCCGCGCGCCGACCGCTTCGCCTTCCGCCTGCCCGCGCCGCCCATTGGGGGCGCCCTGCTCTTCGCCTTGCGCTACCGTGTGACGGGTCGCGAGTTCTGGGACAACGGCGGCCGTGACTATGCTCTACGTGGGCCCGAGCACCCGGGCAGTGGCGGAGCCCCGGAGCCCCAGGGCTGGATCCACTTTATCTGAGACCAGGCGCCTGCGGCCCACAGCGGAAAAAACCAAAGGCACCCGGGGGCGAGGGGAACCCGATGTGGCGGGGAGGAATGGGAGAAACCAAGATTGGCGGGAAGCCGTCAGAGACAGTCAAGTCGGGGAGGACGAGGAGGATGGGAGAAATCAAAGGGGCGTGCGGGGGTTGGGCGGAATCAACGAAGCTCGGGTACATTGGGGTGGAAAACGCTGGTTGGATGTGAGTGGAAGGAACCCAAGGCATAGCGGAGAAAGGAGACCCAAAAGGGCGCTGCAGGGACTAGAAAAATGGGGAAGATGGTGAGTTTCTTTTAAGTGAGTAGGCCAATCTGGCCTAGGCAGTTGACGGCAAAGGAACCTTTTTGGACTTGAGGTATTATGTGAAGTAGCCCACCCCAGCTGAAGTTATTTTGATTGCTAGCTTATTCCCTCTTCTTACCTGCCTTTGCCACCTGAGATCCCCCCATTCCTGCCCATCCTAGCTTTAACTCAGCCATAATTGCCTTGCTAAATCCCAGGAGCTTGACCATTGCCCCGGACCTTGGCATTATGACAGGATTCCCTTGTCACCCCTGACAGTTCCTAGCTTCAGTCTCCATAGACTGGCTGGCAAGTGATGACAGCAGTCAGAGATCCTTGCTCCAGCTTCCAGGCAGCCTTAGGGATTAAAATGGAGGTAAAGCAACTCCAGGGCTGTCCTCGTAGCCAAATAATGAGGTGTCTAAGCGGTTGGTACACTCAGGGGCTTCCAGAAAAATTCCAGCCTTACCTTTCTGGGGTGCCTTTTAATAACCTCTAAGCACTTTATGGACTGTGTTTGTTAAAGGACGGTGAACCACGAGAATCACTATTCCAATTTTTTCTTTCTGCCTCAGAAGAAAAGGAAGTCACTGACTAGCTGTAAAACTTTGGGCAAGCTACTTCACTTCTTTGTGCCCCGGTTTTTCCCTTGGAATATAGTATTTGGGTTAGATGATCTCTTAAGGCTCCTTCTTGTTTGACATTTTATGACCTGTGCTTGGTAGAGTGCAGATTAGAAGCCACACTAGTGCTACAGTTCAGAACTCACAGCACCCTGAGTGTCTGGTTAGGGCTGAGGATGGGCCCTCTAGTTTTTGGAACAGATGTTCCAGGGCCCAGGAAGCATCCTATAAGCAGCCTGCAGCCCCAGGGTATTCCAGAGCCTCTTCCAAACCACAGTTCATCCTCTTCCCCTTTTTGCTGTTGCCCCCACAGACTTCCAGCCTCGGTGCTCTGAGACAACTTTGGGGAAGTGTCTCAGAGTGTTGGGGAAAATTATGTGTGAGAGCTCCAAAGATGAAAGGAAACAATGTTGAGGGCTCTCTTGAGGATGAAAAATGATGGGCATAAGGAATAGAAATCATTCCAAATCAAGAATCAAAGCAACTTGAATATTAAATGCACCAGAAGATGGCAGTCTGCACCATGCCCTTAGCAAGTGAAATGGGAAAGCTGGCGTCTTCCACCCATTCACATTCATGCCTATGTCTCCTCCTGGTTAACTGAACATGGGAACCGTTCCTTTGCTGGCTGCTTGTTCCTTTTCTCTCACCCTATTCCTAACTTCTTTGCTTTTCTCTCTCTTCCCTTGTCCTTCTCCCCTCTCATCACTTTTCCTTTTAATACATAGGGTATTTACCTTCATTTTGTCTACTTCCATTTGCCTCCCTCTTCATCCTTGATCTCTGCTATTCCTTCTCCCTCCAGAAGGAGTGGAGAACCTACTTCTTTTTCTCCAAGACCATGGTTGCTCCACCTTCCTCCCTCAGGCTTCTTCTTGATGATCTTCTAGAAGGAAGAAGAAGGAAAAGAAGCAGTTCCTGATGCTACAGATGAACAAGGAGCTCCCAGGTAACCAGCTTCCCAAACCCGTTTCTGTTAATGATTTCTCAGAGAAAAATTTCTGGATCCCCCCTTCCTAAGTGAAAGAGGTGGGGCATACACATGTGCCCACACATGCATTCAGAACAAGTGGGGCTTGTTACCATGCCCCTCCTGTCCACAGCCTTAATCCTTTGAAGATGGAAGGAGAGGAGCCCCCAGGTCATTCCTCAAACAAATGCCCATTTAAACATCATCCTTACCTTGTGAAGAAAACAGGAAGAATTTCATGCATCTTGTGGATCACCTTCAGGTCAAAGTTCCAGCAAAGTGAAGAGAGAAATTGTACTGGAAGCCACCAAGCAATACACTGTTTATTCATCAATTAGGAGCCCAAGGGAGGATAATAGGGAGACCGGGTAGATGCTCAGTGTGTAATAATCTCTCACCTAATATGTATGTATTACTGTTGTGTCATATTAACAATAGTGATAGCTCACATTTACTTAACACTTATCTGCTAAAATCCGTCTTGCATGCATGCTCAAGACAACCCTGAGTTGAACATGATCATTATCTCTGTTTTAGAGATGAGGAAACAGGCTCAGAGAAGCTCAGTTATTTGTTCAAGATCACATAGCTAGTAAATGGCAGAACTAGGATAATGAACCCAGGAAATCTCCTGAGCCTCACATAACCATGATGTTGTATTTTTTTCCCTTTAAAAATGAAATTTAAAATCTTGCAATATATCATTTCTCATAGTTTCTGACTGCTCTGCCTTCTCATCGTCCCAGTCTCCCGAACTGGTCTGGAGAAGGCAAGGGGCCCCAGGCTTCATCTGTTCCTTGTGGGAGCTTGCTGTTGTCTCCTGCGCCAATGTCCCAGCCCTGTAGGATCAGCAAGGGACCACCCCACCTTGCCTTCTAGAAAACTTGGGAACCTATTAAAACTCTAGCCTTTCCATACATTGGGATTCTCTCCCAGCCCTTTCCAACCCTCTATACCTGTTGGTGTGCCACCTCCCACCCCTTTCTGCACTAGTCTTGAACAGGCAAGTTCTCTAATGTTTCCACTAGAAAGGTTCCTGACTAGGACAACTGCTGGATGGTCTGTGCTCGGGCCCTCTCTGGGAGACCTAATAATACTGAAGGGGTAAATGCAAACTCTGATTGGGGGCAGAGAACTAAGGATAATCCTGTTCCCTGAGCTCTTTCTGTGTAAGAAATACCATATCCCTATTCTCACCCATATCCCCATTCTCAGCTTTATAGAACAACACCTGAGTCTTCTGGTTCTTGCCATGTTGAGCTGCCTCAGGGCCTGGGGGTAAGCCGATAGTTCCCCCTTAGCCTGGGCTGAGCTGCCTTCTTACACACACAAATACTGGGTGCCTCCCTCTTTGAACCTGGGCTTACAAACTAGCAGTGCCACGAAGCCTTGTAAAATAGGGAATAAACTAGTATTTCTTGAATGGCTTTTGTGTGCCTGGTCCTTTTGAGATTCTCAGGAGGGATTCTTTGCCCTGATGCTTTTGGTGTGCACTTCTCTCCCACGACATGAGCACTGAGATTTCCCCCCGGCCCCTGGTTTTTCCTCACCTTGGGCTGAGCAGGTGCAGCACCACCGCACACCCCACCATCTGCAAATCAACCAAGATTAGGCAATATGCCCTTTCCTTCCTGCATTACTCTCTGCAAAATTTCCATCCATATTTCTTACAGCCCCAGAAAGCAAAGTACACCTAGACAACTGCAATCACTGGTTTCTCCCAAATGGTTGAGTCGCATCTGACCCAGGAAACACCAAGAGTTTGGCAGAATCTTTAGGGGTCCTATTATGTGTTACGCATTTTGGTGTAAACTGTAAACTTCTAAAGGCTGATGACTGTATGAATAGGAGCAATTTGGGGTATAACATAGCCATGGCCTGGGAAGTGCTGTAAGAGAAAACACTACCATGGTCAGGGGCTTGGGTCCTTGAGGCAGCACAGAAGGAACTCTTGCTCTTTCCTGTCATCCAGACCTCGGATGTCTTCCTACACTTACCTGTTCCATAGCCTGACTTTCTTCTGTTCTTTTGTTTTTCTTTATGAATGCAGCTCATCCTTTTTCTTTGTTACAAACCTTAACTCTTCAATTTTCCAATCTAATTCCCACATCCTCTTACTTCTAAACTCCTGTGTTTTTCTGGAGCTCATTTGGATTCTTGCAGTTCACAAGTCATAGAATCAGAGACCTGAAAAAGCTTGTCTTTAGAGATTATTGGGTCTAGGCTCCTCTACAGATGAGGACACAATCCAGAAATGAGAAATGACTCCAGCAGGGTCAGAGAATTTGTGCAGCTCAAAATAGAACTTAAACCCAGGCCTCTTGGCCACATCCGATTCCCAGACTAAGAAACAGGTCTCTATACAGACCCATGATTTTTCATAGCAAGGGATAACAGCATAAATATTTCATTTTCTGCTACTAGTTTCCATCCATCCCCTTCCCCATCCAGGCATAAAGAGAAACAAAAGGGACTGATAGTTTTCTCTGTGTCCCCAGCCTTGACGCTTCTTTTGTTGATGCTGCCAAAGAGCAGTGACTGCTAAACAGACCAAATGATCGACCTTTTGAATAACTAACTTGGGGAGGAAATGAAAGTTTCCTATGTGAATTCCCCCCCAAACCACTGTTCTCACTAGGTCCTCCCAGAGCCCCCCCAATTCCTTCATAGTACAGCTGTGTGCACTGGGCCCCAGACCCACTAGTATTGTGCCTCACTTCGGCTTCCTCATGCAACCACCCTCCCTTCTGTATATAAAACCTCATATTTGAAGTAAAGTTAAAATATAAAAAGAAAGTATGTCATAGATATTCAGAAGTATCCTTTGTTTTGGGCTGAGGGTGGCAAGAAACTCAAAGGCAAGATTCCCTCCTTGACCCCCCTCCATTTCTTGGTCATTTTATTTCTTAAAAGTCCTGTTCCCTTTCTGCTGGAGTCCTCTGGTTATGTAAAAGTTGGGAAGGAAGGTGATATGGAGGAGTCAGGCAGCCCAATTATAAGACACTTCAATGGGATCCTACCACTATTTTGGGTAATAGGAGAGTCACCAGGGCCCAGCTCTTCATTACCTGGCATCCAGCACCAATTGCTGGTGCAGTTAAAGGGAACAGCTTGGAGAAAGCCCTGTGTTTTCCCTAGGGTGGGGGACTCCTTCCTTAAGGGGACCATCTGAGTTACATTCTGCTCCTTAAAGCACTGGAGGGAAGAACAAAGCCTTTTCGTTATCAAGGGCAACCCTAAAGCAAAGGACAAGAAGTATGGAGAGGGAAAGCAAAGATTTCTGTCTAATCCAGAATGGAGTGATAGTGTCTAATCCAGAATGGAGTGATAGAAATAGATAATAAAGGGAAGGGGTCCTTGAGAAAGATTAAGTTCTAGCAGGAGTGCCTCCCACATCACTTGAATGATGAAATAAATTAATTACCAGAAAAAATGAGAACATTCCTAATAGGGAAGCCCTAGACTGAGAATAATCAGATGGCTCCTCATTACATCATAATGGACAAGTTATGATGTCACCACAGAGCAACCTCTCTTCAGTATGTGTTGTGAGCGAAGCCAGACATGCTGAAGGGTAGAGTCAGCATGAGGAGCACAAGGAGAGGTAGGTGGGGTTTTCCAGGGGTTCTCTCTCTGGCTTATAGCCTAGTGTCTCTGTGGCCCTAGCCTCTGCAGACCTCTCACATCTTGGTGGTAGGTTGTCTGAACTCTTGCTTTCACACACAAACACCTTCAATGCAGCTTTCGCTATCCCAATCTATCCCAAATCCTCAATACTTGCAGCTCTGGTAATCGGCCTTTCCCCTCCCTCCAGCTCTGGTATTAAGAGACAGGGCACAGAATGCTGGAGTATGGTTCCCCTAAATGGCACCGAAACTCACCATATCGATTCGGTTGGTCCCGGGTAGACCCAGGGTTTTTCGTACCTGAAGCATACAACTTTTGGAGCCTCTTTTAAGGAAAATAAGTACAAAATTACAAATACAGAATCAGGCACAAAAGTAAATATTTGTTTTAGAATGAGAAGAGATGTCGACAAATTACAGTTTTTAAAAAGCTGTCAAAAAGTTACCTGCTTGACAAACCTATACATTTTTTTCCTACAATATTTTGGCTGCATGATCTTTGATAGCTTTTTTATATGATGACTATATATGTTTTCTATAAAGAGTGAGAAAGATAACTTAGTCTTCTGGCATGATTGATCACATTTTTAAAATTCTTGATAATGTAGAAAAATTTCACCACATCTTGTAAGTGATAATGTCACGTAAATTTTTAGGATTTTTGTCAAACTTGGAAAAACCTCTATCAAATTTCTTTCATTTATGTGGTATAAGATTTTGGAGTCTTTCAAATTTGCAGTGATTAATGTCTGAATTGGTGGCATTAGTAGTATTCCTGAAAGCAATATGTATTAGTTTGATAGGGCCACTATAACAAAATAGCACAGATTGGGTGACTTGAGCAACAGAAATTTAATTTCTCAGTTCTGGAAGCTAGAAGTTCAAGATCAAAGTGTCAGGAAAGTTGCTTTCATTCTGAGTCGTCTCTCCTTGGCTTGTAGATAGCCGTCTTCTCCCTATGCCTTCACGCGGTCTTACCTCTGTTCACACACATCTGTGTCCAAATTTCCTCTTATAAGGATATCAGTCATATTGTATTAGAACCCACCCTACAGACCTCATTGTAACTTATTACCTCTTTAAAGACCTTATCTCCAAATACAGTTACATTCTGAAGTGTACTGGGGGTTAAGACTTTAACATTGAATGTTGGGAGGATGGAGGGGACATAATTCATTCCATAACACCATACACAGGGATAATTTATTCACAGAATTAACTGTAAACCACATAGGTATACTTTCTAAACCCACACTAAATGTATCCCTAACTCAATTTCCTTAGCCAATCCCCAAATGTCTACAGCCTTTCCACTGCTACCTGACAAAAAAGGAAATGTGATGGAGAAGTCAGAAAGGAAAGAAACATCAACCTTAACCAGTTACAGTTTAAATAGATTTTTCAAATTTTACAGATACCTACGATCATGTTAACACCTTGCTGGGGCTCCTCCACTGCCTTCGAAGAGGTCTGTGCAAGGAAGAGCCCTGAAACTTCAGAGTCCTTAGCTATAGAGTAAATGTGCCTGTGGTCAGCCCTGCTAATTCAGCAATGCAAAGGGAGAGATGAAGCATTAACATTTCTATATTGAGGATGGCATGAGTCTCCATTCTTCAGCACTGGTTCCTCGAAGAGCTCAGAGGGTTATTGTCCTGCTAAAGGTGGGACTCTCCCTTTATGTTGTCAGCCTGGACCTCTCCCTCTCTCCTTAACTTCCCCTCCCCTGTCCGCTCCATCTTCTAAAGCCATAAGAGTGAAACCCACACACAGAAGGAGAAGGTTTCAGCCCAAACTCTAGAACTGGGGCAGGAGAGTTTCTTTTCCTTTCCTTGGATTCCCCCTTTTCCTAAATCTGTCTTCCATTCTTCCTCCAGTTCCTGACTTTTGGGAGTGAGTGCCAAGCCCAGGAGCACAGACACCCAGAATGACTCGCTGAACCCTCCAGGATCAGGTGTTTAGTTCCCACAGACCGTTCTTGCCTGGCTTTCCAGCCAAACAAGCATGAATTCTTCCCAGTCAATCCAGTCTCATTAATTGCTTGGATTATGAGGGAATGACCTCTCCACTGGTAACTGAGGGCTGCTGCCGCCTAAAATATTTCACTTTTCCCTTCTTTCATTACGTACAAACCAATGGGGCATTGTAATGGCCATGATTTAGGAGGTCTATATATACCATCAGCCTTGGCTCAAACCCTGAAGGATCAAAAGTTTCTAAACCTAACGCTGAGTATATATGTCTTTCCATTGTTTACTCCTATGATGTTTTTGCCAGATGTTAGTTTGAAGGATATTGAGACTGGCTCTTAGGAGTTGAGATTGTTACTAAATGTAATGAGGGAGAGGAGGGAGACATGGGGAAAATACAAGCCCAGCAACAGAAAATAGGGCTCGGCACTGAAATAGAGATAGTTAAGATGTTTGGCAATCTTTAAAGAGCTCTAGACCTTGGCGTGTAGCAATGAAAAATAAAAAGTAGGAGTTATGATGGTTGGTTTGTGGGTATGTAAGGAAAGGGAATGATGAAGTCTGAGAATGCAGGGCAAAGTCTAAAATTGTTTTATAAACTATTGTAGCTATCTATATAAGCTATTACATGATCCAAATAGGCAAGAAGAGACTTTTTCAGACCAAAATGAGAAAAGTCATTTCAGAAAGTATTGTGCACAAGTTTTAGTTAGAAGATAGGGAATTCCAAATATACAAATTTTGGCCCAGATTTTCACACTGTGTTGGATACTGCTTTGGTGGAAAGTCCATCTTACTGTCATCCTTTTTTTTTTTTTTAAATTAAAACAATTTTTTTTTTTTTTTAAGAGACAGGGCAGGGGCTATGTTGCCCAGGCTGGCTTCGAACTCCTGGGCTCAAGCGATCCTCCTCCCCACCTGCCTCAGCTGCGCAGTCTTCATCCCTTTCTTGACAGCGAAAACTAAGGTCCCCGTATTAGGCAGAGCTCCAGGTCCCTTTTACTAGGGTAGGGAGGGGAGTCCGGGAGTCTAGTAGGTCCCAGCGAGGGGACTGCTCCAGCATTTCGTCTATGGGAACATCTGTCTGGTACCAATTTGACCCGGGAAGCGGCCAAAGGAGCCGGGCGTCTAAGATCTTCGCCTTCCGGGTGACAAGACATCTGATCCATCTCGAGAACAAGTTCCCAGTTGCTTTAGGCGCATCGTTACAGCTGACGCTGCTGGTGCCGATTGGGCTCTAGCTTGGGAAGGCGCAATTCGTGTGTAAGGCTGAGGCGGGGACTCTGAAAAGGTCTTCCTGGAGGGCTTCCTTCAGGAGGAAACAAATGAGGAGTTGTTGGAGGTCCAGACAATTCAGCAAAGTGCTGTATGTCTCCTTGGAGAATTTCGGAAGGAACATGGCCCGGGGTACGCCAAAGGTCTGGTGCCAATAGGTCGAGGGTAGGGGGAGGTACCATTCACGGCAACTTGGCCCCGGGGGACATTTTGCCTGCCCCACGCAGCCAATAGATGACCCCAACTGAGGTCCACGCAGCCAATAACCGGCTTCAGTCAAGACCCACGCAGCCAATGGCCGGCGCAATGCGTTTCGCCGGTGCCTGCCTGCCTGCGTCCACCAATCAGGATTCGGGCCACCTTGGCACCGCCCCTGTACGCCCGCCCCACCCATCCGCCCCGCCTCCAACTCGCTCGAGCAGGGCTGGGCTAGGCGGGAGCGCTTTCGGGGGCTGGGGGGAGCAGTCCTGGTCTCGGCCGCGCGGGTGGGCTCGGAGCAGGCCGCACGGGGCAGCAACCCCACTACCACCCGGAGGCCCCCCTGCCCTCTTCCCCCTTTCCCCCCCGGCCCATGGTGCGAGGCTGGGAGCCGCCGCCCGGGCCAGACCGCGGTGAGTGATCCCCAGCCCCTTGGACTTCCCCTCCTTGCCCGTGTATGATCTGCGATCGCCAGAGCCCCATCCCCGCTCTGAGGGGAGGAGAATTCTGGGTTCGAAGTCACCCGGTTCTCTCTCCTTTCTCCTCCGGACTTTTCGGTTCCCTATTGGAACTGGGGGGAGGGTGAGTGGCTGTGTAGGGAGGAGGAGGGGAAGGTTGGGTTGGGGCGCCCTTGGCGAGGGGAGGATTGAGATTCGCTTGGCTCCTGGGGCTCATCGCCCCAAGTGCAGCAACTTTTTGTTCCCTGACCCAGTTCAGAGCCTTCTAGTCTGCCTGTGAAATGGAGGGTAGGAGAAACATTTCCTTCCCAGGCCTCCCCTCATCTCCGCCCCACTCCCTTCACTACCTGCTGGCTACCTCAACACACCTACAGAACCTGGCCTTACTTCTGGGGAGTAGTGGCCTTTGGGAACGAAAGTTTTAGAAGAAACTGCCCCTTCTGACTCCCGTACCCAGTTATACTCAGAAAACCAACCAGGAAATTGAGAACCCAAGTCTTCAGAGGTTCCTGGTGTTGCGTCCTAAACTGAGACTTCTAAACTGAAAGAAGACTCAAGCTGAGACCTGTTTGGTAATGTGGGCCCAGATCAGAAGATCTTTTTTATCATGTGAACCTCCTCACCATACATTTGAAGCCCTTTTATGTGTGATTAGGATAGATAGATGGCAGTAATTGAAAAAGCCAAAGTTAGGAATTTTAAAAATAATGCATACGTATCTTAAACATTATAATTAAAAGTATGTTCATTTCACCAATCCTTTGGTGTAGTGGTGAGACTTTTTGTGTGTGTAAGTCTGCTGACTGGAGTTCCCAATTGTCTTTCTAGTATTAACTACATAAGGGAGTCTCAAACCTGGCTGCACCCTGAGAACTTTTTAAAACTACGAGTGCCTGGGCCCCAGTCCAGACGAATTAAATCAGAATGGGGAGGAGGGTGGCCTCATTTTTAAGTTTCCCAGGTAATTCTAGTGTGCAGTCTTAAGATGAGAGCTACTCAGACACTTGATCATCTATGACTTCCAGTTTGGGGTTCTTTAAAATGAAGCGACAATTTAGACACTTTTGAAGCAATCTGAGCGCAAAATACTTTTGAGATTTTTCAGTCCCACCCCTCAGTCTTTTCCAGTTGTCTTGCCAACACCCAACTCAAATTTTTTGTATACTCTCCTTTGTATTATGTCTCTCCAAAGCATTTGACTTAGTTTTCATAGGGACAGTTTTTAATGCAGTAATTTTTCATAGGTTTATGTGATGTTTAATTATATAGATACAGAAAAACCATGAGCATAAGCAGGCTTGGAATCACACAAAACTGGTACAAGCACGCAGGAAAACTGAATGAAGCAGATGATTTTGGCAAACTAGAGAGTAGCCTACTAACCTCCAGTATCCAGTACACTGTGGGTATGGGTCATGTAATCCAGTGGGTCAATTAAACCAGGCTCCTGGCCGAGTTGAACACCCCTCCCTTCTGCTGTTTTCAACTAAGATCATGATTACCCTGTCCCTTCTAGACTTATTCGAATTCTCAAGTCTTCCATCCACTCTTTCTGTTGATTCACATCAAGCTGTTTGTTCATGTTTAAGCAACTACCACCATTGCCTTTATTAAGTTGGGAAGATACAAGGCAGAGGTTCTTAACCTAACTTTTGGCGGTCAGTGAATCCCCTGAGGTCATTATGTAAGTGTGAATGTTTGTGTGTGCGGGGAAGAGTCATAACTTTCTGAGGGTCTATAACTTTTATCTGATTGTCAAAGAGGTTCATGATTCAAACAGTTAAGAAGCATCTAAGTTGAATATAGCTAAAAGTCCTTAAGGCCCTTAAAACTATATCACTAAACACATATCAGGCAGTAGTACTTCAGATCTTTAAATAAAGATTTAAGGAAATCAGCAGGATCATATCTAGTTTCCCACTTTAACTGCCTCCTACTTTAACCATAAGCCTAGGTTCAAGCCTAAAGTTCTAAAGTCCTCTTTTTTCTAGGACTGTGTAAACACTGAAACTGGAAATTTAAGGCAGCCCATTCTCTGCCATCCCCCCAGAGATATTGGAAAGAAGGGTGTTATACTGACTATTTTTTTTTTTTTTTTGAGACAGAGTCTCACTCTTGCCCGGGCTAGAGTGAGTGCCATGGCGTCAGCCTAGCTCACAGCAACCTCAAACTCCTGGGCTCAAGCGATCCTTCTGCCTCAGACTCCCGAGTAGCTGGGACTACAGGCATGTGCCACCATGCCCAGCTAGTTTTTTCTATATATTTTTAGTTGTCCGATTAATTTCTTTCTATTTTTAATAGAGACGAGGTCTCGCTCTTGCTCAGGCTGGTCTCGAACTCCTGAGCTCAAACAATCCACCCGCCTTGGCCTCCCAAAGTGTTAGGATTACAGGCGTGAGCCACCGCGCCCGGCCCTGGCTATATTTTTATTAGTGACTTTAAGTAGCAGCAGTAGGGCATATCTGGCATATATTAAATATGGATATATAAGGATATGGATATATAAGGATACAAATTTAGTAATTATTCAGAATAGATGCTCACCACCACCACTACTACCTCTGCTCTAGGACTCCTTACTTCTCCAGCTTTGATTCCCTTCTTTTTTTACCTAATCCAAAATGGAGACACAAGAACACTAGACAGTAGTATCTTCATTATAGTTTTGATTACTTATAGGGTCTATCCTACTTGTTACAATTCTCATGAGCCACTCTGGCTTGTAGTTTTTGTTAGTTCAGTTCAAAGCCAGATTCTTCCAGGGAAGTACCAGTTATACAGTTAGCTGTGCCTTGATTTAAGCCACCATTCTGTTTCAGGAAGTTTTCCATAACTTGTGTTTTGTGTAAGTGAAAACTGGATGTATACAGTACACCAAATATGTTATTTGCAGTTTTGTATGTTACATTGAAATATCAAGGTGATGCTGAGATTCTGAAGGATGTCAAACCGTATGAATGAAAGCACAGTGCTTCCTTGTAGGCTTATAGCTGTGCCTGCCTTATATTCCCATCTGGCAGTCTTCATCCTCACATTGGACCGCTTTATTTCTTATGGTACATTTTCCTCATATCTAAAGTATTATTGTATCTTTATATAACAGGACACAAATGTGGTTGAGTAGATGTCAAGTGTTGCCATCATAAAGTATTCTCCAGCTTGGATTTGGTGGTATTCCTTGTGAACCAGTTTCTAAATGGTGGTTTAGCACCTGGCCATGCAAGCAGTGCCTCACAGTCCACTCAGCTGTGTACGGGATGAACCTAGGAGGGGAAAGGTGAAGTGATCACATTGGAAGTTGACGTAGCAATCAAAAAGGATCCAAATCTTTGATACAATTCTCCAAAAGCAGTAGTTTTCATACATTTTTAAGGCAGCAAAATCCATTCTGAAATTGTATACAAACCCCAAAATATAAAAAGTATAAAATCATAGATAGCCTGGTTTCTTCCACTGCTAGCTAGAATTAGGGCTCTGCAAAACCGGATTGAAAACAATGACTTTAACACATTAACTGCCATGTCAGTTGTATTTACCTTACGCCAGTTTTGAGCATGGGGCCTTGTAAAACATGATGTAACTCACACATCTCCTCACTTTGGGAGCCACAAGAACTATTTTTCAAGTTGCATATAACTCATGCATAGAAAACAATAAAAACCAAATTTTTCATTAGAAATGACTGTTTTGTTTTCAAAGTTTTTATTCTGTTTTTGTAATAAAACACTGTGGCCCCAGGGAAACATTTTTTTTTTGTAGTGTGGCAGTCGATGTGTTAGCAGGGGTCCCCAACCTATGGTGAGTTATATAATTATTTCATTATAGATTACAATGTAATAATAATAGAAATAAAGTGCACAATAAATGTAATG